>NC_022012.1:15484242-15493320 GCF_000317375.1 Microtus ochrogaster
GTGAGCCACCATGTGGTTGCTGGGAATTGAACTCAGGACCTTTGGAAGAGCAGGCAATGCTCTTAACCACTGAGCCATCTCTCCAGCCCCTCCCAGGTTATTTTTATGGTCAGTTTCAGAGGCTAATCTTGGCTCCCTCTTGTGGCCGGCCCACTTCTGGCTTGAGCTCACAGCAGCCTTGGCATGGGTGTGGTGTAGCCACAGCTTGATGCCTGCAACCTTAAGAGCTGAGGAGTGGGCATTTTTTGTGCAGGGTCTTCTAAATCTTTCAAGAGCCACTAGATGCGGGGGTGTTCATACCCTTGGAGGTTCCCCGAGTCCTTGGGGAAGTAGTTCACGGAGATGGGGGCCAAGCACAGTCTCATAATGTACCCTAGACAGTACAAGTGACAGGATTCTGACCAAGGGAAATCTGTTTCTTGGCAATGTTGGGCTGGTGCTGTTTGTTCTTTGATTTTTTTTTTTCAAGACAGGGTTTCTCTGTGTAGCCCTGGCTGTTCTGAAATGCACTACACAGAGCAGGCTGTCCTGGAACTCACAGAGATCTGCCTGCCTCTGCTTCCAGAGTGCTGCAACCAAAGGTGTGTGCCAGCACCATCTGACTCAGTGTTGTTTTTAAAGTCCTATTTATTCTTTCAACTTGGCATGAAGATGAAAGGTGGATATCATGTGTGCAAGTTCCAAGTTAATTCCCTGTGTGGGTAACAAGGGTTTCTGCCTCTAGAAAGCAAACACCACACCGGTAAGCATTGATACTCTCTGATAATGGAATGTCAGTCAAGTTTGAGGACAGACTCCAAAAGCTACACAGAGAAACACTGTCTCGAAAACAAACAAACAAACAAAAACAAAACAAACAACAACAAAAACCCAAACTTTGTCGGGAAAAACCTGGAAAATCACAGTGTTCCTGATAGAGAATTTACATTGGGCACTGTCCCTTTGGAAACTTAATTTAGATGTTTTAGGATATGGACATCAACTTGCTAAAGTGTAAATTGGAGAATGATAAAGAAGCCCTTGGCTAAGGGAAAGAAGTCAGTCTGCAGCGTGAGGCTGAGTGCTCCTACTGTTGGAAAGGCTAAAATCATCCTTAGAGTGCCGCTGTCCTCTTCCCACGGGCCTGCATGAACCCACACCCACTCCACCATAGGTAAGCTCCTCCAGATGGATTGGTTCGTGAGCTTGCCAGACTTGGCAGGGAGCAGTCTTCAATGACATTATTATTTTTCTATCTGAGACAGGGTTTTTCAGTAGCTGTGGTGCCAGTCCTGGAACTGACTCACTTACTCTGTAGACCAGGCTGGTCTTGAACTCACAGAGATCCACCTGCCTCTGCCTCCCAAGTGCTGGGTGGGATTAGAAGCATGCACCACCACTGCCAGGAGAGCTTCTATATTTAGTCACTCTTACTTGAGTTAGCATTCTGCCATGGTCGCCTTACATTTGTTCATTCTACTAAAAGTTCAGGAAAGTAGTGAGCCCAGAGGAGAAACGAACAAACAAACAAAAACACAATAATGAAAAACCATCGGCCTGGACAGTTTGGATGCTCAACTTACTAAACCTGGATGGAGGTGGGCGGTCCTTGGACTTCCCACAGGTCAGGGAACCCTGATGGCTCTTCAAGCTGATGAGGGAGAGGGACTTGATCGGGGAAGGGGGAGGGAAATGGGAAGCGGTGGCGGGGAGGAGGCAGAAATCCTCAATAAATAAATAAAGTTAAAAAAGAAAAAAAAGAAAGAAAGAAAAACCATCCAAAACTACCCAAACAAGCTGGGCAGTGGTGACACACACCTTTATTCCCAATGTTTGGGAGACAGAAGCAGGCAGATATCTGTGAGTTTGAAGCCAGCATGGTCTACAGAGTGAGTTCCAGGACCTCCAGCACTACACAGAGAAACCCTGTCTCGAAAACCAAAACCAAACCAAAAGGCAAATCCCAAACAACAAGCATAGAAAAAAATCATCAAAGGATCCAGATGGGGGAGATGGCTCAGTCAGTGAGTGCATCAGTTTGGTGTCGATCCCTGTGATAAAAACAGCTGGAAGCAACTGGGGTGGTTAGGGTTTATTTGGTACACAGGTTATAGTCAGTTTTTTTTGAGAGAAACTAAGGTAAGGAGCTCAACACGGGGTCCAGGAGGCAGGGGCCGAATCAGAGTGCAGGCTGGCAAGCTGCTCACTGGCTGGCTTCTTCCACTTGCCCAACTACCTCTCTCAGGCAGCCCAGGACCACCCGCCCAGGGAAGGGGTGGCTCTGCCAACCATGGGCCAGTTAATTACCAATTCAGAAACTGCATCACGGGGCTGGAGAGATGGCTCAGAGGTTAAGAGCATTGCCTGCTCTTCCACAGGTCCTGAGTTCAATTCCCAGCAACCACATGGTGGCTCACAACCATCTGTGATGAGGTCTGGTGCCCTCTTCTGGCCTGCAGGCATACACACAGACAGAATATTGTATACATAAATAAATAAATATAAAAAAAAAGAAACTGCATCACAAAGATACTCCCAGGGCAACTCCTCAACTGAGGGTTCCTCCTCCCAGGTGACTGAGCTTGTGTGGTAAAGGGGGTGGCTGCCCTGCCTGAGGAAGTGAGATTGATCCTTGCCTGCATGGTGGAAAGAGAGGTCTGAGACCAACAAGCTGCCTCTGCCTTCCACATGGACACATTATTTATTGTACTCTTTTTTTTTTTTTTTGGTTTTTCGAGACAGGGTTTCTCTGTAGCTTTGGAGCCTGTCCTGGAACTCCCTTGGTAGACCAGGCTGGCCTCGAACTCACAGAGATCCGCCTGCCTCTGCCTCCCGAGTGCTAGGATTACAGGCGCGCGCCACCACCGCCCAGCTCTATTTATTGTACTCTTAAGTGCACGCACACATTATATAAATACATGTAATATAAAAATTTCAAGGAAGACCTCTCTGAGTTCCAGCGGGGTAGTAGGAGTGCTCTTGCAGTTGAAAGCAGTAACTGGGGTGTAGCTGTTCATGAAGGTAGACTAGGGGGACCAAAAGGCAAAAGGGAGGGCATGTAAGTCATTGTCACCAGTGAGGAGTGTGAGGAGAAAGAGGGATAGCCTGGCGGCAGGGAAAGTTGTTAGGGGCCAAAGGGAAAGGATGGCACATGGGGACGGTTGTGTCCATGCCCGGAGGAGATGATGCAGGCAGGATGGCGGCAAAGGGCACCTAGGTTTCTCAGCATTCAGAGTGACCAAGGGGATGGCGTGAGCAAGGAGAGTGAAGGGAGCAGCTCACCACAGTGGCCAGCGCCTTGTACACAGCAGCTCACAGGTAGGTGGCCAGGGCCCGACAAAGGTGTACATTTCTGAGAATGGTTCTTTTTGTATAGTATACATTGGTTCACATGTTCCACTTTGCACTTGGAGGCCAGAGGTCCATGTCTGTTTGGTGTCGTCACCATTTCTCTGGTCTGTCTCACTAATCCTAGAGCTAACTAATTCAGCTAGGTGGTTTGGCTAATGAGCCCCAAGGGCTCCTCTGTCTCCACTTCCCCAGGCTTGGTTTACAGGGGGCACTATCACTGCTCAATTTTTTACATGCATGCAGCAGATAAACAGCCCGAGTTCAAAGACATAAAGATGGAAGGAGAAAGTCCACTCTGTGAAGGTCTTTGAACTTTATACATTGCATGGCTACACACACACACACACACAGAGTTACTGAAAAAGACTGAGAGAAAATACTAATTCAGTAATACTGTCACAGCAAGGTGGTGGTGGTGCATGCCTTTAATCCCAGCACTTGGGTGGCAGAGGCAGGAGGATCTCTGAGTTCGAGGCCATCCTGGCCTATCAAATGAGTTCCAGGACAGGCTCCAAAGTTACAGAGAACATGCCTGTTCTCTGGGAGAACACCTACGACATAATTATGTGTACTTCTTGATCTCATCATACAAGACAAGCAGAAAGGCACCACCCATGCCCCTGAGAACGTTGGACCATGCACCCTTGAAAAAGGCCTTGCTTCCTTCGTCACGAGCAATCTTCCTCCAGCAGTCGATCGTGCCTGTGTACATGATGTCATATCTTGAACATTCTGGACAGATTCTCTGGGCTTGTCTGTTTTATCAGTGGCAACTATTTACCAGTTGAAAAGTGGGAAGCAATAATAGTCATCTGACCAGTTTTCTCTTACTTAAAGCCATTTCCATAATGACAATAATGATGGGACTCAATTATATTTTTTATTTCAGTCACTCCCGTTAATAAAAATTGAAGAAATAAAAATACCTAAAGACAAAAAAACACAAAGTTACAGAGAAACCCTAACAAACAAACAAACAAACAAACAAAATAATCTCCGCCCAAAGAGGCTGCGTATGTGGCTCAGAAATTAAAAGCACTTGCTGCTCTTGCAAAGGGCCAAAGTTTGATTCTCAGCATCCACATAAAGGCTCACAACCATCTGTAACTCCAGTTCCAGAGATTCAACACCCCCTTTGACCTCCTAGGGCACCAGGGATGCCCAGCCATTCATGCAGTCAAAATAACCACACACATTAAAAACAAGCCTCAGGAAAGCCTTACTAGCCGCCACTTGGTGGCGCTGTCAGAACAGGCATGTCATTTTAGACACCCGTGGTTCCCTTCTGTGTCAGAAGCATCTTAGGTGCGTCTGGTTAAGATCTCAAACCACCTACAAATTGGCTTATTTATAAATTTTCCATTAATTTCAGCCTTTGGGTGAGACAGATATCTAAAAAGCGAGTTAAAACAAAACCGGACACCAACTCATGTTAACTATTTTTTATTGGTATGATGACAAAAATAAATTCCTGTACATAAACAACGGATATGGAGAAGGGGCAAGGGTGTTTTGAGAGTTTTGTTCTTTCACATCCTGTCTGGAGTTTGACTTATTTTGTGTTTGGTACTGGGGTCAGACCCAGGGCCTCCAACACCGAGGCAATCTATTAACCCTCAGTAGCTGAAGCCATGGCCTTGTCTGTAATCCAGCTACTTTAAAGTGGAGACAGAATCCTCAGCCTAAGGCGTCCCGGCAAAACTGCTTATCTTACATATACAAAAATGAGGGCCGGTGAGATGGCTCAGTAGCCAGCCGGCGTGAATCTGAGCCTCTCGGCCTATAGCTGATGAGACCCGGGTCAGTGCGCAAACCGTGCGCACGTGCAAATTTTCCAGTCCGGTTTCCGTCAACGTACTGAGGTGGATGGGAGGAACGTGGGGCGGTGCGCAGTCAGAGGGCCCACCCTTACTCCATTGCGTCACGTGATAACGGTCGCTCGGAAAAACCGCCACTGGGGAAAAAAACAAAACAAAACATATGCGTCTCATCAGGTGATACAGGTCTACCAATAGGGACAATGAGACAAGAAACAACAACAAAAAAGTCCCTGTCACATGACAGAAGCGGGGCCAGCCATTGTCATGTGACTCAGCAAACCCACGAGAAGAGGCCAGGCATTGACGTCACGCAACCAGGCGCAGCCCCGGTGCCAACGTCACGTGATGAGGCCCCACCTCCCTCAATCACATTCCATCCCACCGCCCACTGGGGGCTGGGCCTAGGTCGGTCGCCCACGTGATGCGGGGGCGGGGCCCTGACAGTCACGTGGCCTCGCACCTCCCCGGCGCGCGCCCGCCCGCCGCTCGCCCCCGGTTCCTCCTCCTCCTCCTCGCCATTGCAGTTGGTACTGGAGCAGCCCCGGCGAAAACCGCGTGGCTTTTTTTTTTTTTGAGGGGGCTGTGAAGACTGGTGAGCAAGAGGGCGGCGGCGGCTGAGGTCGAGGGACCGGAACGCCGACAAGGTAAGCGGCAATGTGGCGTCTCCCGCCTCCGCCCCTCCCCCCCGTCCGTTCTCCCACTTGTCAGCGCAGGCTGGTTGACGGGACGCTAGTGACAGGGCAGTTGCCATCCTGCCGAGCCTCTCCTCTGCTCGGATCTTCCTCCCCTCGGCGTCTCGCTCCTTCCTCCTCCTCCGGCCTTGCTCCCGCGCTTGGCCGTTACTCTCCCCCATTGTGCCGAGGAAACAAAATGGCGGCGGGAGTGCCCCTGTGCGCGCGCATCCGTGCTCCCCTTCGTGGCCCCCTCGGCCAGGGCCTGGGCGCCGCTCTCTGGGGGTGCGTAAGCACTGTGATATCCCCCGCTTCCCGGGCCGCTTACTTTGTCCTAGGCCGAGCTTTTGTCTGTTGCTTCGACCCTGCGCACGCGCGCACGTGTTGGAGCACACACCCCCTCACATCCCGGGCATACCGGCGGGCGCGGAAGGGTCGATCCCCCTCCTTTACCCGCGTTCTCTCTTTGTTAAGCTACATCTCTGGCTTCCAGGAGCCTGCCAGGTCATCCCAGTTCCCAAGGCGGGAAACATATCTTCTTTGTCCTGAGCACGGTCCCCTCCTTAGACATCGTTGAGGGAAGCATTTATGGATTCATCGGGTCCTTAAAGCCTAGGTCTGTAGGTTTCCTCCAGTTGGAGACCCAAACTTAAGACTGTTTCCCCTTCTTTGAGACCAGGTGGTTTCCATTGATCGTGTTTCCCAGGTTGTTTAGGCTCTGCCTCCAATCCTCAAAACGGTGATGTGGTGTTGCTGATCTGCAAGATTAGCATGTTTGAAGGCCTTCGAACGTGCGTGCTTTAGATTTTCTTTATTAAAGTAGTTGAGTGATGGGAATTCACTTTAGGTTATTCCACAATTCAGATAAACTATTTGGAGTGTATAACGGTCTGTTTGATTCCTCCGTTATGTACCCCAACTGGGGAAGAGTAAGCCATCTCTTAGTAAAATTGCTGGTAAGTTGCTACTTTAGGATACATGGTGGATCAGCAAGGAGGCTTCAGTTTCTGTGATATGTTTCTCTGTTGGGATTTGAGTATTCTGAATGTGTCTTTTGGTTCAAAATTCTGTTCCATTTGAAATGTTCAGTATGATGATGTGTCCACAGGAAAAGGAGAGGTGCTATTCAAAGTTAGGGTTCATGTTTAGGACCTCAGGTTTTTGTGGTGGAGACCCATTGTGGGTTGACACTGTTGTTTGAATGTGGTCTTCTGCCTGGGGTAGCTACTGCAATTATCCAGCCTGTGGACGACGTGCGGTGGGCGAGAGCCTCCTTCACAGCCGCAAAGGAGAATGGGCACTGGTAGGTGCTGCCGCTCTTGTCCGGTAGAGCTGAGGTCTTTGCCCTTTAGCTTGCTTTGTGGGTAGCTCCTGGTCACTGGGGTTTGTGAATGGACTCTGCAGCCCCTGGGTATCGGCTGGAAATCTGCAATCCAGATTGGAGGCTGCTGATTGATGCGAGATAGCCTTTGCAGCACTGGGCGCTCCATCGCTCTATATCTGCTGTGAGTTTGGACCAGTCTGGGGATCCCTTCCTTATGGAGCTGATTGTTTTCGGCTTTTCTGATGGATACCTGTAAGCAAAAGTTCCTTTGGCTCCTTTTAGTACTGTTTTTCTCGACTCCTGTCATTGTGAATAAACTGTGCTTTACTTATTTCGTTCAAATTCTTCTGGTCTCAAGTCCTACAAGACCTTTTTCCGACCTCCTTCCCATTTCATTTCTTTTTCCGATGCAGGGTTTCTCTGTGTGTCCCTTGGCTGTCCAAGGAACTTGCCTTGTAGACCAGGCTGGTCTTGAATCAGAGATTACCTGTCTCTTCCTCCTGAAAGCTGGGGTTGAAGGCATGTGCCACTGCTGCCTATTCTTTCTTTTTTTTTTTTTCTTTTTTTCTTTTGGTTTTTCGAGACAGGGTTTCTCTGTAGCTTTGGAGCCTGTCCTGGAACTCCCTTTGTAGACCAGGCTGGACTCACAGAGATCCTCCTGCCTCTGCCTCCGAGTGCTGGGATTAAAGGCGTGCGCCACCACCGCCTGGCTATTTCTTTTTTTGAAGTATTGTCTCACTGTGTATCCCAGGCCGGGCTTGAACTTGGAATCCTTCTGCCTCAACCTTCTGAGGGCTGGGATTATATCTGTGTGCTACCACACCAGGCTTCCCGACCCCCCACAGGATTTTGCTCTATGGAGAAGGCATCTAGTTGTGGTCAGGATCTGTAGATGTGAGTTAGACGAGTCTTTTTTTGGACAAGGCCCCACTGTGTGACCTCTTAACCCTTGGAGATCTGCCTTTCTCTGCTTCTTGAGTGCAGGGATCAACGGTTTGTGACACTTCTGTTCTTCTCTGGGCTCAGATAGCTTTCCTGGGCTTTCTCCCCACGTAGATAGAGTCTCACACTGAAGTCCAGACTGGTTGCAAAGTGCGTTAACCTGAGTGCTGGGATTGCAGGCTGTGCCGAATGTCCTTTTTTAGTTCCTTGTTACTTTTCTTGTTCCGGGGGAGTAATTCTTTTTTTTTTTTAAATATTTATTTATTTATTTATTATGTATACAATTTATTTCTGCGTGTATGCCTGAAGGCCAGAAGAGGGCACCAGACCTCATTACAGATGGTTGTGAGCCACCATGTGGTTGCTGGGAATTGAACTCAGGACCTTTGGAAGAGCACGCAATGCTCTTAACCTCTGAGCCATCTCTCCACCCCCCCCCCCCTTTTTTTTTTTTTTTTTGGTTTTTTGAGACAGGGTTTCTCTGTGGCTTTGGAGCCTGTCCTGGAACTAGCTCTTGTAGACCAGGTTGGTCTCGAACTCACAGAGATCCGCCTGCCTCTGCCTCCCGAGTGCTGAGATAAAGCATACGCCACCACTGCCTGGCTCCTTTTTTGGTTTTTTTGAGACAAGGTTTCTCTGTGGAGCCCTGGTTGTCCTGGAATTTACTCTGTAGAGCAGGCTAGGCTGGAACCCGCCTCTGCCTCCCTAGTGCTGGGGTTAAAGGCATGCGCCACCACAGCCCCAATTAACACACTGCTGCTACTTTTTTATTATAAGCTATATATTTATTTGCTTAGAGTCAGGATCTGCTACATATTGTCAGTTCTTTGATTACTTGAGCTATTCTGTATCAATATGTGTGGCCCATGAACTTCTAACACCCCCACCCTCCTACCCCCTCCTTTTCCTATGTAGTCATGTGTTAGCCAGCTTAGCCTAGCTTCAGCTCCTGGTTTAGACTTTACAGTGGTGGGGCTTTACAGTGCAGGTG
>NC_022012.1:15493760-15494678 GCF_000317375.1 Microtus ochrogaster
CTCATTACAGATGGTTGTGAGCCACCATGTGGTTGCTGGGAATTGAACTCAGGACCTTTGGAAGAGCAGGCAATGCTCTTAAGTGCTGAGCCATCTATCCAGCCCCTCCCATGCATTCTTAAGCCAAACTCCTTAAACTGAATGCCCTTCCCTTCTACTTCGTGTGTGTCCCCTATCCATCCTCCTGACTCAATCTTACTCTATGGTTTTTCCTTAATAATCCGGTTTACTCCCTATCAACTGGTTGCTTGCTCTGCCTCTTGACCTATGGTTGACTTTATTTAATCCTGTTCACAATATTCAAGCAGAAAGCACTTGGATTAAAGGTGTGTGATAAGGCTGAGCCACACCACAGCAGAAACAGTTTTTTCCAGTAGATAATGCAGTCTCAGGGTTCACACTATGATCAAATATCGTGCAACATTTCATCCTTTTGGTCTAAATAAAAAGGAAAGGTTTGAACTCTTAACACAGTAAAACTATTTACAATGTCTAGCTTGGTTATATTTGACAGTTTTAGGGCTTTTTTAAAATTTTGATGTTTTGTAAAACGTTCATGTCAGTCTCATGAACTCAGCAATTTTGAATATCCTGAGCAGTTTGTAGTCCAAAGCTGATCTTTGGGCAGTGGTTGTCAATTTAGTGGCAGTCCTGCCTCTATAGAGCACAGCAGTCAATCCAAAGGTGTCCATTGATTGCACAGAACCTGGCAGCATAAGAGGCATGGAGCAGGTTTGCCTAGTGGTTAGCATTACCACACTCAAGGTAGATTTGTCATTGCAGGGCATATCATCTTGGATACCTCAAAGGTCACTGTTAGGCCTGGCGGTGGTGGCGCATGCCTTTAATCCCAGCACTTGGGAGGCAGAGGCAGGTGGATCTCTGTGAGTTTGAGGCCAGCCTGGTCTACAAGAGCTA
>NC_022012.1:15494778-15502981 GCF_000317375.1 Microtus ochrogaster
AAAAAAAACCCCCCCCCCCCCAAAAAAAAGGTCACTGTTAGGAATGGTCACAGTTTATCATAGAAAACTACAACATTTTCAGCAGCTCTCTGAAAGGTTTGAGGACCACAATCTAGTAAGTACATCTGAGGTACATAAACTTGGTTCCTAGTTACCTGCTTCAGACTCAAACCTGAAAACATGTACAGGAAGCTAGATGAGGCTTATTTCTAGATTAGTCAGAATTCTGTATGACCATTAGTATTCCAGTGGAAAGTTTATATGCATATGATCTTACAGGTTTTGAGACCATGTATACCTTAAGTTTTAAGAGAATCAAATGAAAACAAAAAGATTATGATGAGATTAGTGCCTGCTGGGAATTGAACTCAGGACCTCTGGAAGAGCAATCAGTGCTCTTAACCTCTGAGCCATCTCTCCAGACTGCACCATCTTTAGTTTTTAATTGAACTGGTACTACATAAAGATCATTTGCCACTTATGTCTATAGAGGGCAGCAACTACAAACATTTGGGAATCTGACTGTCCTGCCCCCAACTCTCCATGGTTATCTGAAGGGAAGGTCGTCTGTCAGGAAGGGTTAGCTACCCAAGCAAGATGGTGGAATGGGTGTCAGCGTTAGCTAGTCTGCGACTGCGAGCCAGAATTTTAGGACAGTTAGCCGGAGGTGGGTGATACTATTTGTCCATTTTACTCTTTTTTTTTGGGATATTTTCTCTTGATGATCTTGATGATCCTTTTTCTACAGATGTTTCACTTGTCCAGTGGTCTCTGGATTTTTTAGTTGGATGCAAAACCCCGCCTCAAGTGTAACTCTGGATGGGGGGGGGGCTCCTTTTTCAGCAGGTTATATCTATCCTAGAGTGGAATGATTTTTGGCAACAGAAAAAGTATTATCTTTCATTTAAGAAAATTCTTTTGAAATTTTGAAACTAAATATCCCTTAGTATGTGTGCACAAATGTACCTATATTCCTCTTTATATATAAATTCAAAGTTTAAGTATGTTTATTTTTAGATCACAAAGGACTTTCACTTTGAATTTCAACCTGCCTTTTTCAAGTGGTTTTTTAATTTAAATCACTATAATTCTTGTGCCCGTCTTTGCCTCCCAATGTTGGGACTAAAGGTGCGAACCACCACCTGGCTATGGATTCCTTGTAGCAGTTATTCTTCTAGGGTTGTGCTAGTTTAATTTGCTTCTCCATTTCCCCTTAGTTTTTAGTGTGAGGGGCAAACTTTCAAGTTTTTTAATCCGTAATCTATCATTCTTGCTGATTTATTCTGAATTTTTCCCCTGTCAAAATTTAATACCCTAGCTGGGCAGTGGTGACATACACCTTTAATCCCAGCACTCGGGAGGCAGAGGCAGGCGGATCTCTGTGAGTTCGAGATCAGCCTAGTTTACAAGAGCTAGTTCCAGGCCAGGCTCCAAAGCTACAGAGAAACCCTGTCTCAAAAAAAAAAAAATTAATATCCTATAGTCTTATTAAACGTGATGCCAATTTGTCCACTATTTCCTTATTTTCAGATGTTTTGTCTTGCCTGTATGAGCTACATAAAATTTGCTGTCTTTGCTCAGTTTTGCCATTTCCATTCATGCCTCCCATGACCAGATATATTTGCCATTTATCTGCCATTTAGTGGTTTTCCATTTTGATGTTCATATAACTGACTATACCATTATACATGGCACCACAAATTGGAACAAGTAGATATTTTCTTTTTTGCTTTCCTAGTTGTTTGTCTTATAGCCAATAGTGCCGTGCTAATTTTTGTGGATCCTTTCTCAATATTGGCCATTCCATTCCTCTGTCTATAAACTGCGCTTTTCAGTTTTGGTTCAATCAGTGGTTGATGAACTATCAGTAAACCGTGGGTTAGCATTGATCCCCGCAGATCAGTAGGTGCCTCTCTTGAGGGGAGGAGTGAGAAGTTTAGGGTTGAGGATTATGGGCAACTGAGCTATTTCCTCAGGGTGGGAAGGCACAGACCCCTTTGCTTACCACATCTTGGTCACGAAGAAGTTCAGATAGGTACCAGTTTCACTATAACACCTTTCTTTCCGTGGCTAAGCCTGTGAAAGACTCTGCCTTTGAATGGATTCAATCCATCATTGTAAGGGGAGCTCTTATGACCATAGGGTGGTTGGCAATGACTGAGTGAATATAGCTTTCTCCATGTCTAATAAAATGTCCACATTTGGTTTTTTTTACTTCTTTTTTCTTTTTTTTTTTGGGGGGGGGCATCAAGATAGGGCTTCTCTGTGTAACTATCCTGGCTGCTGACTGTCCTGGAACTCAATTTGTAGACCAGGCTGGCCTAACTCAACTGAGATCTGCCTACCTCTGCCACCCAAGTGGTGGGATTAAAGGCTTTCGCCACCACTGCCCAGGTCAGATTTGATTTTCAAAGAGAGAATATTTATTCTCCATATATGAAAAGTGTTTACAATAGAAGCCAACAGCAAATGTTGGCGGATTCCTTTTTGCTTTATGAAGAGTCCCAGTTTCCAATTCACCAATAAACATATCCAGAATTAGGGTATTCTCTGATTCAGTATTGGTCAGGGTTGCATATCTGGAGAAGAGCTTACTGGCAGTCACAAAAGCTGCTCTTTGTTCCTGTCCCCATTGGAAATTAGCTGCCTTTCTAGAAACCCTGGAGAGGGTTTTTATAATAATCTGTAAGTATGGTATGTGATTTCTCTAGTGTGTAAATACCCAAATTAGGAGCTGTATCTGAGTTTTGTCCCTGGATGGTGGCATTAAAAGCGTGTGCTACCACCACCTTATTCAGTTTAAACTCTAGAATATAGAGAACAATTAATTTATAGAGATCCACCTGTGTCTGCTGGGATTAAAGGGCTACCAAAGCCCTGCCCCAATATTTTATTTTAGTTCCAAATCACTCCAGGCTTAGAGATTTAGAAAACAGGTTTGAACTATAGTAATCCTTTGAATTTACTTAAAACATCTTAAATCTCTTAACTGTGTTTTTAATACCAAACAACAAAAATATCCATTAAGAAGAAAACTCCAAAGTTGATTTCCAGATGATGTGGGCCACGTGGCAATCTACAGTCTAACATCCTAGAATGGATTTAAAGTTTTTTTTTTAATATTTATTTATTATGTATACAATTTTCTGTCTGTGTGTATCCCTGAAGGCCAGAAGAGGACTCCAGACCTCTTTACAGATGGTTGTGAGCCACCATGTGGTTGCTGGGAATTGAACTCGGGTCCTTTGGAAGAGCAGGCAATGCTCTTAACCACTGAGCCATCTTTCCAGCCCCCCTAGAATGGATTTAAAGACGGTTTAAGGACCCCACGGTGGTGGTGGCACTTGTCTTTAATCCCAGCATTTGGGAGGCAGAAGCAGGTGGATTTCTGTGCCTTCAAGGCCAGCCTGATCTGTAGAGCTAGTTTTAGGACAACTAGTGCTGTTACACAGAGAAACCCTGTCTCTAAAAACACACACAAAAAAAGGTTTTAGAGCCGGGCGGTGGTGGCGCACGCCTTTAATCCCAGCACTCGGGAGGCAGAGGCAGGCGGATCTCTGTGAGTTCGAGACCAGCCTGGTCTACAGAGCTAGTTCCAGGACAGGCTCCAAAGCCACAGAGAAACCCTGTCTCGAAAAACAAAAACAAAAACAAAAGGTTTTAGATAACCCATTTTTTGTTTCAAGTCAGTAAGGCAAGTGTGTGTTTGTAAATTATTGTTTGAAAATATTAATTTTTCTTTTTTCTTTTGGTTTTTCTTTATATATATATATATATTTATTTATTTATTATGTATACAATATTCTGTCTGTATGTATGCCTGCTGGCCAGAAGAGGGCACCAGACCCCATTACAGATGGTTGTGAGCCACCATGTGGTTGCTGGGAATTGAACTCAGGACCTTTGGTAGAGCAGGCAATGCTCTTAACCTCTGAGCCATCTCTCCAGCCCCATTGTTTTTGGTTTTTCAAGACAGGGTTTCTCTGTAGCTTTGGAGCCTGTCTTGTAACTAGCTCTTCTAGACCAGGCTGGCCTCAAACTCAAAGAGATCTGCCCGCCTCTGCTTCCCGAGTGCTAGGATTAAAGGTGTGCACCACCAACCGCCCGGCTTAATTTTTATTTTTTATATCTGATCAAATGAAAGGTATTTGTTAGTCTTTATAAGTTAGTTCAGATGGCCAAGCTGTCTGATGAACTATCACCTCTCCTTGTTCAAATCTAATCTTGATCAATCTTGATGGTATTCACAGCTTTTCTTCTGTGGAAACAAAGGCAAAACTTCTTCCCCAAATATCCTAATTTCCATTCTGAGGTCAACACATCTTTAAAATATACAGACTGATTTAATTTAGTTTTTTTTCTATTATCCATTGTCTCTGAAGCTGTTGTTCATTTCATTTGAAAAAAATTAAAGTTATTAAAGTACTGTGTAACCATTTGGAATGATGAGAACATTGTATAGATGGAGAATGGTGATGGTGTCTCAACTAGTATTAAAGTCCTTAATACCCCTGAATTATACAATTAAGTTGTTAAAATGGTAAGCTTATATGTTATACATGTTTGTCATATAAAACAATGTGTTGTTTTCAACAAAATCTCAAACATTGAGTTTTACCAATAAGAGCCTGCTAGCTCAGAGAGGCAGAGAAGTACCTGGCTGACTTTCCTCCTCAGCTGATGCCACTGGAAAAAAAAGCCTTTTCTCCTACGTCTTCTTAAACCAAGTTCCACAAACTGAATGTCCTTCTCTTCAACTTCTGTAGTCTCTATCCATTCTCCTGATTCAATCTTACTCTGTTTTTGTTGTTGTTGTTGTTTTCAAGACAGGGTGTTTCTGTAGCTTTGGAGCCTGTCCTGGAACTCACTGTGTAGACCAGGCTGGTCTTGAACTCTCAGAGATAGCCAGCCTCTGCCTCCCAAGTGCTGGGACTAAAGGCTGTTTTTTTTCCTAATCTGCTTACTTCATGTCAAATGGTTGCTTTGTGTGCCTCTTGACATATGGTTGGCTTTATTAATCTTGTTTACATTATTTAAAAAGAAAGATCTTGGATTAAAGGTGTGTGCTAGGGCTGAGCCACACCACAACCTGAAACAGTTTTTTCCAGTAAATGCAATCTCAGGGTTCACAGTGTGATCATATGTTCTGAGGGGATTCGAACTTATTTTTCCTATGTTCTATACATTTGGTGCTTCCCCCACATCATAATGTCTTGGGAGAAAAAGATTTATTTATTGTTTTTTTTTTAATATTTATTTATTATGTATACAATATTCTGTCTGTATGTATGCCTGAAGGCCAGAAGAGGGCACCGGACCTCATTATAGATGGTTGTAGCCACCATGTGGTTGCTGGGAATTGAACTCAGGACCTTTGGAAGAGCAGGCAATGCTCTTAACCTCTGAGCCATCTCTCCAGCCGATTTATTTATTGTTTGCAGTGGATTAGAGTTAGAGCAGAAAGAGATTTGATTGAAATCTCCATAGTGAATGAAGAGGATTGTGGCCTCTGGAGAGATGAATGGACTTGAGTTTTGCTGCAGCCTTCTGCAGCCGTAGTTGCCCTGCCTCACCTTCCTGCTTCTTTAACAGTGTTGAAATGATAGGTGTTATGGTTTTCTGTCTCTTTAAGAGACAAGCCACACCCACTCCCTCCCCCTCATCCGCCAAGGTAGGCTGATCTTCAGCTTCCGTCCTGAGCTCTCTCTTTTCCATCTTCCTCTCAGAGAGGCAGCTTTGCTGCTGCCTCTCTCCCCACTTCTCTGCTTCCCCCCTTCTCTGTCTCTTTCTCCTCTCTCTCTGTCCCCCCTTCACCCTTTCCCTTCCACAACCCCCTGAATAAATATTCACCCTCATTCTGCAAGTTGTGTCTATCCATGTCTCTGTCTCCTGCCCGCCTGCAATGTGTCTCCCTGCCTGGGACCAGCCACTGCTCCAGGACCGGCTGCCTTGGGGCTGGCTGCTCACAGGGCCCATTGTCTACATATGGCCCGCTACCACCATTTGGGACCTACAGCATTTCTGCTGCGTACTGCCACCGGGATCTTGCAGCATTTAAAAAATATATATATAAAAGTAGGGAAGGCAAGGGTGTGTGAGCTTCATTTGTACTAAATTTTTAAAGTATCTTCTGAAGTCTTTCTGCTGAATTCTGTTGGCAGAGTAGATCACACTGATTGGCCACTAAACCCATCTGGAGCTGGCCCTACTAGGTCACACTACATTATCCCTTTATATATTGTTTATTAGATTTACCAATGTGCTGTTAAGACTTTTTTGCGTGTATTCGTCGTGAAGGATAACCTGAACTTTCCTGGAGCCAACTATCTATGTCAGGTTTTGGTGTAAGGTTGATGTTGGTCACATGGGATAAGTGAGGAAGCCCTGTTCTGTTCCATATGTTCTGAATGCGTTTGCACCTTTCCTTCATTAAATACGCAGGAAAATTCACCCATGGAAAAAAAATAAATTTTTAAAGTATCTAACAGTTTGGATATGTTAGGTCCTTGAGATTTTACAAGACATCATGTCATAGGTGATCCTATTTATAGCAGTGGAAAGCTGGACACTTTGAAGTCCAGCTTTTCTGTGTGTGTGTGTGTGTGTGTGTGTGTGTGTGTGTGTGTGTGTGTATTTTTGCCTGTATGTATGTTTTCTGCAACACTATGTCTGTACTGGTACTTGAGAACAGAAGAGGATGAAATTGGAGTTATGGATGACTGAACTGCCGTGTGGGTCCTAGTAATTGAATCCTTGTATTTTGCAAGCACAGCACATGAGCCTCTGAACACACGAACCATCTCTCCAGCCTCTAGCTTCTCTTTCTTTAATGTCTTGTGGAAAAGATGTCCAGTTGAAACTTTTCTCTTATTTATGTCCAAATAATGCAGATAATGAAAATACAACCGAGGGCAGTCAAGATGGCTCAGTGAGTAAAGGTATTTGTCACCAATCCTGAACTCACATAAACAAGGACTCCCAAAAGTTCCCTGACCTGCACATATATTTTGTAGTATAGGTATATCCACACCACATACTCAGTGAACAGATGTAATAAAAAATTAAAGGAAAAAACACAACTAGGTTAGTTAGTTTTTAATGTCTGTGTGTGGTATGTGCAAGTGAGTACTGGTGGCTGAGGGGCTTGACGTGTTCATTGCAGCTGAAGTCCCAGACAGTTGTGAGCCACCACCCATTGTGGCTGCTGGGAATCAAGCATGGGGTCCTCTGCAAGACCAGTATGAGTTCATAACCACTGAGCTATCTTTCTCCTGTCCCCCAAGGTCTCTCTGCACCCTTTATTGAGTTAGGGTTTCACTGTGTAGTCCTTGCTGGTCTGTGACTTCTGTGCCTCAACTTCAGGAGATGCTCCTGCCTCTGCTTGCTAAGTTTTGGGTGTGTGCCACCTTTTTTTTTTACTTTTTTCTTCACTTTCTCCCTCCTTCTCTCCTCCTCCCTCCTTCTTCCTCTTCTCTTCTTCCTCCTCTTCCTAATGCTTTTTTTTTTTTTGAAACCTGGATTGCCCAGCTATGTAGATGAGGCTGACCTAATCTACCCACACAGATCCATCTACCTAGAATTACAGGCATGGGCCACCACACCCAGATTTTCTTTTTTAAAAGATTTATTTTTGTTTGTGTATGTGTATGCATAATGTGAGTACAGGTAGTCTCAGAGGCCAGAAGAGAATGCTAGATACCCTGAAGCTGGAGTTATGAGGGTGCTGGAAATTGACTTCAGGTACTCTGCAAGGGCAGTACATGCTCTTTAATCACCCTGCCTCCCTTCCTCCCTCTCTCTTTTCAGACAGGGTCTCACTGTAGTTCGGTTAAACCCTAAACTATCATGTAGACCAGACTGGTCGCAAACTCATGAGCTCAGATCCATATGCCTCATCCTTCAGATTGCTGTTGGGATTAAAAACATGGCCCATCCCCACTCCCCAGTCCCCAGTAACTATCCCCCCCATCCCCACCCCCAGGGTTTCTCTGTGTAACAGCCCTAACTGTCCTGGAACTAGTTCTGTAGACCAGGCTGGCCTTGAACTCAGAGATCCATCTGCCTCTGCCACCCGAGTCCTGGGATTATTTATTTTTATTTTTATTTATTTATTTATTTATTTTTTGATTTTTCGAGACAGGGTTTCTCTGTAGCTTTTGGTTCCTGTCCTGGAACTAGCTCTTGTAGACCAGGCTGGCCTCGA
>NC_022012.1:15503081-15514957 GCF_000317375.1 Microtus ochrogaster
TTTTGATTTTTCGAGACAGGGTTTCTCTGTAGCTTTTGGTTCCTGTCCTGGAACTAGCTCTTGTAGACCAGGCTGGCCTCGAACTCACAGATCCGGCTGCCTCTGCCTCCCGAGTGCTGGGATTAAAGGCGTGCGCCACCACTGCCCGGCCTGAGTCCTGGGATTAAAGGCCTATGTATACCATTGCCCAGCTTTATCTTAACTTTTTAAACTGTGTCTCATTTTCTAATTCAGGCTGGCCTTCTCCATCTCACAGTAGTCCTCCTGCCTCATCCTCCCGAGTATGTCTACAGGCTTCTTCCATTATGCTTAGCTTGGCAGGGTTATTATCTTCTGGGCCTCATCTAAGCACCAAGTATCATTTAATTTTGTATGCTGTTATTAGAGTATGTAATTGAGTATGATCCTGGGTGGTTGGTATGAAATGGTTCTACTGGCATTTCTGGAGTTCTCAGGCATGCTACACAGCTGTCATTTCATCTTTATGAGGCTTTATGAGGCCTGGTTGGCTCAGCATTTAGGTGTGTGTGGGGTCATCAGTCTTTCCAACTGCTTGCTCTGCTGCTTGCCCTATGACTGCTAACACTTGGTTTCATCTCAGTGTCTGTTCTCTCTCTCTCTCTCTCTCTCTCTCTCTCTCTCTCTCTCTCTCTCTCTCTCTGTGTGTGTGTGTGTGTGCGCACACACGTGTGTATTGAGACGGTCTCTTGCAGCTTGCTGTGTGGGTGGGATTGGCCCTGAAATCCCAAACCTCATCCTCTAACTCCCAGATGCTGGGACTTCTGGCTCTGGTCACCATGCCTTGCTTGTGTGTGGTTTTAAAGAATGAAATGTTGCCAGTTAGATTTGCCTCTGGGTGTACTGTTTTGGAGCTTTTGTAGGTTAATTTTTTCTCTTAATTTATAATTTATTTAAAAAGCAAAGGCTGTTGTGAACCCAGGGGTTGGAGGGGAGCAGAATAAGACCCATTTAAATTGGTACCAGAGTATAGGTGCCAGCCTTTTAGAAACAAACTGTTTGGTCTCTGAACACAGGGACTTTTGCAGCCTTACCAGAAGGGGTCTCTTCATCCTCAAAGGTACTCTAGCGTGCCTGACCATAGCTACTATGCAACTCAGGTTTGTATCTGCCAAGTGGGAAAGGGAGCTTGAATTATTTTTGGTATGTTTACTTCAGTCTATTTATTCACTTAGTTTTCTTGTGCCATTAAAAATCAAACCAGGGCCTCACACATGCAAGGCAAAGGAAGATCTCATGTAGTCCTTGACTTGCTGATCCTCCTACCTCCCAAATGTTGGCAAAAGCTCATAAAGCCAGCAGTATGGAGGCTGAGACAGGAAAGTATCAAGTTTGAGGTCAGCTTGAGCTACCAAGTGACACACTGTTTCAAAGCAAAAATGATTGGGAATAGTGATATTTAATCTTAGCATGGAAAAATGATTGGGAATAGTGATATTTAATCTTAGCATGGAGGAACAGAGGCAAGTGGATCTCTGAGATCATCCTTGTTCATAGTGAGTTCCAGGCAAGTTAGGGATACACAGTGAATTTCTGCATACTCCCACCCACCCCCGCAAAGTGGAAAAAAGAAGCAAAGATGGCTTATGGTTAAGAACACTTTATGGGAGCTGGAGAGTTGGCTCAGTGGTAACAGCACTGTCTGCTCTTTCAGAGGTCCTGAGTTCAATTCCCAGCAACCATATGGTGATTTACACCATTGTGAGATCTGGTGCCCTCTTCTGGCCTGCAGGCATACATGTAGACAGAACATTGTATACATAATAAATCTTAAAAGGATTATTTAAAAAAACTGGGTGGTAGTGGTGGCTGGTGCATGCCCTTAATCCCAGAACTCAGGAGACAGAGGCAGGTGGATTTCTGTGAGTTCGAGGCCAGCCTGGTCTACAGAGTGAGCTCCAGGATAGGCTACACAGAGAAACCCTGACTCAAAAAATCAAAACCAAAACAACTATAGCAACAACAAACAAACAAACCCCAAAACCAGAAAAAACACTTTGTTTTCTTCCAGAGGACTCAATTTCAGTTCCCAGTACTGCAAATCCAGACTGGTTCTCACACTTAACACAGCGAACACTTTTGGCACTGAGTCCCCTCCCCAGCTCAGGACTCTATTTTAACAACACTAGCACAAAGCACTGGGAATATGTTTTGCTCTTAGCAGTCTTAACAGTTTAGCCAGGCTGTGGTGGTGCATGTCTTCATTCCCAGGACTGGGGAGGCAGACGCAGGCAGATCTCTATGAGTTCGATGCCAGTCTGGTCTAGGACACCTAGGGCTACAAAGAGATACCCTGTCTTGAAAAACCAGGGGAAAAAAAGTCTTAGCAGTTTGCTGAAGAACATCCCTAGCACCTCCAGAACAATGAAAAGGTGATCTTTATGAGTAAGAATCACAGCTGTGTGTTAGCAAAGTAACATGGTTTGAGAGGTGGTCCTGTTTTCTTTCCTTCTAGCTAGAAGAAAGTACATTTTCAAAGATGTACACTTAGAAAGTTGGGCAGTGAGTCTTTTTGTTGTTGTTGTCGTCGTTTTAAATTTTTATCTCTGCAAGGTGGCACATACCTTTAATCCTAGCACTTGGGAGACAGGCAAGCAGATCTCTGAGTTACATGCCAGCCAGAGCTTTACAGTGAGAATCTGCCTAACAAACAAACAGATACCTTTATATAAGGCCTTGCTGCAGTGTGCCTCTGCCCTGAACACAGGGAGGTAAGGTTGCTTGCTCTCCCTGCCTCAAATCCCCTTGGAGTTTTGTTAAATGTCTTCTGTAATATTGTGGTCTTTCACAGTTCAAGAACAGTTGATAATTTTGCTACATCATACTTTGTGTGTTGTGGTTCTGACAGCAGAGTAATAGGTACCTCGGTTTCTTTTGCAGTTCTGGTTTGTACACTGTTGCCCCACACCCTCTGTCCCATGTTGTCCTGTTGATCCTTACAGTCTAACCCTCTGACCCAGGGCTGTCTCCCTTCATTTTTGGGTTTTCTTCCTTTTTTTATTTTTATTTATTTTTTTTTAAATTTATTTATTATATATACACTTTCCAGGATACAGTGCCAGATCTCATTACAGATGGTTGTGAGCCACCATGTGGTTGCTGGGAATTGAACTCAGGACCTCTGGAAGAGCAGCCAGTGCTCTTAACCTCTGAGCCATCTCTCCAGCCCTTTTTTTTTTAAAGTAATATATCTGTGTGTGTTTTGCCTGCATGTATGTATTTGTGCATTGTATGTGTGCAGTGCCCAAGGAGGCCAGAAGAGGGTGTCTGATCCCCTAGAACAGACTGTTGCATGTGGGTGCAGTAACTGAGCCCTGGTCGTCTGCAAGAGCAGGCAGTAAGTGCTCTTAACCACTGAGCTGTCTCTTCAGCCTCTCTGAGTTTTTTATTCAGGTTTTTTGGTTCGTTTATTTTGGTGGTACTAGAGATTGCATTCAGGGTCTTAATATATGCTAGGCAAAGCTCTCTACCATTAAGGTATGTTCTAGGCCACCCCCCACCTCACCCCCCTTTTCTTTTTCTGGTATTACTGTGTATCTCTAGTTGGCCTGGAACTCCTTATGTAGACCTGAGTAGTCTCAGAAATCCACCTGCCTTTGCCTCCTGAATACCAGGATCAAAGGCCTGTACCCCACATTTGACAGAGATCTTACAGCTAGAGTTATAGGAGGTTGTGAGCCACTCAGTGTGGGTGCGGGGAACTGAACTCTGGTCCTCTGCAAGAGCAACAACTATCTTTTGAGACAAGGTCTCTTGTCCCTGAGGCTTGCCTTGAACTGCTGGAATTACACACAGCTCATTTCTTCAGAATGTTTTAATAACAAAAATAGAGTGACATGACTTGTCAGTTTAGATTGGTGGCAGGCAGTGGGCTGGGAGCTGCTTTCAGATTGTTTGGGGGAATCTGTAGTGGAGTCCAAGGTGAAGGAATGACCTGAGTGCTGCACAGTGCTGTCAGCTTAAAGCCATGTTTTCTGTAAGATGAGAATTCTCCTTCAGGACCATTCCCCAGTGTCTGGGAAGGCTTGATTATTATCTGGTTTGTTGTTTGGCAGCACAGTGTTAACAAACCTCACCTTGTATATAATTAGAGGTGGAAAGATGGCCAACATATCATAAGCTTAAGGTTTTGTGTTGTGGAGTAGCAACCCTGCGTCAGAAAAGGGAGAGACCCTGTTTCTTGTCCCTGACTGCTGGAACTTCTCTCCCTCTTTTTGTCTTTTGAGACGGGGTTTCTTTGTATAGCCTTGGCTGTTCAAAAACTAACTCTGTAGAGCAGGCTGGCCGTGAACTCACAGAGATCCACCTGCCTCTGCCTCTGGAGTGCTGGGATTAAGGCTGTGTGCCACTACTGCCCGGCTTTATTTATGTATTTTTTTAAAGGTATGAGTGCTTCGTATACTTGAATGTGGAAAAAGGGCATTAGGATCTCATTATAGATGGTTGCGAGGCACCATGTGGTTGCTGGGAATTGAACTCAGGACCTTTGGGAGAGCGGCCCTAGGAACAGGGGACTTGTTTGCCTTATCTTTCATCTGACCCAATCCTGACTTAAAACATAAAAAAGAGATATCTGATAAATACTTATTGTTTAAATACATAGGACTTTAAGGCCTGCAGAGATTGCTCCATTGGTAAAGTTCTTGCAAGGAGAAACCTGAGTTTGTTCTTAGAACAAGTTTTTTTTTTTTTTAAAGCCAGGTTGGGAGCTTGAGGCATAGCTCAGTGGTTAAGATCACGCGTAGCTTTTAGAGAGGGCCTGGGTTTGGTTCCCAGCACCCATACGCATGCTCATAACCATCTACATGTTCAGTTCCAGGAAATCTGATGCCTTCTTCTGACCCCTTTGGTCACCAGGCATTTACATGGTGTGAGCAAAACACTCATACACATAAAATAAAATGGATAAATCTAATAAACTTAAAAAAACCAGGTATAGTGTTACTTATATAATTCCAGGTATGGGAACTGGGTACAGGAAGACTGTTGGGCCTTCTGGGTAGGCAGCCCAACAATTACTTGGGAAACTCCAGACTGGTGAGAGACAGTCTCAAAAAAGAGGTGGATGGTATTTGAGAATTGACACTTGAAGCTGTCCTCTCGCTAACTATGCTGTGCCTGCATACTGAAATTCACATACACACAAGTAAACTTTTCTTAAATTAATGTGAATAAGTGTTTTGCCTTTGTGTATGTTTGTGTACCACATTTGTATCTGCTGCTGCCTGAGGCCAGAAGAGAGTAGATTTCTCCAGAACTGGAGTTATAGAAGGTTGTGAGCCCCCATGATTTTCTGGGAATTGAACGGGGGTCGTCTGGAAGAGCAGCACATACTCTTAACTGCCAAGCCACCTTTCCAGCCTGCATGAATATGCTTCCAAATAGAGGTCATGTATTCACGAGATTTCACAAAGATTTGGCTTGATTGATAGTACTGTACATGGAACTGGCATGACAGCCAGCTACTGCTGATTGGTATTTCCTTTGCCTGGAAGAATCCAGACTGTGGTTGGTTTTCAGGTCTTTGGATTTGTTTCTAGTTACTCTGCCACTGGCTGTGCTTTATCAAAAATACCTAAGTTTATTATGCAGTAAAGTAAACTAATAGGGCTGGTGTGGTGGTCCTGTGTGTATAGCCACGGGACCAAGCTATCTTGCCAAGCCTCAGGACCCACATGGTGTGGAAGGAGAGAGCCACCATAGGCACACTGTGGCATGCATATATGCCCACTGCCCTCCAGTCTCACCAAAGACACACAAAATAAATAAAATGACAACTAGTGGTGTGCACTGCTGAACACACCTGTAACACCTCTAACTGCAGCATGGGGGAGGGGAAGCCAGGAGAGGTGAGGTGAAGGTCCATGGGGGAATTTGTCAAGATTTTCTCAAAATAAAGTGAAAGGGGGCTGGGGGCACGACCAGTAGGGCTCTTGCTCACCAGACTCACAGCCTTGGCTTTCATTCCTAGTACTGCAAACTGAAACTGAAGATCTGTCCTGAGTTCTCAAAGGAACACAGATGAGCCCAGGACAGCTACCTCCCAGCTTTACCCCTGCCAGCGTCTCCCAGTTTTACTCATCCTTTTGTATTTTCTCTCTAGAGTATTTCTGGGAAACAACAGGCATGCAGTAATTTCAGCCTTGTATTTATCTGTGCTGGGTACACGCAGGTAGATTGAGTTATTCCTCCCCTTCTTACAGCTCAAGGCATCAAAATACCATAGTTGTTCTTCTCCCACCCTTACCCCCGCCCTAGACAGGCTCTCACTGCGTACCTCTGGCTGGTCTGAACCCTGTTTTGTATAGCCAAGCTGGCCTGAAATTGAGCTATCCACCTGCCTTGCCTCCTGCTGGATTAAAGGAATCTTTTTTTTTTTTTTAAGATTTGCTTTAAGTTTTTTATTTATGTGTGTATTTAGTTATATTTTAGTATGTGTACCTGTATGCAGGTACTGTGGAGTCCATAAGAGCGATGTCAGATTCCCTGGAACCGGAGGCAGAAGAGGCAGGAGGGTGTGAGTTGCCTCATGTGGATGCTGAGAGCTGAACTTGGGTCTTTTGTTTTGTGTTTTGAGACATAGCCTTGACCGTGTGCTGTGTAGATGAAGCTGCCCTCAAACTCAGAGATCCCCTCACTTCTGCCTCCCGAGTTCTGAGATTAGAGGTATGTTCCCTTATACCTGGCTGACTTGGGTCTTTTTGAGAGCAGCAACTGCTAAGCCATTCTAGCCTCTAGTTATCACATCTAAGCATTATATATTTTTTAAAAAAATAATTCTTTTTTCAGCCTGGTGGTGGCAGCACATGCCTTTAATCTAGCACTTGGGAGGCAGAGATCTCTGCGAGTTCAAGGCCAGCTTGGTCTAGAACAGGCTCCAAGGCTACAGAGAAACCTGTCTCTCAAAATCAACCAAACAAAAAAAACAAAAACAAGTAACAACAAAAAAAAATCATTCTTTTTTTACTTGTGTATGGGTGTGGATAAGTATGAGAGTACAGGCGTCTGTGGAGACCAGAAGAAGGTCCCTTGGAGCTGGAGTTATAGAAGTGTGTAAATCACTCAATATGGGTGCTGGGAGCTGAGCTCTAGTCCTCTACAAGAGCCACCAGTGCTCTTAACTACAAAGCTGTTTCTCCAACTCTTTGGTTTTTCGAGGCAGGGTTTCTCTGTAGCTTTGGAGCCTGACCTGGAACTCTGGAACTAGCTCTTGTAGACCAGGCTGGCCTTGAACTCACAGAGATCTGCTTGCCTCTCTGCCTCTTGAATGTTGGGATTAAAGGTGTGCGCCACCACAGCCCGGCTGTTTCTCCCAATCTTAAGTATTGGTTTTTGAGATAAATTTTCTCTTAACCTAGGCCTGCCTCAAACAGGATCCTGATCATGCCTCTACCTACCAGGTGCTGAACTTACAGGTGTGCATAGGTGTCCTTTTTCAGCACAGCTATGGATAACTGACTTCTAGTTGAGTTCCAGTCAATCTTCCTTGATGTGGAAATAACTTGGATTAGCTGGTGACAGTAACTATTCAGAGTAGTGCTGCTGCCACTTTAGGGGTCAGAGGGACTTGGGCTTTTTGGCTCTTGTAGGCTGATTTGCTTGGTTTTTGGGATGTTGTACAGAGGTCTCTCTGTGCTGCAGGTATAAGAAGGAAGCTCCATAGAAAGTTGAAAGCCAGACAAACAACTTTGAACTCACAGGGTTGTGGTTTCTTCCATCTGTGGCTGCTTAGGAGCAGTTACAGCCTAGGCTTGGTCTCCTAACTCTTGGCATCCCATACTCCCACACTCTTCTCTTTCCCTACTGTGTTACTGTGAAGCCTTTCTGCTCCTCTTTCCTGGTAGCCACCTCTCCAACATTCTCGAGTACCACTCTGGTGTTAGTTTAACTTTCTAACTTGGCAGTATTTGGTGGGCAGTCCTGCAGCCTTTTGGGAATGTCTCTTTGGCCAGTCTTGGCAGTTTGTCCTTGTACCTTACACCTCTCGAGAGTTGTGCCTACAGTGTTTGCTGTAACAGTGTGGATGGAGGGCCTCACTGGTGTGATGGAGCACAGAGTGCTGTGGAGGGGCTCAGCTGTTGACACTAGTCAACATTGCAAACTGGACAGGCTATTTGTAGTGTAGGACTTGAGTATGTTGCAGTTTGCATGTTGTTTAGAGGCTCGGTGTATAGCTTCATTTGCCCTGCAGACTGTGTTACACATTTGGGTGACTTAACTTTTCCAGATTCCATGGGGGTGTCTATTTGATGCACTTGTTTCTACCTTTTAACTTTTCCAAATGTTACTTTGTCTTTTAATTGTGTTCACTTTTTATTGCTTGGGGGTAGACACATGCCATGATATGCCTGAGGAGGTTCAGAGGATCGCTTAGGGGAAGAATTGGTTGTCAGTGCCCTTACCCCTTGAGCCATCTTGCTGGTCCTCCTTTTAGAAATTTCATTCAACAGTTATGTACATGTATATAATATATTTTGATTAGTCTCACTGCCCTCATCACATTATCATATTCCTGCTAAATTCCTTTCAACAAGTTTCCTCTTGCCGTAGGTTTTGTTGTGTTTTGTAACCATTATCTTTAATTAGGGTTGCTTGTGTAAGTGTGTATTGTGTGGTGATGGTGGGGAGGGCTTGTTTCATACTAGAGCATGGGCATGTATCATTGAAGAAAATGATTGTCTCCGTCAGCAACTGTTAACTACCAGAAGTTCCGCAGCAAGGGTGCAGCCTCATAAGCGCCTCCTTCGTCCATGGTAAAATGTTGACACGCCCTACATAGTGTAGCTCTTGTCCAGTTAGCTCCAGCGACTGGCTCATGAGTACAGTGCATGCCATCCAGAAGACATGCTTTCACAGCACTCCTACCACATCCAGCTCTTACTGTCTCTCTGTCCTCTCTTGTGATGTTCTATTTAGGGTCAGGCACTCAATAATCACTTATCTTCAGTGCTTGGACTGGTTAGGAGTCTGCATCAACCCAGGCTCTCTGCAAACAAAGCTAAGAGCTCTCCTTTCCTATGTGACAGAAGCTCTTTAAGACCTTTTGTCTATCACTGTAGTGTCCTTAGGGTCAGTGCTCCTACCTTTTTTCTTCTTCAAACACCTAGAGTTGATATTTTGGTCTATTTGTATGCATATGTGTGCATGTTTGATTTCTTTGTGTATCTGTGTGTGTGAGGGGAGAGGAGGCCAGAGAAGGATTGTTTGTGTCTTGCTCTGGCAGTCCAGAGACCTTAAGACCTTTAACTCAAGCTCACTCACTGAATCTGGAATGCTGCAGCCATCCTCCTGTCTCTGACCAACACATTGCTGTGTTTGCAGACTTCCTTGCATGAGTGTTAGGGATTCGTCTCTGGTGTTCATACTTGCTTAGGAAGTGCCATTACCTGCCCTGTCTATTTATTGAGACAGAGTTTTGCTGGGTAGCCTAGGCTGGCCTCAACTTTTTCACCACTTGCTTCTGCTTCTTGAATACAGGGCTACAAGGAGTACTTCCATTTCTAACAAGCAGTTTTCTTTCTCCTTCCTGTTTTTTGAGACAGCGTTTCTTTGTGTAACCTTGGCTGTCCTGGAATTTGCTCTGTAGACTAGCCTCTATCTTACAGTACTTCTGCCTCTGTACTCACCAACTGCTAGGATTATACAATCTTTTTAAGATATTTATTTATTTATTATGTATACAATATTCTATCTGTGTGTATGCCTGATGGCCAGAAGAGGGCACCAGGGCCCATTACGGATGGCTGTGAGCCACCGTGTGGTTGCTGGGAATTGAACTCAGGACCTTTGGAAGAGCCGGCAATGCTCTTAACCTCTGAGCCATCTCTCCAGCCCCCTAGCCCTCATATTTTGATGAACATTTCTACTTATAACACTTTCTGGTATCTTGTTAATCTTATGTTTTACTTCTTTGAGTTTTACTGCTTTGTTTTTTGAGATAAGGCTGTTTTTGTTGTTGTTGTTTGTTTGTTTGTTTGGGGTGTGTAACAAACCTGGCTGTCCTGGAACTTGCTTTGTAGACCAGACTGGGCCTCAAACTCATAGAGATCTGCCTGCCTCTGCCTTCTGAGTGCTGGGAATAAAGGTGACCACCATCACTTAACTGATGTTTCAGAATTTTTTATTGCATTTATTTGCACAGGAGAGGGATGTGCTGTGGCATACATTTGGTCAGGGGACAACCTATGGATCTATCCTTTCACTGTGTGGGCCATTGGGTTTAAACTCAGGTTATGAGACTTAGTGGCAGCCATGTTGCCAGCCCTCCTTTGTGGTTTTTTTTATTTGTTTGTTTTTGTTTTTTGCCATGGGTTGTTATGTAACTCCTTCTGTCCTTGAACTCCAGACATCTTGTCTGGATCACTTATGTGTGTGCCACCATTCCCAACTTACATTATGTTTTGAGTTTTCATTTTTAGTTCTGAGGACAACATTCAGTGCCTGCAGTGTGTTAAGCACATGCTGTACTACTGAGCAACCTGTTTAACTTTCTGCTCTAGTTCATTTGTAAAGCCCAGCATGCTTTGGTGTTGGAGTATAGCCAGTGAAATGAACATGTACTTAACTCTGAGCATGAGTCTCTCTGGTTGAGCCCAGAACTACAGACTAAGTAAAATCTTTCTTTCTGTGACAAATGCCTATGAGGTAGGTAGGGCTAGAGGAGAATCGGTTATTGAAGGTCATCTTCCCTGTATAGCAAGTTTGAGGCCAGCTTGAGCTATAGGAGATCCTGCCTTGAAAAACCAACCCTGGGATTGGGGAGATGGCCTGATGAATAGGAATGCTTGCGAAGACCTGAGTTAGAATTCCCAGTGTCGCCAGGCAATGTTGCTGCATACCTTTAATTCCAGCACTGCTGAGGCGGGGGCAGGCGAATCTCTGAGTTTGAGGCTAGACTCCAAAGCTACACAGAGAAACTCTGTCTTGAAAACCAAAATCAAAAGAAATAAATGAAATAAGAATTCCCAGTGTCCTTGTAAAAAACTGGACATGGCCTCATGAAAAACATAACCCTAGTAGTGCTGTGGGTGGGACAGAAACAGGAGGATACAAGGGGCTTTCTGGGTGCCAATGTAGTTCTAGGTTTGGTGAGAGGCTCTATTGCAAGGGGATAAAGTGGGGAGTGATAGGACAGAACACCTACAGCCCTCTCGTCTTTCCTGTGTACCCACAAAGACTTGTGTGGATAGCTGGTTGGTGGTGATGCATGTCTTTAATCCCAACACTCAGGAGGCAGGCAGATTTCTGAGTTTGAGGCCAGCCTGGTCTATAGATCAAGTTTCAGGACAGACTCCAAAGTTACAGAGAAACCCTGTTTTGAAAAACTGGCAAAAGACTTGGGTGCATATATCACACACTTGCATGGGGTTGAAGGTTATAGTCAGTGGTAGAACATAGACCTGTATGAGTCCCTGTTCTAGAATTGCAAGAGTCCAAGCTCGGTTTGAGGGGTGTATGTCTGTATTCTTGGCACTTCGGAGATGGAAGCAGAAAGATTTGGATTTTGTGGCCAGCCTGGGTCGCATAAAATCCTGATACCCCTCTCTGCTGTGCTCCCCCCTCCCAACTTCCCGCACGCTGTATAGGAAGAAATGAACCAGACCACAGGGAAACAGGTGCCTGCCTCTGTGTGGCTGGTTTCAGATAGGTGTCTGGAAGCCTGCTGTTTTCATATGAAGGGAAATTGAAGTGAGTTGTTTGGTTGTTTGGTGCCTTGACTTGGCTACCTGGGAAGACAGATGTGTCCTGCTGTGAGCAGACTCTTCATGAGCAAACTCCTTCATCTTTTTTTTTCAGAAGACGGCATACGAGATTAAGCATGGTGTACAGGGTGCTCATGGGTGCTCTTTCTAAGGAAG
>NC_022012.1:15515057-15516640 GCF_000317375.1 Microtus ochrogaster
TTTTTCGAGACAGGGTTTCTCTGTGGCTTTGGAGCCTGTCCTGGAACTAGCTCTGTAGACCAGGCTGCTCTCGAACTCACAGAGATCGCCTGCCTCTGCCTCCCGAGTGCTGGGATTAAAGGCGTGCGCCACCATCGCCCGGCAAACTCCTTCATCTTTACAACCAAGTATATGGCTTCTGAGATTATCTGTCTCTGGGGTATTTCAAACTAAAAAGGTTTTCTGGTCTTATAGATAGTTGAAGTATTGGTAACACCAAGGAAAGCTGTCACAATTTGAAAAGATAAACCAGGACTGATTTCCAGACACTACAAGAGAAAAGGAAGGAAAAATGGTAAGACAGTTTTTTTCTTTGCTCATAGACACTATTTCTTCACTTATATACAAAGATACCTGTAGCGTGTCCCCAAAGTATTTGATACTGTTAGAATTTTTGTCTTAGACATTTGAATTTCTAAAGTAATTACGTGTCACGACGTGAATACAGTAGTCCCCCCTTAGCCGTGTTCTGGCTTCCCGCGGATTCAGTTACCTGCGGTCCACCGCAGTCTGAAAATATTAAGTGGAAATTTTCAGAAAGAAAAAAATAGCTAAGTTTTAAATTGTGCACCGTCCTGATGCCTGCGTCATTCACCTCACTTCATCTCATCACGTAGGCATTGTATCATCATCACTTCATCACAAGAAGAAGAAGGGTGAGTAGGATGATCAGCTACTTGGAGGGAGAGCACATTCACATTCCGTCCTGTCTAAGCCCTTCCTGTGCCTGATTGACCAATTAAACTACCATACCAGTGTGCGTAGAGGTTAAACTCAGACCATATTTTGGTTTTGGTGCTATCCGCGGTTTAAGGCATCCACTGGGGTCTTGGAATGTGTACCCCGCGGATAAGGGGGGACTACTGTAGTATAGTGAGCGATACGTAAAGTACCCCATTTCTGCTGTTGCGTGGAGAGTATCCTCTCAGGCCCTTGGCCACATTCCCATAGTCTATCTTCTGTGAAGGATGGAATGGTACTAAGTGGTAACGGGTGGGCTGCTGCCTGTCCTTGCATCATTTTTAGTGTAGTTTTCACATTTCCAGCGTCCCATGAGAATTTTTGTGAATGATGATCGCCATGTCATGGCAAAACATTCTTCAGTATACCCAACGCAAGAGGAGCTGGAGGCCGTACAGAATATGGTATCTCACACTGAGCGAGCCCTCAAGGCTGTCTCTGACTGGATTGATGAGCAGGAGAAGGGCAATGAGTTCACCGAGGCAGACAATATGGACACACCCCCAGACGACGAGAGCAAAGAAGGGGCTGGGTGAGTCTCAGGTGCTTTCTCTCTCCCTCTCCCCCCTTTCTCTTTTTCTCTTTCTCTCTCTGTGTGTTTGTTGAGGAAGGCAGGTCTTTTCGGGCATGGTCTTATGTAGCCCAGACTTGCTTCCTCACTGTGTATTAAAGGCTGCCCTTGAATTCCTGATGCCTTCTGCCTCTGCTTTGCCTAGCTCTTGTAGTGTGTTTGTTTTGTTTTGTGACAGAATCTTAGGGGATAGCCTATGCTGACCTTCAGCTCTTTTTTTTTTTTTGTTTTT
>NC_022012.1:15516740-15529747 GCF_000317375.1 Microtus ochrogaster
GGTCTCGAACTCACAGAGATCCGCCTGCCTCTGCCTCCCGAGTGCTGGGATTAAAGGCGTGCGCCACCATTGCCCGGCACCTTCAGCTCATTTTATATCACCAAAATCACAGAGGTCCTCTGCCTCAGCTTCCTGAATGCTGGGGTTGCATTCAGGCACAGCTAGGCTAGCATCTCTCTTAAGAAGTGCCAGTCTCTTTGGGTACTGGCGAGGTTGGCTTCCTATTGAGCCTGACTTTTGTCTGTCTCACAGGGAACAGAAGGCGGAACACATGACTAGGACCCTGAGGGGCGTGATGCGGGTTGGCCTGGTAGCCAAGGGTCTTCTGCTCAAGGGGGACTTGGATCTGGAGCTGGTTCTGCTCTGTAAGGAGAAGCCCACAACCACCCTTCTGGACAAGGTGGCTGACAACCTGGCCATCCAGCTCACTGTGAGTCACCAGCAACACTACCATGCCAGAGGGGATTCTAGCACTTGTGGAGAAGATGATCAGAGGAAGAGAGGGCCCATCTGTGCCATGTGCCAGGGAGCATCTCTTGTATTTGCCATGTGTTCACCTTGATGAGAAGCAGGTCACCTCAGAGCCTTTGAGGGTCTGTGGCATCTGCTGTTTATAGTGGTGCCCGTTCTGCTAGTTAGTGAAAGCCTTGTGCCCTCATGTGTGAAGCCTAGACTATTGGGCTAGAAATATCATGTGTAGGCTGGATGGGATGAAGGAAGGACATTAATTCTTCATGGATCAGACCTGGACATACTTAAAACTCCACTCACCTGACTGAGCTCAGTGAGAGAAAGAGGAACAGTATGGTCGTGGTGGTTTATACCTGTAATCTCAGCATTTAAGATGCTGAGTCAGGAAGACTATGAATATTTAAGTCCATCTTAGGCTCTAGAGTAAGACCCCCCCCAAAAAAACACCCAAAACCCTCAATCAAATCATTTCCTCTATTACTAAAATATTGCATAAATAAGTCTTTGATACTTACTGAACATTTACTGAGCCAGACCCCAGGTCAGATTTATATCTATCTCTCCCACTTGCTTTGATAATCTGTCCTTTTTGTCCCCAGTGGGGGCCACCAGAGACAGCAGAGATTCTTTACTATTGTAGTCTGCATTTCCAGAAAAGTTCTTCTAGATTTAATTTAAAAGATAAATGCACAGAAATTCAAAGTTGGTTTTAAGTATTGTTACCTTACTCTGCAAAGAAAAATATCTTTGTATGTCAGTAAACATTCCATAATATAAGGTTTTTTGGGTACTTGGTCAGAGAATGGTATGAATTGAGATCTGAAAGAGCAAGTGTTAGAAACTTGAGGAACTCCTGAAGGTCATACCCTCAGATGGTTTCTCATAGCTGTGATTTCATGATTACTATTGTAACTTTCTAAAGATTGTTATGTGGAGCACTTTGGTAAATATTTGAAAGAAAGAGCTTTGTATTCTCTAGGCTCTGTAATGGATGTGGTAGGAGCGTTATAACGTGTGCCTATAGCTGTGTTTAGTGAGCCTGCCCAAGTCCGTCCCTAGTATGTACACTAGGCCATGCTCATTATGTCAGTGGTTCTTGACATCTGACATTTCCACCCTCCCTGGGTACTTTTGGCCATCTGAGATTGGGAGAAGTGAGGCACTCCTACCCCTAGGAAGTGGTTACCAGAGATACTCTGAACACCCTGTGTGACACAGGGCAGCCTCCTCTCTTAGGTAAGAATTACCTCATCCAGCAGGTGAGCCATGCTGAGGTCGAGAAATCTGCATACCAATTTCTAGGGCATATGTCCTCTACAGTGTATGCACTTTCCTTTTTTGAGACAGGGTTTCTCTGTGTAGCCCTGGCTGTCCTGGAACTCACTCTGTAGCACAGGCTGGCCTCAAACTCAGAGATCTGCCTGCCTCTGTCTCCCGAGTGCTGGGATTAAAGGCGTTCACCACCAGTGCCCAGCCAACTCTCTCTTTTATTTTTATTTTTCTCTGCTTGTTCGAGACAGGGTTTCTCTGTGTAACAGCCCTAGCTGTCCTGGAACTAGCTCTGTAGTCCAGGCTGGCCTTGAACTCTGCCTCCTGTACTGGGTTTAAAGGCGTACACCACCACTGCCCGGCTCACTTTCCTTCTTTTAACAAAAATAGTTTAAGAAACTGTTTTTTTTTTTTTTTCCAGTTAATAGAAGCTATCTTATAAAGAAGTTGAGGTTGGACTGTCGAGCACCCATAGCTATTCTCTGCAGGACGCATATACACCCATGTCTGTCATTGGCTATAAGCTATAGAAATGCATGTGCATCTCTCCCATGGGGTCTGCCGACTGCTCCTCCCTGCATGGACTTGTTCAGGCTGAGGATCACCCTCTGTCATGGACACTGGGTGTCTCACACAGTATCCAGTGACATGGGCTTTGTTCTGCATCCTTGAAGTGTGTGCATGTTAAGGCCATGTTAGAAATTAGAAGTCCCAGCCTTGAACCAGCACTGAGGCTGAGGCAGGAAAGCCACTGGACAGGAAGAGCCTATCTTAGAAAATGAGAAAGGAGACCTATTTTTCCAGATGAGCTCTCTGTTGTATCTCAGTCTGGCCTTGGGTTCAGTTTCCATCCTCAACATCCTGAGAGCTAGGGTTATACGTATGTGCCTCCCTGGTTGACTAGCTGTTGGAGTTATTTATTTTTATCCTAGATTTCACTGGGTAGCTGTGGCTTGCCTTGAGCTTGCTCTGTAGACCAGGCTGGCCTCAAGCAGCAGTGTTGTCTAGCTTTTGTCTTCAGAGTGCTGGGATTTCAGGCATGTTCTCTGATCTTAGGCTTGAATTACATTTGGTTTCTTTTTTGTTTGGTTGTGTGTTTTTTTTTTTTTTTTTAAATTAACATTGGTTGTTGTTGGTGTCATTATGCTGCTCAGGCCTGCCCTAACCTCCTGGGCTCAAGTGATCCTCTGACTTGAGTCTCCTAAGTCACTGGAGTGGCTGCCACTGCTCCTCTCACTCCCTGCCCTTGAGATAGTCTTGTTCTGTGGTCTGTGTTAGCTTTGAACTCATTATCCTACCTTAGTCTCTAACTGCTGGGATTATAGGTATGAGCCGCCACACTTGACTCCTCCCTTTACATTTTAACATTCTTGGTGGAAATAGCTTCTCTGACTGCAGGATTAGAGGTTCTCCTCAGATTCACAACCTGAGACCCAATGGAGTTTGTCAGAATTGTTGATTGTTGTACAGAGAAAGTGTTTTGAAAGCTACCTTCTTTTCCTCCTCCAGACTGTGACAGAAGACAAGTACGAAATACTCCAGTCTGTGGATGATGCTGCGATTTTGATAAAAAACACAAAAGAACCCCCTTTGTCCTTGACCATCCACCTGACCTCCCCTGTTGTCAGAGAAGAAATGGAGAAAGTATTAGCCGGAGGTAGGGATGCCGAGAAAGGCCAGCAGAACATTGTAGACTTGGTGTTCCCTCTAGCTCAAATGTGCTATTCAGTTTTAGAGTGCTTTGATTTGAGGGTGTCGGTGTAGCTCTGACTGCCTATACTTAAATTTATGTCTCCCCTTGGCCCTGTGTTCTTGGGAGTTTGACTCAACAGTGGCACTAAAAGTGAGTAGCACTTTGCATAGGGTGTGCACCATTTCGTTTCTCATTTTCTTGAATTGTTTTGAACCTCTTTGTTAAACTTGTTTCCCTCTGAAAAAAAGTATGTCCCCGGGAGTCTTACAGTGTTGCATTGCTTAGCAGCAACCAGATGGCTTCATATGAACGGCATGTAGGAGTAGCTATCGGCTAGCCCTGCAGCACAGCCTGAGTGTTTTCGTTTGGCCTCTGCCTGTGTCACTCTGAGCTTTATAGAGTCCAGGAGCTGCAGCAGACTTTTGGATAAGGTTTTAAACCATTGTGCTGTCTTCCAACCCAGTCTTTGCACTCATCCACAATTCATAGTCTCCCTGCAGTCCTCCTGGGCCTGCTGTCAGGCCTTATTCAAATCCCTGATAGCTGGCAGAGCCAAATGACAGCATTGCTAGCTGTGCCGCAGTGGAGGCTGACTTGTTGATTTTCCTTTGGCTCATGTATCTGATGCCAATGACCAAAGAAAACCCTCTTAGCTTATCCACTCAGGGACGCTGGACCTTTGACCAACAGGACTCTCTCTGTCAAGGCCTGGGGCTAGGGCAGTCCCGCCTGGTGTGCGGAGGTGGTCCCCTGTGCTACATACAGGTGGATACCTGTTTGAGAAGCAGAGAGGGAGTTCATTTCCACTCCCCCCCCACCTTTTTGTTTTTATTTTTGTTTTTCTTATTATAAATTCTAGCCTAGCTAATTTATGGGGAAAAAGTAAGGGAATGGGTCTCTTAGAAGATAGGGTTGGCCTATCTTTTCCCTTCCCCACCAATTGTGCCTTTTAGAGTAACTTTTCTTTTTTGATTTTGGTTTTTGTTTCAGTGGTTTAAAATTTTGGAGAGGGCCTCCCGATTTTTCTCACTTCCTCTCAGCAGAGCTGATGGCAATTTAGCCTCTCCTTCCCTTGTCCAGGGTGGACACAAATTGAGATTATGGGAGACTCAGCTGCCCTTTATTTAGGAAGCTGCCACATCCCCTTTGCACCTGACAGAACCCCTTGGTCAAACTGTGCCTTGTCTTCTTATTCCATCCATGAATAGAAACGCTATCAGTCAACGACCCCCCGGACGTTCTGGACAGGCAGAAATGCCTTGCTGCCTTGGCGTCCCTCCGACACGCCAAGTGGTTCCAGGTTTGCATTTTGTTCTTCTCTTTGTCTTTCAGTAGAGAATGCCTAAGCTTTACAACATGGCTAACTTTGACCATAAAGTGTCCATAACTTTGTACCGTGCCGATCTTGTTAGCACCTGCAACATGCAGCTGCTAAAGGAGCGTGCCTAAATCCATTTGACTTGACAACCCTGAGGAGGCTCATGCTGAGCAGTGGGCTGCTTTGCAGTAAGAGTAACAGGCTTCCACACATACAGGGAGCTCAGTGCTGGCCACACACTTGGTGGCTTTGCACCCTTGCAACCGTTTACCCTTGGCAAAGCAGTGCCATGAGACTATGTTGTTCATGTTTGCCTGCTGTCCTCCATGGTGCCCTGAGTATGAAGAGCCTGTGCTTTCTTCCTCTAGGCCAGAGCCAATGGGCTGAAGTCATGCGTCATTGTCATCCGTGTCCTAAGGGACTTGTGTACCCGAGTGCCCTCCTGGGGTCCCCTCAGAGGCTGGGTAAGTCACCTTGTGACTAGGGCTGGGGGTAGTGTTTGTCCAGACAGGCACTTTCAGCCTTTCCATAGCTTCACGGTTGTTGATTTGGATGGCTGTTGTGGAGTGGAATGGAGTGGGGTGGCAGTAGTTTAGAAAGGAGGTGGGAACTGCCTAGGCCGTCTGCTGTGACTAGTCATATAAGGAAGGGTAGGTGTGCAAGTGTTCTTGAACAGCCTCCCATCAGGGACCTACGGCCTATTCTGCCAACTGCCTGTTTTTCTTTTTATTATTTTATTTTTTAAAACTGTTTCTCAACAGGCCATTATTAAGAATATTGTTTCAGGCTGGGCGGTGGCAGTGCACACCTTTAATCCCAGTACTCGGGAGGGAAAGGCAGGCGGATCTCTGTTAATTTAAGGCCAGCCAGGTCTACAGAGCAAGTTCTAGGACAGGCTCCAAAGCTATACAGAGAAACCCTGTCTTTTTTTTGAGTGGTTACAAAGCCTAATTACCTTCTTACGTCCTCAGTGCTGTCCCTTTGCCCATGTTGCCTTTATGAAAGTCCGCTAACCCCTGCCTAGATGTCTGATGTTGCACGTTCATCTCACTGGCGGACTTTGAATCTCAGGACCCCTAACCCCTCTAATCCAGTGATAGGGCTTCCTAGGCTATCCCCTTTTGCAGCTGGAAGCTCATTGTCCCTCTTGCCTTTCAGCCTCTGGAGCTGCTATGTGAGAAGTCCATCGGCACTGCCAATAGGCCAATGGGTGCTGGTGAAGCCCTGCGAAGAGTGCTTGAGTGTCTGGCATCCGGCATCGTAATGCCAGGTTGGGGCCTTGTGGCTTTCAAGGGACAGGGACAAGGACAGGGATGAAGGCCTTATAGCCACTGCCTCACTGGTCCACTGACTGGGTTAGGGACATAGCAGCTCCATGCCCCCCTGCTAGGGCCAAAGTATGTGACTACCCTCTTGCACCATCATATCCAGCCCTGTGCCGGGTCCGCAGCCGTGAATCAGGGCGGACCCGGGGCCAGTGGTGACCCACTCCCACATGACTTTCTTGCTCTGAGACACATATGATTTATTTCTGTCAAGGGCTGGATGCCGAGTGGGTCACCGAGCTCGGTATGTTTTCCAGAGCTGGGTGTGGATGGGGTGCGGGGGGGTAACACACCTGGTTCCCTCAGCCAACAACTTTTATGAGACGACAAGGGATAATCCTCTGCATATCTTCCTTGTTTCCTGCCTTCAGATGGTTCTGGCATTTATGACCCTTGTGAAAAAGAAGCCACTGATGCTATTGGGCATCTAGACAGACAGCAACGGGAAGATATCACACAGAGTGCGCAGGTATAGTCGTCGCCATTGCCAACATGAGCCCTTACCCAGTCTGCACTCACTGGCTCCCAGTTCCATTACTGGGCATTTGAAGGGCAGCCCCTGGAACATAGGCTCAGGTTGGGGACCAAGGCAAAGGCATGGTGTCTGATACAGGGAGCCCCAATCTGGACTGCTTCTTTGTTCTGGTGCCACATGTGATGATTGTCTGTCTCTTGCCCTGCCCTACTGCCATGTTGGCACAGCGAGGGCAGTGAGCCACAGCTTTGCTGTGAGGACTGCTCTGGGGGTTCTTCCCCGCAGGTCCACCACCTGACTCCATGTGGCAGCCAGCCCCCAGGTTGGAGTCTCCTGTACTCATCTTGAGGTGGGTGGTCACAGGCTGCCAATCCCCCACAGCAAGGTTGGGCCAGAGTTGTCAGGCCCTGCCCTGGCTGTCGGGCGACCCCTTGCTGACCTAGGGGAGACTATTAGCAGGCCCCCCAGCTCCCACCCCATCTCAGAAGGCGTTAGTGAGCACACATATGGTACCTGTGGCATGAGGCAGCTGAGTCAGATTCCTATTCCTTTCTCTAGCATGCTCTGCGGCTGGCTGCTTTTGGTCAACTCCATAAAGTCCTAGGAATGGACCCCCTGCCTTCCAAAATGCCCAAGAAACCAAAGAACGAAAACCCAGTGGACTACACTGGTAAGGACACGTGGACACTGATGACAGGGCTCTCTCCATAGTGCTGTCTGCATATCTCAGTGCTTCTTCTTGGTCTCTTTTCAGTTCAAATCCCCCCCAGTACCACCTACGCCATCACACCCATGAAACGCCCCATTGAAGAAGATGGGGAGGAGAAGTCTCCCAGCAAAAAGAAAAAGAAGATTCAGAAGAAAGGTAAGAACATGCCCTGACTTGTGCCCCCTTTCCTCTGTCTGGCTCAGTCACTGTACGTCTGGAAGTGATAAGTTTGCTTTTTGCTTTTGCTTTGCCTTTTTTTTTTTTCCTGGTAGATCATATTAAAAACCTTACTTTTTTTTAAATCCGTATGTTTGAAAAGAGTTTGTGTGGGTGTGAATGTACATGTGGCCTGGTGTTTGTGGAGGCTGGAGGGCAACCTTGGTCTGCCCTTGCCTTCCACCTTGTTTTAGACAGGGTCTCTTTGTTGTTTCCTGCTGGGCAGGCCAGGCTAGATGCCTCATGGGCTTCCTGGAGATTTCTTTTGCTTCCACCTACCGTCTAGCCATGGAAGTGTGGAGATCACAGATGTTTTTCATCCCATGTGGCTTAATGTGAGCTCTCAGGATCTGAACTCTCAGATAATTCATAGTAGGCTCTTTGGCCTCTTAGCCATCTTCTCAGCCTTTGATATTCATTTATTCATTCATCCATTTGTTTATTTGATTGTTGGTTTGTTGAGACGTGTTCTCTGTTATCATGTAGCTCTAGATGTCCTTGAACTGGCTATGTAGACCAGGCTGCCCTTGATATTTAACTATTGTAAAAGCCCAATGTCTGGGTCTTGTGACTCACATCTCTAATCCCAGAGCCCATGAGGTGAGAAAACTGCTGTGACTTCAAGTCTATGCTGAGATACAGAGTGAGAGAGAACCCTTTTCATCACCCCACTTTCCCCCAAAACTAGTAACTGGCACAGGTGCAGTGATAGGGTCCCATGAGAAGTTGCACCTCCACTGGCTGCAGGAGAGGGTCAGGCCAGGTCATGTACCACAGAGTCATGTAGACGTCTTTAGTTTTGACTTTTCTGGGCTATGGAAGTTTCATCCTGTCTTGCCTTGTTCTCTTCTTAGAGGAGAAGGCTGAACCTCCCCAAGCTATGAATGCCCTGATGAGGCTGAACCAGCTGAAGCCAGGGCTGCAGTACAAGCTGATCTCCCAGACAGGTCCTGTTCATGCCCCCATATTCACCATGTCTGTGGAGGTAGATGGCAGTACCTTTGAGGCTTCAGGGCCATCTAAAAAGACCGCCAAACTACATGTGGCTGTAAAGGTAAGTAGGGTGGATACTCCTCGCAAAACAGAAAACGTACTTCCCGCTAGGCCTCCGTTTGCAGACTGACATCTCAGAAAGACTGTAGAAATGCAGGGAGTTAGATTTTTGATTGTTTGACAAGTCACATATTCAGAAGCAACGTGAGAAACTAAAAGGAAAAAACCAACCAAACAAACAAGCAAACCTTTGCAGGTAGCTAAGATTGTGCTGCAAGTTATCCTAGAAAGCTCTGCAGTATGGGGAGGGCCTTTGTAGGTGGTTCCTTGAAAGCCTTCTGTCATCTGAGCCCTGGGTCTGTCTGTCTGCTCCACAGGTGTTACAAGACATGGGCTTGCCAACAGGAGCTGAAGGCAGAGAATCCAGCAAGGGGGAGGACTCAGCTGAGGAGTCAGATGGGAAGCCAACAATAGTGGCCCCGCCCCCTGTGGTAGAAGCTGTCTCCAACCCTAGTTCTGTCTTCCCTTCAGATGCCACTACTGAGGTGAGCCTGTGGTGGGTGCTGGGAATGACGTTGTGTGCATGGTGGGTGATATTGCCAGCACAGAGCAGGTAGTCACTAGTCCTTGTATGCAGGACAGAGCCAGGGATGTCCAACCTGTGGCCTAACTGAGATTGTTTTGCAGTTTTTGGGTCTTTTTGTAACTGGAGTGAATGTTTCTCAAACTTGAACTTGTTCCCCCCCCCCATTTTATCATTTATGTTTGTGTATCTTTTTTCTGTGCGTATCTCTATGCAACACATGTGTGCAGTGCATTCAATTCATTGAAACTGGAGTTTAGAAAGGTTGAGGCCGGGTGATTGATGGTGGTGCATGCTTTTAATCCCAACACTTAGGAGGCAGAGGCAAGTGGATCTCTGTGAGTTTGAGGACAGCCAGGGCTACACAGAGAAATGCTGTCTTGAAAAACAAAACAAAAACCAAAGGTTGTGAGCCACCATGTGGATCCTGGGAACCAAGTCCACGTCTTGAGAGAGTTGTCAGTACTTTTAACCATTGAGGCATCACTCTGGCCCCTTAACCATTTTCCCCCTTTACTATAATAAGCCCCATGGCAATTTCATTTTATTATTATTTTTTTTATTACATTCATTATTGTGTGCATGCTCAAGGGCATGAGAACCCACAGCACATATTTAGTGGTCATTTTTAGAAGTCTGCTTTTACTGTGTGGGTTCTAGAGACCGAACTTGTGTATCAGGCTTGGCGGCAAGCGTCTTTACCCATTGAGCCGAGCCATCTTGCGGGTCCTTGTGTGTAAGCTTGGTATACAGTAATGTTTTGCAATGTCAAAAGGTTGGACTCACCTGTCAGATCTTAAGTGACGTACCTGCAAAGGGAACTGTGGAACCCAGAACCTGTACCCAGGAAGCCAGAACAGCATGGGTGGAGCTGGTTGTGTCACTGAGACGTGTCAGCTGGCATACACAGGCTGGTCCAGATCCAGTGAAAGGGCTTGGCTCAGTAGCTATGGCTTTTGGGTAGTGAAGTGTCCAAATCTAATTTAGTGGGGTTTTCTTTGTGCTTTCCCTGAGGACGGCAAGCAGCAGGGGCCAATATTGACTAAGCATGGCAAGAACCCGGTTATGGAGCTTAATGAGAAGAGGCGTGGCCTCAAATATGAGCTCATTTCTGAGACTGGGGGCAGCCACGACAAACGATTTGTTATGGAGGTGAGTAATTTGGTGGCTAGAGGAAACCCTAAGCTTCCTGGGAAATCAGTGCTGTGGGAGAGGCCTGGGCCTCTGTAGAAAGGTTTTAAGCTAGACCCTTACAATGAGAGGAGGGAGGTACTGGGTTAGCTCAGTTCCTACACAGTGTCTTTTCCACAGGTTGAAGTGGATGGACAGAAGTTTCAAGGTGCTGGTTCAAACAAAAAGGTGGCAAAGGCTTATGCTGCTCTTGCTGCATTAGAAAAGCTTTTCCCTGATGCCCCCCTGGCCCTTGAAGCCAACAAAAAGAAAAGAGCCCCCGTACCTGTCCGAGGTGGACCTAAATTTGCTGCCAAGGTGAGGATGCAACTTTGACCCCTCTGGCCTTGGGTAGGAATTTGGTTGATCTGAGGAGGGGGTGAACCCCACTCCTATGCAATCTCTTTCAGCCACACAATCCTGGCTTCGGCATGGGAGGTCCCATGCATAATGAGGTACCCCCACCTCCCAACCTTCGAGGCCGAGGCAGAGGAGGGAATATCCGTGGGCGAGGACGAGGACGAGGATTTGGTGGCGCCAACCATGGAGGAGGCTACATGAATGCTGGTGAGGGTCCTCCTCCTTTGTGACACTACTTTAGGGATGTTAGTGTGCCTTTCCTTGGGAGGAAGGTGCAGGATTGGTGAATATCTGTTCTGGAACCTGTCTGTTCTCTTGCAGGCGCTGGATATGGAAGCTATGGGTACGGCAGCAATTCGGCCACAGCAGGCTACAGTAAGTGTGAGATCTTTCTGTCTGCACTTGGGAAGCTGCGGCAGCGTAGTCTGGGTCTGAGTTAGGGTAGGGTGCTGGCCTCAGCATCTCTGAGGTTCAGGGCCACCAGCCGTACCTTTTTGCGGTGATTAGGTTAGCCGGCCCTCAAGTCCCTATCCCCAAAGTGTGTCCTTGACAGTTTTAATGCTAACACACTCTGTATACCGCCTAAGTTCCTTTGAAGTCGGCTTTTTAAATTTCTCTGCTTTAAGCACCAGTCTTTGAGAATGCGCCTTCCTGCCCGTGCACTGCTCTTTGTCGTGAGAAGGAGCCTTCATTGGGGGGTCACATGAGCAGAGAAATCTAAAACCTGAATTTCAAATGTGGCGCTCTGTGCCCTTTTTCAAAAGAATTCTAATTTCTTCTCTCTGCTCTGTCTCCCCCTTTTGTAGGTGACTTTTTCACAGACTGCTACGGCTATCATGATTTTGGGGCTTCCTAGAGCGTCTAAAAGTATTGACACAAAATCAACTTTTTACTCCAATTTCCTCCAACTCCAAAACCCAAAGTGTCCGTGCTGTGTCCCTGTGCTTCACTGGGGTTCTCAACCGTGGCTTTCCACCGCAGCTTGTCTGAAACAGTTAGCCTGCAGACTTAAGACAATGGCAGTTTCTATCATGAATTTGCCTTTGAACTTGGTCATTTCGAAGTTCACACTAAGTGGAAAAAAACCTTTTTCTCAGATTTTTTTCTTTCTTTTTTTTTCTTCCTTGTTTTTTTTTCTTTTTTGTGCATCCTCGCACAGAATTCAGAATTCTAGAGCCAGCGTTGTTCAGCGTCAAGGCAAAGCCCATCTTTGCTTTTTATGGAAAGCATTCCTTTATTTAATGAGACAGATAATGGCACGTTTTAATCTACCTTTGTCTTAATTTACGGCAGGTTTTGTATGCATTTTTAACCTTTTCACCAACTTTCACATCTCATTGATGCCTTTGGCAGTGTGAAAATTATTTCAGCATATCTGGTCCAGAGCAGCTGACTTTCCTTGCCCTTTTAAGGAGCATGTAACCTCTGGGATGGCCAGGACTTGTCTTGTGTACTGCAGAGAGCAGAGCCTCCCACCTTTTGTAAATGCTCTGATGGATCATTGGGGTGAAGTGGTTCTGTGGCTGCTTTAGTTAAAAGAGTGAACTTGCAAAGGCATCAAAACTGCGCTTCCGTTATCTGTGTGAGAAATGAGACAGGCTTGAAAGGAGAGAATAACGTGAAATTTTGCAAGTCCTGATCACAACTGTCAATGCATGGACTCCCTGGATTGGGTTTGAGTTTTTCTTTTTCACAGTGGGCCTTTAAAACTGAGCTGGAAGAGGCCCACACATCCTCGAATTTTTTTTTCTAACAGAGAACTAGCTTTGGCCCAACCAGGGTCTACATTGCTTGGCATCTAGAAATTTCTCCCCGTGTATAAAGTACAAGGTGGGAATCCTTGTGATACTGTGGTTAGGCCTCTGCTCTGTAGTCTTTGCTACAGATCTGCCCCTGCTTTGACTTGCAAGATTTGATGTTTATTCAGGCAAAAAATGGCCAAAATGGTTATTGTGTGATTTGTTCCCCAAGGTTTAAAAGTCAGTGAAACTTTCTAAGACTTTGCATGATGTATTTTATTTTATTTTTATTTTTTAGAAAGTTATTGTTTGCAAATAATGCCTTTTTATACCAAGAAATAGTTCTGAATGACATTGAAAACCTACCCTTTCCTTATTACTATTATTATTTTTTAAATGAATACATGTTAAAGTAATGAGCCCTCCGTACTGGCGTCTTCATTCATGCCCAGCTTCAAGCAGGCAGCTCAGTTGCTCAGCATAGGACCCTGGGGAAGCTAAAGCAGGGGCCTGGAGGAGGTGCTGGGGTTGGGGTTGGGAGTGATCTGGCCCTGGGCTTCCCAGTATCCTCACTGAGCCTCCACATGTTTGCTTTCTTGCATTGTGGGACACTTCCTCCTCTGCATTGTTGTGGCTTTGTGATGGGGTGGGAGAGGTCTATCTACAGAAGGACTTTCACGGGGGGG
>NC_022012.1:15529847-15546862 GCF_000317375.1 Microtus ochrogaster
GGGGGAATTACCTCTCCCAGTGCTTGTGCCAGTAATGGGGCGAACATCAGCGTGGGGGCGGGGTGTATATCCACCAGTGGTTAGAGGGAAGGCATAGTGCCTTTAGTTCTCAACCTGGGGAGGAAGGGCAGGCTGTGTGGGAATATCTCTTTTCCCTTCTTCCTGTCTGGGGCTGACGAGGTTTACTGGGCTAAAGGTCTGCATGCTGAGGCTACTTAATCTGGGAAGTCAGGCTTCTGGGAGCTCCAAGGCCCCTGTTGAGCACTGGGAAATGTTCTGTCTTCTGAGCCTGGAGGTGGGAACTTCTTTCTGCAGTGAGGCTGAAGCCCTGCCCTGCCCTGCTCTGCCCTGTTCCCGTCACTCCATCCAAAGTCTCCAATAGGGAACACATTGATAAACCCAGTGATCCAAAATGGGGGCTAGAGACTCTAGCAGCCACAGTGCTAGCTCATCAGTCTTGCCACTGAGGTCCCGATTCAAACATTTAACCTCAGTCTGTGCTTGCCTTCTCATGAGACTAAGGACACACTCTATGTCTTCAGTTGTGTGTTGTTGACACCAAGGAAGGAGACCGGGCAAGTGTCTCGAGTCTCAAGTCACTGTCTTAAGAGCACTTGGTCTTTGAGGACCATGATGGTTTTAGGGACCTCGTGGCAAGGCATCTCCTGGGGTCCCCAAGATTTGTGCCTGTTGAGCTCATTTCCTGCACGGAGGGGAAAGGGGGTGGCTCACTGCTTTTGGGTGCTTTGCTTTTCCTGTCACCGTTGGGGACATCTGGGTAGCCGTCAGCTAGTCCTGAATGTCATCCACGCTCGGAGCCCATCTCATTGTAATGTTGACATCTGCAAAGCTGCTGTCGTGCTGCTGCTTGGCAAAGATCAGCTGAGGGTGAGTGGAGCTGAAGGCTGGGCTGGCTTAAGCCAGGCTGCCTTGACCAGCAGAGCCTCGTGCTCCAATCTGTTCCTCGCTGCTCTGAGCAGTAAGCTGTGGGCCAGCCTTCAGGGCCCACAATTGCTGCCTTTCTCCCCTCCCAGCCCTCACCCTGGGACCCTCCACCTGATCTGCTGCTTCCCTGTTTAGGTCAGTTCTACAGCAATGGAGGGCATTCTGGGAATGCCAGTGGTGGAGGCAGCGGGGGCGGTGGTGGCTCATCCAGCTACAGCTCCTACTACCAAGGAGACAGCTACAACTCATCAGTGCCCCCGAAGCATGCTGGGAAGAAGCCGCTGCATGGGGGCCAGCAGAAACCCTCCTACAGTTCGGGCTACCAGTCCCACCAGGGCCAGCAGCAACCCTACAACCAGAGCCAGTACAGCAGCTACGGCACGCCGCAGGGCAAGCAGAAAGGCTATGGCCATGGGCAGGGCAGCTACTCCTACTCCAACTCCTACAACTCCCCTGGTGGTGGTGGGGGCTCCGACTACAGCTACGACAGCAAATTCAGTGAGTTGGCGTCCAGTGTCCACCTCCTGGTTGGGGATGGTTAAAAGCTCAGCTCTAGCCAGGAACTAACTGTGAGGCACTCTGGGAGACTGAGTGTAGGGAGAAATCTGGAAACATGACCCTGGGTCCCTTCCCTGTCTCCATCTATGGCTGAGGCCTCTGCCACTATGCTGTGGCTAGGTACCAGGATTAAAGTTGCAAGGCTGCTTCCTGGAACTTCTCAAGAGCTGTGCTAGATCTAGCTCCTCAGTAAGCCAGCCTCATGCACTGACCTCCGTCCGCCTCGTGTGCTCTGTCACCCCGTAGGTCTAAGTGTAAGTTTGTCTTTAGGACAGAACAACAGCCATCAGAAGAATTGGGGACTTAATATGCTGTGGGGGTGGAGGACAGTAAAGCATTGTGCCCCAGGGGAGAAGAGGCAGGTGGGAACTTCAGAGTGGGTGACTGTGACAGGGCTTGCCACCAAGGCTCCTCGCCTATCTGCCCTTGGACCCAGGCCCTAATCACACTGATTTTTTTTCCCCTCAGACTACAGTGGTAGTGGAGGTCGCAGTGGCGGGAACAGCTATGGCTCCAGTGGGTCATCCTACAACACAGGCTCACATGGGGGTTACGGCGGAGGTTCTGGGGGCAGCTCTTCATACCAAGGCAAACAAGGTGGGCCTGGAGAGCAAGTGGCCCGGCGGGAGGTGGGGGCGGAGCTTTAGAGGCACAGAACTTGACAGGAGCAGGGCCACTGTGAGGGGGGCTATATGGCAACTGCTGCTGGTTTCCCTTGGGGGCTGGACTTGGGCTCTGGCCACACCTACTGCTCAGTCTTCTCAGAGACCTCAAGTTGTCTCTTAAATGTTGGCACCGACTTGAAGAGCCATTTGTGTCACAGGGACTGAACTGAGCTGTGGGACCCCTATCTCTGGTCGGTCAGTCAGCACTTGACATGAGCCCCTAGAGGCAAAGTTTTTCATCTTGGTATAGCAGTGAGTGATAGGCCTGTGTGTCAAAGCAGGAGCCCACTGGACTGCCTACCCTGGGATACAGTAGTATGGAAATGTTGCCTGGACCTCTGTTCTCTAAGCTAGCTCCATCTTGCAGGAGGCTACTCATCACAGTCGAACTACAGCTCCCCTGGGTCCAGCCAGAGCTACAGTGGCCCTTCCAGCTCCTACCAGTCCTCACAAGGTGGCTACAGTCGGAACACAGAGCACAGCATGAACTACCAGTACAGATAAAGGCCCAGACTGCCCCTTCTCACCTCCTGCACCTCTGCCTCCAACTCGTCTCGGGAGATTGCGTCTGCACATCACCAGTTGCCATGTCCACTGGCGCAGTGCCCACCCGTCCACGTTGCCGACGTTGCCACGCTGTGAGGTGTGGTGGTCCTTGGGACCCGTGCCGTGACCCCTCTTTAGCTGTGTTTGGGACTCCGTGTCTTCAGTGGTTTGTTAGTTGCCATTACACCTTGTCTGAGTAGTGTTTGAGTTCTTGCCGTGTGGTATCCCTCTGTCTGTTTTTGCCCGGTGTGAATTCCATCGGGTGTCCTTAAATAGTTGCAGAAGGGATACATCATCTGTTAATGCTTTTTGTGAAGTGAGTTAAATGAGCTTTCTTTATTTTAATGCTTTAGTGTTTCAGTTTTATAAGTGAAAATTTTATTTTAAAAACCAGTGGGAAAGAGTGGTTTTTGTTTGTTTGTTTGTTTTGTTTTGTTTTTTCTTTTTTTTTTTTTTTTTTTTTTTTTTTTTTGGTGTGTCTGGATCATTCAGGCAGTACATTTGAATTCCGCTGAATGTAGACAAATAAAGAAACAAAACTGTGCTCGTCTCAGGCCTGGGTGTCTCTAAGCAGCGGGGAAGTAGGGCACAAAGACCCTAGTTACTGGAGAGTCCAGCTGCAGGCTTTCTTCTCTTTTGGATGGTGTTTCTGCTCCTGGTTATCATTCACTGTATGTGGCCCTGACTGACTTCAGACCTGCAGCACCCCTCCCGCCCCAGCCTCCCAAGTGCTGAGATGACAGGTGTGAGCCACCACACCAGCTTCTTGATGAAATTTCTTTCTTTTCTTTTTTCTTTGATTGCCTGTATGTATGTCTGTGTGAGAGTGTCGGAACCTGGAGTGAACTGGCATGTGAGTACAGGGAACTGAACCCAGGTTCTCTGCAGGAGCAGGCACTGCTCTTAACCACTGAGCTAGCTCTCCAGTCCCTGAAGTTTTTTGTCTTCTTTTGTGTTTTTAAAGATTTATTTAGTTTTTTATGTATCCAACATTATGCCTCCATGTATGCCTGCTCGCCAGAAGAGGGCACCAGATCTGATGGATAGTTGTGAACCACCATGGGTTGCTGGGAATTAAACTCAGGACACGGAAGATCAGGCAGTGTGCTTAACCTCTGAACCATCTCTCCAGCTCCTTGATGAAGTTTTAAGGGTAATATCACATCGTGGCAGGCAGACTGTCCCTGTTAGGCTGTGTAACTCAGTTGCGAAACCACAAGGGAGAGCTAGGTAAAGTTTCCCCAGCTTCAGCCCTGCCTGGAGTTACTGTGAAAGTGGCCTGGGACTTCCTGAGTTCCTAAGGGTAGTGGTTGTCACTGTCAGGTCTTTGCCCCCAGGTGAGGTTCTGACTATAGGGTGGGATGCTGCCCATAGTCCCGATTGCATTGAAAGAGTCTTGGAATGCTGTACATGCCTCTACCAGGGAAGGCCTTCTCACTTGTGCCCACACAGAGCATCCAGACTTCAATTGACGCTGTTGGGAGGAGCCCAAGCACCATCAACAGACCCCTCCTCGCCTTGTCAGCCTCCTCTCTTCCGAGCACCTACACTGCTGCCAGCCTGAGTTTGGTGTCCCTTAGCTTCACATGTAACAGGTTACTCAGAAGAAGATCTGTGTGCTGCTCCAGGCTCCTGCCTCAATGCAGGAAGTCAGCTAGGAAGATAATCTCTCTGGTGCAAGAAAGGGACACAAGGGTCCCTTAGGTGAGGTAATAAGCTGAGGGAAGAGTCCTCTAGAAATACTCTGAAGACCAGAACAGCAATTGCACCCTCAGCCAGCTGACTTTACCGTTAAGCGACCATCTGGGTGATGGCACCCTCCTACCACACTGAAGTGTCCCAGTAGACACTCAACCAGCAACAAATCCAAGCTCATCAATGTAGTAAGCTGGCGTCAGGAACCTTGGGAGCCTGCTGCTGGCTCTTCATCTGCACTGCTGAGAGGCCTTCCTGGCAGTTGGCCCTCCAGACGTAGGAAGCCAACCCAGGGAGCTGCTGCCCCTCCCCTCCCCAGTAGTAAGTAGACAGGAGTTCTTTTATGATGAACACACTCCTTGGGCTCTGTTCTCCAGGTTGCTTTGGATGTAGTCTCATGTCATTTTTATCAGTGGTCATCAGGCGTTTCAGCAGGAGTCATGGTTTTCCTCTGATGATAAGGTACTTGGTGTGTAGGCATAGGCCTGAACTCCAGGTGCAAACCACTCCAGAGGAGGGGACGAAAGGCCACATTTGGTCTAACTGGGCTGCAGACCGAGACCTTCCACATACTTGAGCACTGCCCCTGGGACTTGGCATGTCTCCCTGGACTGTGACAGCCAGTCTCATATACCAACTTACTGTCCATTTGATGGATTCTGTCCTCTGCAGCTAAACGTCCAGGCACTGTGTGAGATCAAGTCTGGGAGTGCACATGACCTGCTGATACTCAGAAACAAGATAAGTCATAACAGAAGTTTAGGTACAGGGCTCCCTTGTACTCTTCCCAGAATAAACAGAGACTTCATGTGTGAGTTTGAATTTTTTGAAACTCTTACTTCACTGACTGGCTTCCTTCTGAGTACTGGGGTAGTGTGCTCTCACTATGTGGTTTACTGATACAGACATTGTGCTTCCAGGCCTCATTGGCTTAGCCCAGCTTGATAACAAGTGTCAAGGAAATCTCAAACAAGACAGGCTAAGGGAGTTGGAGCCAGAAGATGGGTTATGTTCACAGGTGAGGGAAGAGTATGCCAGGCAGAGGAACAGTCCAGGAATACAGAGTTGGGTTTGTACATGGATTGAAGCACTGTGCATGCAAAAGGGAATGATGAGCAGTATGGCTGATGGGCAGGGGTCACCTGAACTCTTGTCCTGAGCGCGATGGAGTGGATGGATCACTCTGAGCTGGGCAGACCTGGATGGCTGCACTTCAGTCCTTTGAGTTGTGGGGAAGACAAGAAAAGGAATTGCAAGTCCTGAGGTGCTGAAGTTCTGGAATGTTCTGAGATTGAGATCTCTTGGATTTGAAGAACTCTGAGGTGAGAGCGAGGACTCCTTTCTGCTTTGAGGCATAATTGCCTGAGTTATGGTGATTATCATTCCTTGACCCAGACCTCGCTACCCCCTCTCCCCACCAGGAAATCCACCGTATCCCAGCCGCTTTGGCACCTAGGCATTGTAGTTTTTCATGGGACAACGTTACCCTGGCTGGCTGAACAAGCTTACCAGGTCTAGGAGTTCAACAGCACCCACCAGAATTCATGGTGGTCCTAGGACCATCATTTCACTGTTGGTCCTGAAGCCTTAATTCTACATTTCTAAAAGTTCTCTGCTTTTCTCTGAACCCATAATCCTATCTAGTTCATGTCATTTTTAAACCCCTGCCTTCTCATGCCAGCCTCTTAATTCCACTTTGGTGGGTTCCACAAGAATCCTGGGTGAGGACAGTCTGACACCATCGGACAGAATGCAAGTACGTGGAAGGTGTGTGCACACACCTCCAACCCAACTCCCCCTCCCCTTCAGAATTGCCTAGGTAATGCCTGGACTTTTCCCACACTGGGAACTCAGCTGTTTTCTCCCTGAATCCCTTCCCCTGGCTGCTCAGCCCCGCCTCTTGAGCAGCAGCTTCGCCAGTCTCTAGGCAACAGTCCTGGCGCTGTCCCTTGTGCTGAAGCTGATTTCCCCATGATGTCAGTTACAGGGAGGGCTCAGGGCATCCCCAGCCCTCCCATAGATGATGTCATATTTTGCCACTCTCCTTTGTCCACTTATCCCATGACAAAGCCTGCATCTCTCCCCCAATGTCTCATAGCTTCCTGCAGTGCCATCTTCCCTCTGCCTTACTGCCTCAGTTCAACCACCCCCTCTGACATCACTGCTCAGGCTTCCTGGCACTTTGTTCTCCCTGCTTCCTTGAGCACGCTCTTCTCCAGTCTCTGCACCAACCTTCAGGTCTTCATTCAGGCTGGATCTTCCACCAGGCTCACTCCTTGTTTCTGTGCTTCTGGACCATGTGGAGCTAAAGAATAAGCTTACTTGAGCCTAAGAATCCTGAAGCCAGCCTGCATTACAAAACCATCTAAGGCAGGCATAGTTAGTCGCCTTAACCTGGCTAGGCATTTGACTACAGCAACAAGAAAAGCAAAGGAGCTGGGCAGTGATGGCACACGCCTTTAATCCCAGCACTCCGGAAGCAGGTGGGTCTCTGAGTTCAAGGACAGCAGGGCTACCTGGAGAAACCCTTGGCAAAGGGGGGAAAAAGTGAAAGTAGGAGGGTCAGCCTCGGCTACATAGTGAATTTGAGGTCAGCATGAACTATGTGAGAGCTTATCTTGTCTCAAAAAGTAACCAAGACTGGAGCGATTTCTCAACAGGTTCTAGTCCCGTTATCCGCATGGTGGCTCACTCCCTCCATAGGCATAGCATGTATTCAGTGCACAGATGCTTTTCAGGTAAAACATATACATAAAAATTTTAAGCTGGGTGGTGGTACACATCCTTATCCCAGTGGTAGAAAGAGGCAGGTGGATCTCTCTTAAATTTGAGGCCAGCCTGATCTACAGATTGATTTCCAGGCCAGCCAAGGCTGTATGGAGAGACCCTGCCTTGAAAACAAACAATTTTAAGTAGCCGCTATGGATTCTAGGGAGATGGATCAGTGCATTAAGGCGACAATCTGAATTTGACTTCCTGGGACCCGTGTGATGAGAGAACAGATTTTTATTTATTTATTTTGAGATAGGGTTTCTCTGTAGCTTTGGAGTCTGTCCTGGAACTAGCTCTTGTAGACCAGGCTAGTCTCGAACTCAGAGATCCGCCTGTCTCTGCCTCCCGGGTGCTGGGATTAAAGGAATGCGCCACCACTGCCCGGCGAGAGAACAGATTCTTAAAGTTTTCCTGACCTCCACAAGGGTGCTGTGGCAAGTGTGTGGGTACGTGTACACTCACCCACCTAAATAACTAATGTAAAATTTTAAGAATGAATGACCTGTACCACTAGCACTTTGAGTGTGGAGGGGGATAGTAGACATGAGAATCAATGGGGCTTGCTGCCTAGCTTCACGTTCAGTGAGAGACTGTCCCAAGTGATTAAAGTGGAGAGTAAGCTGGGAGGTGTTAGTCCACGCCTTTAATTACAGCACTTGGGAGCAGGTGGATCTCTGAGTTCGAGGCCAGCCTGGTCTACAAGAGCTAGTTCCAGGATAGGCTACAAAGCTACAGAAACCCTGTCTCAAAATAACAAAAAACCAACAAATTGGACAGTAATAGAGCACATTGGGCATCCTTTAGCCTCTGCTCTTACACAAACACAAGGGTCTTGAATATGCTGGGCAGGTACTGTATCACTGAGTGATGTCTCGACTTTGGTGTTCTGAGGCATTCTCACTAACCGCATCCCCACAACCGCTGGAAACTTGTTTTTTAGCCCTTTTCGTGGGGGAAGACTGGGGAAAGCAGCCCTTCCCCATAGCAGCTCATTGGGAATGTGGGACGATGGCGCCCTCTGCTGGTAGAGGTGACATCAGCTTTATGTGGACATTCCTGTTTAGGGAGAGGACTGACATGGGAAAACATGAGCATACACACACACACACACACACACACACACGCATCTCACACGGTGGGAATAAAGTAATGGTGGGGGATGAATCCCTGGGCTTTAGGGTTTTTTTTGTAATGCTAGGATTCCTTTGAAAAAATGGCTGGAGCTCTTGGTGTATGAAGCTCTTGACTGTATGCTGGGTCTTCCTGTAAACTCTTTGAATTAATCAATGAGCCGAGCCTCTAATCCCAGCACTCAAGAAGTAGAGGCAGGCACATCTCTGTGAGTTTGAGGCTAGCCTGCTCTACTACTGAGTTTCAGGACATCCAGGGCTACACAGAGAAACTCTGTCTTGAAATTAAAAAAAAAAACAAGCAAAAAAATATGAATGAAAAGAATAAACAGAGATTGACAGAGGCTAGTTAGGACTATGTGTATGAAATACATGTACAGAAATATATCCATAGCCACTCATGCTGTTTCTATCCGTGTTGTGTGTATGTGTGTGTATGTATGCTGGGGGTAGAACCCACAGACTTATGCATGCCAGACAGGAAGTTTTTATTTTACCTAAAATTGTAAAGTAGTTGTTGTGTGTGTGTGTGTGTGCACCACTCCCTACCTGCCTGGTCAGAGGAGGGCATCAGATTCTCTGGAGCTGGAGTTACAGGTGGTTGTGTGTGCTGGGAAGTAAACCCATGCTGTGCAAGATCAACAAGTACTCTTAGCTGCTGAACCCAAAGGTGTGCAACAACAGGCCCAGCTCAGGGTTTTGCTTCCCTAGGTAACCCAGCCTGGCCAGAAACTCACTGTGTAGTGTTGGGTCTGTTCTCTGACTCCAATCCTTTTTGCTCAGCCTCTCAAATCTTGGAATTCCTGGTGAACACCCCCACCCCGAGACAGGGTTTCTCTGTCTAGCAGTCCTGGCTGTCCTGGAACTCCCTTTGTAGACTAGGCTGGCCTTGAACTCACTGAGATCCACCTGCCTCTCCCTCCCGAGCAGTAGAAAAAAAAAACATGGCTCTTGGAGTGTTTTAGAATTACATTTATTATGTGTCCGCACACGCGAATTTGCAGGAATCAGTTCCCATTTTTGTGGGTCCCAGAGATTTAACTCAGGCCATAGGGTTTAGCAGTAATCTTCACTTGCCATCAGGAAGTAATACACCCCTGAGCGAGGTTGTTTTAGGCGCTTCCCCGGTCACATGATGCGAGGCAACATGGCGCTGTCCACTGTGGCCTCATCCCACGTGGTTACGGGACGGAAAATGGCGGCGGCAGGCAGTCCCGCTTCGCTTGAGTCTGCTCCACGAATCATGCGGCTGGTGTCTGAGTGCAGTCGTTCCAGAGCCCGGGCAGGCGAGCTGCGGCTGCCGCATGGAACTGTTGCCACTCCTGTGTTCATGCCTGTGGGAACACAGGCCACCATGAAGGGGATCACGGCGGAGCAGCTGGAGAACCTGGGCTGCCGCCTCTGCTTGGGCAACACCTACCATCTGGGGCTGAGGCCGGTGGGTGGACTCGATCCGGGGGCGGCGGCGAGGGGGTACCGTGCCTGGGCTCCGCCCGGGTCTGGCGAGAACTGCGGGCTATCGCCTAACTTGGCACTTGCTTCTGCTATCCCAGGGTCCGGAACTGATCCAGAAAGCCCAGGGTCTTCACGGCTTCATGAATTGGCCTCACAATCTGCTGACAGTGAGTTGGGGTCGCTGCCCTAGGGTGCTGCGTTGTGGTGAGAGGTCCCCAGTCTCCATCTCTTGACAGCTTCTCGGCGTGGTCTCTCTCCCAGGATAGCGGCGGCTTCCAGATGGTGTCCCTGTTCTCCCTGTCCGAGGTGACTGAGGAGGGCGTCCGCTTCCGCTCGCCCTACGATGGCCAAGAGACACTTTTGAGCCCAGAGAGGTCTGTGGAGATTCAGAACGCTCTGGGTAAGAAAACCTTGCTGTGTTGCCTCTTCACCTTGCCAGTAGCCTCAGGGCCTCGGACCCGCAGGTGGTTTGGGAAATCTATAAATTTGAACACATGGGCTGGAGAGATGGCTCAGCGGTTGAAAGCACTGACTGTTCTTCCAAAGGTCCTGAGTTCAATTCCCAGCAACCACCTGGTGGCTCACAACCATCTGTAGTGGGGCCTGGTGCCCTCTTCTGGCCTGCAAGCATACACACAGACAGAATATTGTATACATTATAAGTAAATAAATACTTTAAAAAAAAATAAATTTGAACTCATTCACCCAGCTAAAATAAGGATAAAGAATATGTCCTGTGCTAGGCATGTTTGCCGATGCCCCGGACTAGGTCCCCGGCACAGCAAACAGACCAAAACAAAACAAACACTTGAAAAAATATATGTGGTGGCAGCTTAGTGGGAAGACAGTTGCGGGTTCCAGCCCTGCCTGGGCTACACAGTAAGAACCCGTTTCCAACTCTGACTTGTGATATCTGTAGTGTAAACAAAGTACTAGATATGTAGTTGTCCTTTTTGATTTGTTTTTGTTTTATATTATGCCCAAATTCACAAAGTCCCAGCAAAAGCCAACAAGGAGACCGAGTCCCGTATGTAAAAGCAAAGAGCCTTTATTTTAATCAAGTTTGCAAACTTGGTCTTTCCGCATGTCCAACGTATTGGAATAACTGGAGAGCCCCGAGCTCAGTTAGATTTAGGTTTTTATAGTAGTAAAGGTGGGGGTGAGGGGTTTCTGAGGTTTTAGGACCCCTGATTGGCTGACATTTGTCTAGGGGTGTTCTGGTGAGTGTGTTCTGGCAGGTGATCCTATCTACAGAGGTTGGAACCTTAGGCATTTCCTTTGAATGGTCTGTTCTTGGGTGGAGGTCAGGTAATCTCAGCTTGTGGTTCCTCCTGCAACCAGGCATTGCTTCAGGGTAAACTACTGAGACTCAGGCCTCTTATTAAATCAGAGTTCTACTCTGGCAGGATAAGGGTTGGAAGTAAAGAACTTCCTTTGGGTGACCTACCCATACTTAGCTTATTATAGCTGGCTCCCACAATATCTATATATGTTGTTATTACTTTTTTATTATTATTTTATACAGGGTCTCACTATGTAGCCTTGACTGGCCTGGAATATGTTATGTAGAATGGTAGACCAGGCTAGCCTCCAACATAGAGATATGCCTGTTTCTGCCTCTGGAGTGCTGGGATTGAAGACAGTTGCCACCAAACACAACTGTTACTGTTTTTAGTAACAAATTGAATTTAATGAAATAATGGTGGCAACAACATGAGATAGTGATTGCTTTAGGCCTCTTTTTTTCCATATATATAGGTTTTTTGGGGTTTTTTTTTTCTGTCTTATTTTTAAGACAGAGTCCTACGTAGTCCTGGCTGGCCTGGAACTCACTTCCTCTTTAACTGAATTTGACTTTGAAATCTCCCTCCATATCCACAGCCAAACGCCACCATGCCCAGTTTTCTTCAGAGCTGGGGCTCAGAGCCAGGCAGGGCTCTTTGCACGCTATATGATGAGCACTCTGCTTCCTGAGCTGGATCTACAGTCCAGGACAATTTATATTGTTTACATTTTGCATGCTGCTGGAGCCTTGACACGTGAGCTCCAGCTCCTCTCCCTTGTCCATCCCAGTCTCTGTCCCAGAGCCTTCTATGGAAACTGTACCTGTTATGCTAAGTGGAGCCTGCCCAGCTGTGTGGCAGGTGTTTCTTTGGGTCCATCTACTGATCTTAGGACAAGGCTGTTCTCCTGGTGTGGTGTCCTATTTTGCTTTCTGTTGCTGTGGTGACATCATGACCAAAAGCAACTCGGGGAGGAAAAGTTTATTTCCTCTTCCGGGTTTTAGCCCATCATCAAGGGATCTGGGCAGGGACTCTACCACTAGGCATGGCCCTAGTTCTTGATTTTAGACACAGGTTCTCCCTATGCTCTGCTGGCTGCACTGAAGCTCAGGATCCAGGTTCTCTGAAAGAGCAGCCAACCCTCCAGTCCCCAGCCTCAGGCTCCTGATTCTTCCGCCTCCACTTTCTGAATGCCTGGATCACAGGCCTGAACCACCACCACACCTACTTTATGCAGTGCTGGGATGGAAACTGTGTCCTTGTGTGTGCTAGACAATCAGTACACCCACTGAGCTATGGCCTTTCAATAGTTCCCTGTAAAACTGGGTGCAGTGCAGGTAGCGGCAGGGGGATTGGGAGTTGGAGAACAGTCTGGGATCCATGGTGATAATTTGTAGGGGTCAGTCTCCTCTTTCCACTATGTGGGTCCTGTGGGTTGAACTTGGGCAGTTAGACCTGGAAGAAAGCACATTTACTGTGGAGCCATCTCACTGGCCCATAGGCTATATATATATATAGATAGATATACATATATGTATATCTATCTATATATATATATATAAAAAAATCCAAAAAGTTTCCCAGCTTCTGTGCAGCCATTTTACAATGATGACAAGTAGTAGGTGGTGGTCCCTGCAAGGGTCCTTCCTCTATTCCCCCTGCCCCTCACCAGAGTGCCCTCTCACCCCAGGCTCTGACATCATCATGCAGCTGGACGATGTGGTGAGCAGCACAGTGACAGGCCCTCGAGTGGAGGAGGCCATGCACAGGTGTGTGTATGTGTGGGTTGTGCGTGCATGGGAAAAGGATTTGGATCGTGTGCTTCTCTTACGTCTCCCTAGCCACTGGAGGTTCTGTGACCCGCCCGGGACCCTCTTGCAGGTCAGTGCGCTGGCTGGACAGATGCATTGCAGCCCATCAGCACCGGGACAAGCAGAACCTCTTTGCTATCATCCAGGGGGGACTGAATGCCGACCTTCGGACCACTTGCCTGAAAGGTAGAGTGGGGTAATGGTAGAGGTGGTCCAGGTCCAGGCAAAGGACGATGCTTTGGCCATCGCTGTTAACTGGCAAAGGATGCTGCAAGTGCAAGATACAGGAGTCAAACGCCCTGAGGCAGTGTGCAGTAGGGCGGTCCAGAAAATGGAAGTAATGGAGGTAAATACTGGTCCCAAGTTAAGTCTTTGTTTATCCCCCATCCGGTTCTCGCCACCATGTGGATTCTGGGGATGGAACTCAAGTGCCTTTGCCCGCTGAGCCCTTTTCAATATTTTGTTGAAATACTGCATCAACTTATGACAGGCTTCCATGTAGCCCAGGCTGGCCTGGGCCTCACTAGGTAGCAGAGAACGGTCTTGTACTTATCCTCCTGCCTCCACTTCTGAGTGCTGAGATCACGGGCATGCATCACCAAACTCAGACGATTTGTTGCTGAGTTGAACCCAGGATTTGATGCATAATACTCAAGCCCACTAGGGAGTAAAACCCCTCCCCACTTTTTGGGACTAGTTCTCCTGTAGTTCAGAGTGGCCTTGAATTCCTGATTCTCCTGCCTCTCGAGTACTGGGATCCCAGGGGTGTCTTTGTTCTCTGGATTTGGAACCTTGTTTCTAGAAAACAATAAATTCAGGAGTACATTTGGCTTTCTCCTGTGTGAACTGTGGGCCATGGACCTGTTCTGATGATCAGAGTAGAAAGCATTGGGTCGATGAGCTGGCTGAGTGGCTGGAGAAGCTTGCTGCCAATACTCACAACCTCAGTTTGATCCCTGGAACTCATGGATTCTGCAAGTTGTGCCCTGAGCACTGTGTGATGCATTCACGACTCATGAATACACAAATAAATGTAATACAAATGAGCCTTGCGTTCAGCCAGTGGGCACTCGGCAGTGGAAGGTCCCCAGCAGGAGCCTTTGCCTCTGTCCCTCCCTTCCTTTTGGGATGTGTCTGGGGCAGGGTCTTTCCTGGGGGCTTTCAGATGGTAACCCTCATTAGAGTTGGAAAGACTGTTATTGGAAATGGGAATTTTTTTTTTGTGTGGATGTTTGCTGGTGATTGGACGAAGTGCCTTGCCCCTGCTAGGTGAACACTCTACCACTGAGCTACACCCCTGCCCAAAATGGGTTTACTACATCTAAACTACTGAGCATCCTAGTCCTTCTTGAGGTTGTGAAACTGTTACAACATTCCCCACCCCTCTTTCTTTCTTCCTATCTCTAATCTTTGCTTCTTACAATTTTTGAAATTAATCATTTAATTTTTTTTTTGTTTTTTTTGTTTTTTGTTTTTCGAGACAGGGTTTCTCTGTGGTTTTGGAGCCTGTCCTGGAACTAGCTCTTGTAGACCAGGCTGGTCTCGAACTCACAGAGATCCACTTGCCTCTGCCTCCCGAGTGCTGGGATTAAAGGCGTGCGCCACTACCGCCCGGCAAAATTAATCATTTAATTTTTGAGATAGGGTCACCATGCCTGGAGAAAGTTATTTTCTGTGTATGAATATTTTTCTGTATGTATGTATACCACATGTATACAGGACTCAGGAAGGCCAGAAGAGGGCGTTGGGTCTTCTGGAACTGGAATTGCAGATGGCTGTGAGCCATGTGGATGCTGAGATCTGGCCCTGGTCCTCTTGAGAGAAGAGCTAGGGCTCTTGTCCTTTTGGGCCGCCATCTCCCTACCCTCTCCCTTTCTCTTTTTTTGTTTTGTTTTGTTTTTCAAGACAGGGTTGCTCTGTGTAACAGTTCTGCCTGCCCTGCTGCCCTGGAACTCGCTCTGTAGATTGGGTTCACCTTGAATTTACAGAGATCCGCCTGCCTTTGCCTCCCAGGTGCTGGGATTAAAGGTGTGCAGCACCACCGCCCAGCTTTCTCTTCCTTCTTTATGTAACCCAGGTTGTTCTGGGACTCACAGTGTAGCCCAGGCTGGGACAAACTCTTGATCCTTTGGCCACGGCCTCCTGAGTGGCTGGGATTCCAGGGTGTATCCAAACAACTGGCTCAAGGCTTTGTTTTATGGTTTTGTGGTAAATTAGTGGAAGTTCCGCTGAGGGAAATCCAGCATGTTGACTAGAGTACACTCTGACCTTTGGTAACACCACAAAATCCTAACTCCTCCTAAACTGGGGCCATGTGTTCTTTCAGAGATGACCAAGAGGGATGTCCCGGGCTTCGCCATCGGAGGACTGAGTGGGGGAGAGAGCAAGGCACAGTTCTGGAAGATGGTGGCTTTAAGTACTTCCATGCTGCCTAAGGACAAGCCAAGATACCTGATGGGGGTTGGGTATGTTGGGGTGAAGGAAACAGAGCCCCAAACCCTGCTGTGGGGGGCAGATCCTTCTGGAAAGAAGAGTATAGCATTACTGGGGAACTAATGAGTGGTCAGGTCGGCGACTGCCTGATGCTAACAATGTTCTGGGATATCCTCAGCTATGTATGGAGTAAGAGGCAAGCCTGGGCTACATAAAACACAGTCTCAGTACAAAAATAGATAAGAGAAAAGACTTGGCTGTCATCTGAGATGTAGTTGGGGGTGAAGGGAGGCCTGGGGATCCCTCTTGAGGCTCACTCTCCGTTCCTTACCCTCCCATGGCTGCACCCCAGCTATGCCACTGATTTGGTAGTCTGCGTGGCTCTTGGATGTGACATGTTCGACTGTGTATACCCCACGCGGACAGCGGTGAGGCCCGGCCTGGGCAGGGGGACTGGAGGGACCGGGAGCCCCTGCCGTTCATGATCTTGACCTTCCTTGCCTCCAGCGCTTTGGCTCTGCTCTTGTACCCACTGGGAACCTGCAGTTGAAGAAACAGCAGTACGCCAAGGATTTCAGTCCCATAAACTCGGAGTGTCCTTGTCCCACCTGCCAGAAGTAGGTCTTGGAAGTTGGGGACTGGAGGGGGCGGGGCTCAGGCTACCTGTAGCCACAAATTCTGTGACCCACAGGCACAGCCGCGCCTTCCTGCACGCCCTGCTGCACAGCGACAACACGGCAGCTCTGCACCACCTCACTGTGCATAACATTGCCTATCAGGTGGCCTGGGGATGGGGTCGGGACAGGGTAGGGTGGGCACTGGAACAGGGAAAGGAGGGGCATTGGCTCTGAGGACAGGGTAGGTTGAAGTTGAGATGGGGGCCTAATATGGCTCCTTTTCATTTGAGGGTGTGGTGTGGGTCAGTGGCACAAGTTCCCTCTTTGGGGGTATAATGAGTTTGGGCCATAAGGACCTTGGGGGTATGCTTCATCTAGAGGGTGTGGCATGGGCAGAACCCTCAAGCATGACCTGTTCTGCCTTGGGTTTATGATGGGGGGCTCTTGGCACATCTGGTGCCTTGCGGTACTCCTGAACTACTGGTGGCCTACACCCAAGAGATACTAACACCCGCCCCCTCACGCAGCTGCAGCTCCTGAGCACCATGCGAAGCAGCATCTTGGAGCAGCGCTTTCCTGACTTCGTACGAAATTTCATGCGCACCATGTATGGGGACCACAGCCTCTGTCCTGCCTGGGCTGTTGAAGCACTGGCCTCTGTGGGAATCACACTCACATGACCTGGGTGCTGGGGAGGACGCTGGGGCGTGGGGGTTCTGAAGGATTGTTTTTTTAAAAAGGTTTTGTTGCTGCTTTTTGTTTTCATCTGAGATCTGGTGTCTTCTTGGGGAGGTGGCCTGTCTGTCTTTTTCCTGGTCCCAAGCTTCACTGTAGTTGGAGGTCTCACTTCTCAGGAAGAAGTAACAGGGAGTGGCGGCGGGTCCATTGATGGGGTCTGTGTAGGGGTACCAGAGAAAGGCTGAGCCAGGCAAGGTCGGGGAGGTGGCCCCAAGGGCTTGAGTCTGAGTCTGGTGGCTCTCAGCACAATCCTAGCTCAAGAAAGGCATTAGTAGCTGGGCGGTGGTGGCACACGCCTTTAATCCCAGCACTTGGGAGGCAGAGGCAGGCGGATCTCTGTGAGTTCGAGACCAGCCTGGTCTACAAG
>NC_022012.1:15547982-15552356 GCF_000317375.1 Microtus ochrogaster
TTGTGAGCCACCATGTGGTTGCTGGGAATTGAACTCAGGACCTTTGGAAGAGCAGGCAATGCTCTTAACCACTGAGCCATCTCTCCAGCCCTTTATGTTATTTTTAAAGATAGGGTTTTTCTATGTAGCCTTAGCTGTCCTGGAACTTGCTCTCTAAACCAGGCTGGTTTTGAACTCAGAGATCTGCCTGCCTCTGCCTCTTAGGTGTGCTCCTCCACCACCAGTCTGGGGGCTCCTTCTTGAGGTCAGGATGTCGCAGCCTCTGCCTCGTGTGCTCCCCCACCATCACTGTTATTCTTCCCTGGTTGCCAGGAGAGCCAAGGTCACCAAAATGGAGTGGCAGCTTGCTTTTGCGCTCTATGCTTCATCCAGTGGGCACAGGCTTGGTTCTGCGTAGCTCTCAGTGCTCCTGCTGATAATAGGTGTGACTGAGTAGATGTTCACACCATGCATGTGCAACGTGTCTTTCTCTGTTCTGCCAGCCAGCTCCCAAGTTCTGACATGGAGACATATTGAAAGCACTGCCTATAGCTTAGGCTTGTTCCTAACTAGCTCTTATAACAAATTAACCCATTTCTGTTATTCTATGTTTTACCATGTGGGTTTTTTTTTTTTTTTTACCGTTCTTTATTCTGTACGACTTCCTCCATATCTCATTGGCTTTTTCTCTCCATCTTGATTATCTCCTCCTGCTTCCTCTCTCTGCCTGGAAGCCCCGCCTATACCTCATGCCTAGCTATTGGCTGTTCAGCTCTTTATTAAACCAATCACACCAATACCTCTTCACACAGTGTTTAAACATCCCATAACAGGCTTGTGGAGACCACGCCCAAGGCGAAGCCTGCCTGACCTAATTCTGTCCCTCACCTTTGTTCTTGTCCCTGTGCCACTAGCTGTTTGCTTTTCTTCTTGAGACAGGGTCTAACTAGCCCCATCTGGCCTAGTGCTCTCAACGTAGGTCAAGGTTGGTCTTGAGCTCACAGAGACGCCTGCCTCTGCCTTCCCAGTGCTGGGACTGAAGGCATGTGCTATCCACCAGACACCATTTTACTTTTTTTTACATTCGAGACAGGGTTTCTCTATGTAGTCCTGGCTGTCTTAGAATTTGCTCTATAATCTAGGCTGGGCTCGAACTCAGAGATCCACCTCCCTCTGCCTTACAAGTGCTGGGGCTAAAGGCGTATACCACCACTCCCCAACACACCATTTTATCTATTTATTTTGTTTTTCAAGACAGTGTTTCTCTGTGGAACACCTCTGACTGTCCTGCTTTGTAGATCACAGAGATCTGCCTGCCTCAGTTAAAGGCGCTACTACTGTCCTGCTCCAACTATGATTTTAGTTTTTTGGGTTTTTTTTTTTTTTTTTTGCGAGGTTCTCATAGCCCAGGCTGGCCTCAAGCTCTTTAGTCTTCAGGAGGCCTTGCATCTCTACCATCGTCTGGCCTCTCCTCTATCTCCCAAGTGCTGAGATGACAGGTATGCAGCACTACAGCTGGTTCATCTGCTGCTGGGCCTCCTAGACCAGCACTGTGCCCTTTGAATCAAATCCCTAATCCTATTCTTTTTTATTTTTTATTTTTTTGTATAGTTTCCATATAATATCCAGCCAACTCCTTTTTGAACAAGTTTCTTGGGGTCCTAATAAAGTCTGCAATACCATGTGCCCACTATAACCCCATGTATTCAGGACCTGGGATTGAGTCATGCTCCTTAAACAATGGCTTGTCAGTTGATACTACCTAGTTCCTGAAAGTGTGTCCCCTTGAGTTACACAGATAGCATCTCATGCCGGGCATGTGTGGTAGTGACACACACCTTTAATCCCAGGACTCCTGAGTCATAGACAGGTGGATCTCTGAGTTCAATGCCAACCTGGTCTACAGAGCAAGTTCCTGGATAGCCAAAGGCAGTCTCAAAAAAACAGCAAACAAACAAAAAACAAATATCATCTCTTTCCTCCAGCCAATAGAGCAAAAGGGTGAGGTATTTTGTTTTGGTTTGTTTTTTTCTAGACAGGATTTCTTTGTAGCTTTAGAGCCTGTCCTGGAACTCGCTCTATAGATGAGGCTGGCCTCACACAGAGATCCTCCTGCCTCCCAAGTGCTGGGATTAAAGGCGTGTGCCACCACCCTAAGTGGGTGGGCTTTAGTGCTCTGATTTTATTCTTTTTCTTTTTATAGCTAAGGATTTCCCTCTGTCATCATCTCTCTCATGGCCTCAGCAGAACTCCTGTACCACCTCCTGGCAGCTGCTTTCCAGAGTGTCCATTGCGTCGGCCTCCTCACTGGACTCCCTACTCAGATAGTTCAGCACGGTGTGGCAGTGCATGGCCATAATCCCTCCCCAAATCCAAGAGGCTGGAGCGGGAGGATTGGGTGTTCCAGGCCAGCCTGGGATATGTAGTAAGATGGGTCAGCCTGAGCTACACAGACTGTGACTCAAGTAAACAAAACCACACTAAAAGGAAAACAATGTGACTGGGACCCTGGCATGTAAAAGGGCTCTTTGTCCCTAATAAACGGGTGTGGCAGGTCCTGCAATCCCAGCACTTCAGAGTTAGAGGCAGGGGTGTCAAAGGCAAGGCCCTCAGCTACACAAGCTGACTAAATGAGGCTCTGTCAAAAATAAACACCACCACTCCCCCAAAATGCAGTTCCCAGGACCCCCCCAGTTATGCCTGCAAAATAGTGTGGCGTGCATTCGTGCTTTAGGGAGTAGATCCCCAAGTTCCAATGGGCAATTAAAAGGTCTAGAATGTAGTAAAGTTGAAGAAATAGGGAAACAGCTGTGGAATATTGGCTTCCTTTTTAAGATGGCTGGGGGTGGGTGGATTGGTGCCTGGAGAGATGGTGGATCAGAACCACAGGACCCCAGTATAAGCCAGAGCATGGTGGTGAGCATGTGTAACCAGTTCTGGCAGGGTTAGTCAGCAGCTACTCTAGCTGAATTCACCAGTTCCAGGCTCTAACAGATCCTATTCCAAAATAGAAGGGTAGGGAATGCTTAATGTCAAACTATGACCTCCACGTGCACAGGGCAGGAGCTGCAGATACAGCTTAGGGTGCTGTTCTTTCTTTTTTCTTTTTTTTTTTTTTTTGTTTTGTTTTTTGAGACAGGAATTTTCTGAATTTTCTGTAGCTATGGAGCCTGTTCTGGAATTTCTGTAGACCAGACTGGCCTCGAACTCACAGAGATCCGCCTGCCTTTGCCTCCCGAATTTTGGGATTAAAGGCATGCACCACCAACCACCACCCAGCTAGGGTGCTGTTCCTGAAGATGCCTGCAGTTCAATTCCCAGTAGCCATCCACAGGTGGCTGACAACTGCTTCTAACTCTAGCTTCAGGAGATCCCATGTCCTCATCTCATGTGCACATAACACACACACACCATACACATAATGAAAAATAAGGGGGCTGGAGAGGTGGCTCAACAGTTAAGAGTGTTTGTTGCTCTTGTAGAGATCCAGAGTTCAATTTTCAGCATCAACATGGCAACTTCAATTGTAACTCCAGTTCCTGATGATCTTATGCCCTCTTCTGGTCTTCTTGGACCCTGCATGAACATAGTAAAAAAAAAAAAACAGACATGCATGAGAAACCCCTCATACTTGAAAGTAAAGTGGGTTTGGAATATCGCTCCGCATTTAAGAACATTTGTTGCTCTCACAGAGGATCTGGGTTTGGTTCACAGCTTTACAACTTTGTAAACTTTTTTTTTTTTTTTTACAGCTTTGGGTTTACAACTACCCAAAATTCCAGTTCTAGGGTATGACACTTCCTGACTCCTGTGAGCACCAGGCATGTTACATGGTGTACATAAAAATAAAATAAATCTTTAATTTTTTTAGTTTTTTGTTTAAATCCTTAAAAAATTTAAAACGTTATTTTATGAAAATTCAAAAAATATTACGACCGGGTAGTGGTGGTGCCTTTAAGCCCAGAACTTGGGAGGCAGAGGCAGGTGTGAGTTTGAGGCCAACCTGGTCTACAAGAGCTAGTTCCAGGACAGCCAGGGCTGTTACACAGAAAAACTGAAGTTAACATAAAGTCAATTTTTTTTTTTTGTGTATGTGGATGTTTTGCCTGCATATAAGCGTGTGCCTCATGTTTGTGTCTGATCCTGGTGGAGGCCCTGAAGAGCATGTCAGATTCCTGGAACTGGAATTACTGATGGTTGTGTTCTGTCATGCGTATGCTGAGGACCAAACTCCCGTCCTCTCCGAAGGCAGCAAGCACTCTCTAGAAGCAATAAAAAAAGTTTTGTTTTTGTTTTTTAAGTAAAAATAAACTTAGGGGACAATGAGGACTACAGAGAACTCAAGAACAAGGGCAAGGGGTTTTTGATCCTACTGCACGTGCTGGCTTTGGGGGG
>NC_022012.1:15552549-15558592 GCF_000317375.1 Microtus ochrogaster
GAAATCCTCAATAAATAAATAAATTTAAAAAAAAAAATAAACTTAGGGTTGTAGCCACTGGTAAAAGACTTGCTTAGTTTCATGAGGCTGTACTCATGTTACCCAGTAACATTCAGGAACACACATGCAAGCATGCACCCCCAAACGACTGGATTCAAACACTACACTCAACCTTCTATGAGATTCATCTTTCCCTGGCACTGGGACTCTTTCAGAACTGGAATCTGATGCTTTCTAAGATACAAGTTTTCTCTAGCGCCTAAAATCGCAGGCGTGATCAAAGCACTCAAGTTTCCCCGAGTACTGTGGCCCTCTGCTTAAAAAGAGTATCACAATCTAACAACAAACGTTAGGAAATCTGGGAAGAATTTCCATGACTGACGGACACAGGTGTAAATCAGAATCAGGACTGGGACGTTAGTATGTATAATACTAGCAGGAGGGACACTGAGACAGGAGAGTCACCTCGTCTGCGGCCAGGCTATGGTTCAGAAACAGTAGAAAAAAGGTTGTGGTACTCTTTTCTCTCATTGGTTGGAGGAGCGAAGGGATGTTTTACCAACCAATGAGAAATTTTTACGGAACTAACTAGGGTCAAGTGACACACCGGTGTTTAAGGATCGATTCCTTACACCATTGGCAGGCTGACTCTTCCAGAGACCAATAAGACAGCCCAGATCAACCTAGTGAGCAGAAGTCTCGGTGTCTTTTCCAGATAGCCTGCCTTTTGGGCGTGACAACCCGGTTCTACTTCCATTGGCTTGTTCGTATTAATGACAGTTCTATGATCCAATGAAGTTGTGGGACTAGTCCTTCCTAGTGTCTTTTCTATTGGTTTTCATATTTGATTGGCAGCATACTTGACCAATTGAGCATAGTCTTATGGTTTCGGACTCCGCCCCGGAGGCCGAGCGGGGAGGTCGCTCGGGTCGGGTGTCGCCTGAGAACCGGATGAGGCGGCGACTGTGAGACCGAGCCGGGAGCGGGCGTCGCGGCGAAGGGGAGCCCGGGCGGGCTGGCAGAGCGGAGCGGGAAGAAGCAACGGCCACTGACGCCTCGGGGCCGCGTGTCGTAGCCGGGGGAGCCGCGGGCGGAGGCGGGCACCATGGGCAACCGCGGGATGGAAGAGCTCATCCCGCTGGTTAACAAGCTACAGGACGCCTTCAGCTCCATCGGCCAGAGCTGCCACCTGGACCTGCCTCAGATCGCCGTGGTGGGCGGCCAGAGCGCCGGCAAGAGTTCGGTGCTCGAGAACTTCGTGGGCCGGTGAGCGAGGCGTCGGCGGCGGTTCCCAGTCTCCGGCACGGAGGGCGGGCGGCGGCCTAGGGCGCGGAGGGCGGGTGGGGAATGGCGGAACTGCGGTTCGCGGACGTCGCAGTACCGGTGGCAGTGGGTAAAGTCTGGGGCAAGAGTCTCCATGACTTCGTAGGGACTGGAGCTGCAGACCCAGGTCCGTGATAGTCGGGGAGGTTTGGGACAAGACGGTCAATGCATACCCTTCTTGGTGCATGTAGTCCCAGCTATCACTGGTGAACTCTGACATCTCTTTGCCTGTGATCCGGGATAGATCCACTCTTTTCTCTTGCTACCTGAAAATCTTAGTGTGCGTGCTGCTGAAGCTACACTTGTCACCCGGCCATCCATGGGGGATGACCCCTGGGGTCTGTCAGGCCGGTTATTTATCTGGAGCCTTCTCTGCCATCTGATTAGCTGTTTATCCTTTCTGGACAGGCTTCCTACGGGCACCATTTGGTTGTCCCATCTGTCCAGACCCACCCCGAAGTTCACTGTTGTCTGGCTAGCTGTATAGGGTGACCTCTGGTGTGCAAATGCCCATCTGTGCCCCTTGCTTACTCAAGTTGGCCTCTACTATCTGAATGGCTGAACTTTAGGGGACTCTGTTGTCTGGTCTCTTGGGCCATTGGCTCCAGTGTTCCAAGTGAATCCATTCCATTAGTCTGCCCTGCTGTTCTCCATTACTACCCAGGCAGTCCTATCCTCACCAAGTGGCAGAAGGTGGGGACTTGGGGAGAAGCATTCTTCAGGATTCTTTCCTGATTCAGGATCCCAGAACCTACTAGCTGGCTTCTAAGCTAAAGCTTCCCAGTTGGAGAGCTCTCCCAGACAGCTTTGGGAGCCTCAGCTTGTTCCATCTGTCCAGTGGGCAAATTCCACTTGCAGCTGTTTCTGTGGTCCAGGAAGTGAGTGAAGGAGCAATGTTGATTTACTCCTGTCCCCTCCCCCTCTGCCTCATACAGCACCACTTCTCCATTCCAGGAAGTGTACCATGTATGATGCTGCTGTGTGTGCCCAGTGATAACATTTGCTTTGCTGTGGACATTATCGTGTGTGTGTGTCTGTCCAAGTGTGTTCCACGGTGCACTTGTGGAGGTCAGAAGACATCATCTTTGTGAAGTCCCTCCACATTTACGTGGATCCTGGGGCTCAAACTCAAGTCATCAGGTTTATATAGCAAACCCCTTTATCGACTGAGCCATATCATTCATTGTCTTTCCATCTTAAAGTGTTGAGATGTAGTGATGCTCCGAGCCTGAAACTCACTGATCAGCTAGACTGACTGGCCAGTGAGCTGCTCACCTGTTGTAATAGGAGCGGCAGGCTTCGTTCCCGCCACCCGGCTAGCTTTACCTGAAATAATTACACGGAAACTGTATTCTTTTAAACACTGCCTGGCCCATTAGTTCCAGCCTCTTATTGGCTAGCTCTTACATATTGATCTAACCCATTTCTAATAATCTGTGTAGCCCACGAGGTGGCTTACCAGGGAAGATCTTAACCTGCGTCTGTCTGGAGTGGGAGAATCATGGCAACTCACTGATTCGGCTTCTTTCTCTCAGCATTCTGTTCTGTTTACTCAGCCTACCTAATTTTCTGTCCTATTAAAGGGCCAAGGCAGTCTCTTTATTTAGCCAATGAAATTAACACAAAACAGAAGACTCTCCCCCATCACTCACCCTTGCATTGGGTTACACACCTTCTCACATACACATACACAAACACCCTCCCTCCCTCCCTCCCTCCTTCCCTCCTTCCCTCCCTCTGTTGCATGTTATTGTTACCAGTCTTTTGGGGAGGCAGGAACATCTCTGAATTTGAGGCTAGCTTACTCTACATAGAGAGTTCTAGGGCGTCCAAGGCTACATAGTGAGACCCTGTCTCAAAAAAACATAAAGGTTGATTTAAGGATACAGGGACTGGGATGTTGGAAGTGTTGATTTAGGCTAAATTAGCTGCATCTGTGAACCTAGGTATCCAGGAGTCTGAGGCAGGACAGTTCATGAGTTTGTGATCATCCTGGGCTCCATTGTTAGACCTTGTCTCAGAAGAAGCCGTGAGAGGGTTATAGATATAGTTCAGTCGTAGAGCATTTGCCTAACATGGATAAGGCCCTAAGCCTAAACTGATAGTAAATATTATTGCCATATATGTTCTCTTTGATTGCTTCATACTCAGAGATCCATTTATGATTGTGGCTTTTAGGTACTGAATTAATTTTTTAATGTATATGTATATACACATTTTTAATTATTAAATTTTTAGATGGAGTCTCACTTTCTAGACCAGACTGGGTTTGAACCCACAGGGATCCACCTGCTTCTGCCTCCTGAGTGCTGGGATTAAAGGCGTACAGCACCATTCCTGGATTTTTTTATTTTTTATTTTATTTTATTTTTTTAAATAGTCTCATACTGTAGCCTAGGCTGACCTGGAACTCACCATGTGGCACAGGCTGGCCCCCAGAGTTGTAGCAGTCTTTTCCTGCTTCCATTTTCCAAGTGCTAGTTTAGCAGGCATGTACTGCCATGCCTGACATTAATTCTTTCTGCTCTGCAATGTCTTAAGGCCCCTGGGATGCAGGACCCTGTGAAGAGGCATCCTTTGGTGGGTCCCACTCAACCCTACTCTGTATTTCCTGCTGTGAATTTGACTAAACAGAGTCAGAACTGAGAGTCTGTTTCCTTCCCCTGCTGTTCTTGAATGTCTAGTGGGCATCTGGCTGGCACCCAGGAGCAAAGGAGAGAGTGTGCCAAGGGCTTGGGTTAGTCTGGCACCTGGGGATAGCTCGGGCTGCTTCCTGTTAGTGAAGTTAGCCTTTGGATTTTTCAAAGAAAGTTGGTATACATGTGGATGACACAGTTGGCCCAGCCTCTTGCAGGGGTGTGCATGCAGATTGCTTGCCCTGGGGACAACAGGTTTCACATGAAGTTCATATTCTACAGAGCCAGAAATTGCCCATAAGGATCTAAGGAGTAATGATGGTGGTGTGGAGGCATGAGGCCCCAAGCACAGGTCTGCCTTGATTGACTTTGTGTCTTTAGTCAAGTGGACTGGGCTTTCGGGTGCCCAGGTTCCTTTGTGTGCATCCGTGCACAAATCTGAGTGTGATTGTGTGGAGGTCAGAGGTTACTCTTGGGTGTGGTTCCTCAGGAGCCATCTGCTTGGTGTTTTTGAGACATGGTCTCTCACTAGAACCTGGGGCTTGCTGATCAATCTAGGCTGACTGGCCAGCAAACCCCAGGGATTCACCTGTCTGGGCCTCCACAGTGCTGGAATGACAGTGTTCATTATGATGGCTGACTTTTTACATGGGTGCCAAAGGTTGAACTCGGGTCTTCACGCTTGGGCAGTAAGCCAGCTCCTCAGCACTGCACAAACTTTTATAAGCAAAACTGGTAAGTCCTATGCTGTCTTTGAAATGCCTGTAGCAACCTAGGGCTGCTCTCCTGCCTCCACTTGCTGAGTTCTGGTGTTGCAGGTGCACACCACCATGCTTGGGTTTATGTAGTGCTGGGGACAGAACCCAGAGCTTGGTGCTTAGTAGGTGAAGCGGTCAGCCCTTAAGTTTCCCCTCTACAAGGTGGAGGCTGTTTGTGGTTTGGGCAGTGCAGGGCAGTGGTAGAATGGCTGCTGTCATGTGCTAAGGCTCCAGGAGTTAAAAGAAAGACCAAGACCCTTTTCCTAGGGTGACATGAGTTGGTGGGTAACTCACTGGGTCCTCTACCCAGGGCTGCTCATAACCTTTTGGAAGCATTTGCATTTGAAACCTTTGGCTGACCAGCTGTGTGCACAGCCCATAGTTTTGTGGATCTCAGGAGGGCTTGGTCCCTAACTAACCTTTGCTATTTAGCCTTGAGGGCTGGCAAAGAGAAGCTGGATTTTTTTTTTCTATCTTTTTCTTTCTTTGGACAGGAGCCCAGGAAGTTGGGGCTCCAGCCTGGAAAGCTGAGGCTGGGCTCCTTCCTGTGAGTGTTTTCTCTTTCAAAGTCTGTTAGCTGAGTAGGAAGTGGGGCTACCATTCCAGCTGAGTGCTTCACCTGCTAACTAATGCAGAAACCTGGTGCCTGTCATTGCAGTAGAGGCATATCTTGTGCCTGCCACTGATGCCTTCGGCAAGGGACTGCATCCCACCTCTTGAAGACCTATGGTCATGCTGGCAGGATGACTCAGTGGGTAAAGGGTTTGCCACCAAGTCTGATGGCCCGGGTTTGATCCCCACAACCCAGTGGTGGAAGCAGTAGAACAATTCCTGTGTGGTGCATGCACATGTAGACACAGACCCAAAGAGAATAAATAAGTGAAGTGTTTTTTAAAAGTTTTGTTTTGTTTTCTTTTTTTCCTTTTTTTAAAAAGACTTATTTATTAATTATGTATACAGGGTTCTTTCTGCATGTATGCCTTCAGGCCAGAAAAGAGCATCAGATTTCATTACTGATGGTTGTGAGCCACCATGTGGTTGCTGAGAATTGAACTCAGGACCTCTGGAAGTGCTCTTAACCTCTGAGCCATCTCTCCAGCCCATTTTGTTTTGTTTTTATTTTATTTTATTTTATTTTATTTGGTTTTTCGAGACAGGATTTCTCTGTGGCTTTGGAGCCTGGAACTAGCTCTGTAGACCAGGCTGGTCTCGAACTCACAGAGATTCGCCTGCCTCTCCCTCCCGAGTGCTGGGATTAAAGGCGTGCGCCACCACCGCCTGGCTTGTTTTGTTTTTAAAGGAAAACAAAAAGGGAACTGGACAAAA
>NC_022012.1:15558697-15571339 GCF_000317375.1 Microtus ochrogaster
AGAGCTAGTTCCAGGACAGGCTCCAAAGCCACAGAGAAACCCTGTTTCGAAAAAACAAAAAAACAAAAACAAAAAGGGAACTGGAGGGCTGCAGCTCAGTTGGTAGAGTACTAGGCCTGGGTGAAGCGCTGATTCCAGCTGGATTCCACCCTCAGCGTCACATAAACCTGGGGCATGCTTTAAACCCAAGTGGAGGCAGAGGGATCAGGAGTTGGTTCAGGGTATGCTCAGCATCATAGGTAGTCTCCAACTTGGGCTGCACGAGACCCTGCTCCCTGAAAAAATAAAAGAGCCTGGAACCCCAGCACTCAGGAGGCTGATGCAGGAATTGCCAGTCTGGGGTCTGTAGGGAAACCCGCCTAGTAAACAGAAAGTTGAGGTGGGGGTGGTAGCAACAACTCTTCCGTAGGACTAGTGAGTGTTCTTAGGACAATGACAGTGTCTTCCAGTGCTTAGCACAATTTTCCTACATGCCCAGGGATATGGCCTTGAGCCAAATAGATAAAAACCACTAAATACAGGTTATAGCAGTGCTGGTGGGGGTGGGATAGAGGGGGACAAGCAGTGAGGAGCCAGGTGACGCGACTTTGGAGAAGAGACTAGGAGAACTTGACAGAGGTGTCCTGATGACGGATGTGGGAATAGCCAGTGTGAAGGCTCCACGCTGAAAACTCACCTAAGAGTGCCAAGAAGCTAGAATTGTGAGGTGAGGTTCGAAAAGAGTTGGTGTGTGGGTTGGCACAGGTTACCTCTTCTGGGAGGGTCAAGGAGAGAAAGTGGCCTGGAGGCACTGTCCCTATCTCTAATTAGATGCTTGGGTGGGCTGAGGATGCTCTGCTCTTCTGATTGGCTGTTTTCTCTCTATTCAGTTCACCTGTTAGGGCCTGGTCCTATTTTCCCTGCATCAGGAGGCATTGGTGACATGTGCTTGTGTTCATGTGTGCAGTTACTTGTGCTTGTGTTTCTATGCATGTGGACACCAGAGGTTGGTGTTGAGTGTGTCTGTGTGTGGCACAGTGCATGTGGAGATCAGAGGAGAGCTTGTGGGAGTTCTTTCCTTTCTCTTGGTGGTTCTCATGGATCCAATTTTGGTTATCAGGTTTGGCAGCAGGTACCTTTATCCACTGAGCCATCTCACCAGTATTTTTCCTTCTGTTGTGTTCCCCCTGTTCCCCTCCTCTACCTGGAACTTGGTCTGTAGACCAGGCTGGCCTCAAACTCACAGAGATCCCCCCCCCCCCCGAGTTCTGGGATTAAAGGCTCAAGCCACCACTGACCAGCTCTTCTTCTGCCTTTAATACATAGTGTCTTTGATATGATCCCAAGCTTGTGATTCCTTGTCTCCCCGTCCCCCACCCCCCGCAGTGCTGCCATGGCAGGCCTGTAGCACCACACTGGACTGAGTTGCGTGGTTTCCAGAGCTGGGTAAGGGCTGGTCACCAAAGGGAACCTCATCTCTCTCCTCACACTTGCAGTTGCTCAGAGCTGCAGCTGGTCCAGGCTGTGCCAGGTCTGAATACAAATGCTGAAATGACAGTCTCCTTGGTTGCTGGGAGAAACTTGGGCATCTGCTGAACTCTAATTTACAGGGGAGGGGCCAAGTGCTGGCTGTAATTAGGCCTTTATTAAAGTGTCAATGCTTTTTGAGAAAATACAGTCAGTAATGAGCTATTTAACACGGCCTCTGCAAACTGAGCAAATGGAGAATGTTGTCATGCCTTCTGACCAGGTGACACACTAAAAAAGACTCCTACATCCAGGTGTATGTGGGGTTCCTGTGAGTTTACCCTCAGATTCAGACAGAGGCTAGGTGAGCACTTTGGTTTCATTGAGTTTCTCTTCATTTTAAGACATACTTTGTTATTTTATTATGTATGTGTGTGTGTGCTTGCGTGAGTTTATGAGCACCACACGTGTGCAGCGCTCCTTGGAGGCCAGAGGGCGTTGTAGACTGTTGTAGACTGCCATGTGGTACTGGGAATTGAACCCTGGTCCTCGGCAAGAGCAGTCAGTGCTCGTGACTACTGAGTAGTCATTTCCCCACACCTTCTTGTTTTTCCTGTAGCCCAGGCTGGCCTGGGAGTTCCTAAATAGCTAAGGATGACCTTGAACTCCCAATCTTCACACTGGAATTCCAGGTGTGTGCCAGCACTCTGGTTTATTCCTTGTTGGAATGGAATCCAGGCTTGCTGCATGCTAGGCAGCTGAAGCACTCCACCAGCTGAGCTCCACCCCAGCCCTGGGTGAAGTCTTACTCTGCTGTAAAGTAGGGGCTCTCTACAGCCCTTGGAAGATGGTTGCTGCTTTTTTACTGCCTTGATTCCCAAGTAGGGGAGACAGAGACTAGAGAGGGAACAGAAGTTTATCATGAAGGTCAGACTCCTGCAAGGTTATCAGGTGTGCGCCTTAAGTTGGGTCAGGTGCTGGAGACTTGACAGGAACCTGGACCTAGCTAAACAGATGGGCAAGCAAGTAAATAAACAAAGAACATTCTGGGAAAATGAGAAGTGTGGAGTTAGAAGTGAGATAGGTTTGAGTGCCCACTGTCCCGTAGATGCCCTTCAGTTTAGCTGGAAACTGGTGGGAGGTGACAGCAGGTACAGGGTTCCCTCCTCCCCCAGTACACACACCTGGTTTGCTGATTGCCTGATGCAGATTTGGCATAGCCTGGGGCCTATGGGACTCGGGACACTGCCTGTCCACTTTTAATTACACGAGTAGAGTGGGAACCAGTGACAGATCCGGCCCTTCTGCCAGTTTCATGTGGTGCACCCTTGTCTGTTTGGAGTCTGTCCTACAGGCACCTCTTTGATAGTGGAGTGTACGTGCCGTTCCTAGGCTGATCCCTTATCTCCACCCTGGATTTTTCTGGAGCTTGGATCACTGCTTATATTGCTTAGCTAGTTTTCCAGACTGAGTGTGGTAGGTAGCTTACTCCTATAATCCCACCACTTCAAAGGCTGAGGCTGGAGGATTACTATAAATTCTAGACCAACCTGGGATACAGAGTGAGACTTTGTCTCAGGAAACAAACAAGCAGAAAAGGAAAACAAGAAAAGCTGTGATCCTAGCACCTGAGAGTTCAGGAAGAGGGCAGGTCAAGGCCTCTTCTACCCAGCCTGAGCTACAGGAATCTTGTTTAAAGAACTCAAACAAACCAAAATGAAACAAAACAGTATAACCATGAGAAAGCCTATAAAAACAACTTTCTGTTTCCTTTTCCATTTATTCAGATGTATGTGGTATGCGTGTTTGCATGTGAGAGTATGAGGGCACGTGGAGGCCTGAGGTTGATATTAGAAATCTCCCTACAGCCATTGAGTCAATGCCTCTCAATCAAACCTAGAGCTCACTGATATAGTTAGTCTGGTTAGCCAGTGAGCTCTAGGTACCAATCCATTGTTTTATCTTTCTAGAATGGGATTGCAAGTGGACTGCCACACCTGTTTAGCATTTATGTGAGTTCTAGGAGCCAAACTCTGGTCCTCACTCTTGTGTGGCAAATGCTTCACCACGGAGTCCACAGCTAGCTTCCTAGCCAGAGGCAACTCTTAGAAATCTTTCCATGGTAGTTTCCAGCTGTGACTTGGAACATCTGCCCACCCCAGCATATGGAGTGGAGGTGGACTGGGGGAACCCTGGAGAGCTAAGGTTAGAGGGTGGGCTGTCACCCACACTACCTGGAGCCCTGTGTGCTCCCACTCTCCAGTAAGGGTTCCTTGGCAAGCAAACAAACCATGAATGCTGGGTTTGGGGTGGGCCTCAGGAGACCAGCCTTACGGCCTTCTCTCACGGGTCTTACCCTGAGGCTGGCTTGCCTATAGACCCCCCCCCTAACAGAGAGGAATTTTCCAACCTTCCTCCAGGACCAGAGTTCTGTCTGTGGAGACTTAGGCTGTGGTTCCACTTATAGACAAGGCCGCTGAGGGGAAGCAGTAGGTCAGGCTGATAAAGAGTCTCCAGACACCTACTTGTTGGAAGCAGGAGTGGCAATCAGGGAGAGCATCTAGGAGGAGGCAGCTGTCTTGTTGCTGACCTTGTGCTTTGTGCCCTTGCTGCTGGCTATCCAGCCTATTCTTTTTTGAATAACATTGGCTGTAAAATGCTGTCGCCTGTGTGTGTGTCTCTTGGTGACAGACATTTTCGCCGTTGTTTGAAATGCACTTCTCTGGTAGGGACCCTTCTAGAGTGCAGGTGAGGAGGATGCGGAAGGGCAGGTGGGTGGTGCAGGCTCTTGAGTCTCACCCTAGTGGTTGCATGAACTTGCACACCTTGGCACCTCACTGTTTGTACCTCCTTTACCCTCCCCTTCCTCCCCTTCCCCTCAAGGTGAGGGAGCTGCCACCTCATTCTCTCTTCAAGACTGTCTCACAGCTGCCTTTCTGTTGGTGAGTTCCACCTGGAGAGAATGACCTTGAACTCTGCACTCTCAGGCCTTACCTGAGTGCTGGAATTTCAGGTGCTTGCTACTTGGTTTACTTGGTTTGTGTGGTGCTGCTGCGGATGGGACTCAGGGCTTGATGTGTGCTCGGCAGGCACTCTACCAGTTATAGCCAGCCAATTTCTAGTCCTATTATTATCACTGTTGTTATTTGTGTGTGTGCGCGCACACACACCTGTGTGGAGGGAGAGTGTGGAGGCCATGGACTATTTTCATCTTTTCAAATATTATTTCTCAAATATAAGAGCTAGTTCCAGGACAGGCTCCAAAACCACAGAGAAACCCTGTCTCGTAAAACCAAAAAAAAAAAAAAATTATTTATTTATTTACTGGTTTTGCTTTTGTTTTTTGAGACAGGGTTTCTCTGTATAGCCCTGGCTGTCTTGGAACTCACTTTAGACCAGGTTGGCTTCAAACTCACAGAAGTCCAACTGCCTCTCCCTCCCTAGTACTGGGATTAAATCCACCATGCCTGGATTATTTATTTATTTTATGTGTATGGGTATTTTATCTGTCTGTGTTTCGTGTGTATGCCTGGTACCCAAGGAGACCAGAGGAAGATTTTGGATCCCTTGGAATTGGAGTTTTAGATGGTTGTGGTTCAACTTTGTGTTTACTAGGAATTGAACCCTGGTCCTCTTGAAGAGCAGTCTGTGTTCTTAGCCACTGAGCCATCTCTCCAGACCCTTAATACCTTTATTATTATTTTTTGGGACAAGGTCTTAGATTGAACCTGGTCTCATTATCTTTGCCCTTTCCCCTTCTCCAGAGTTAGGATATAGGCATATATCACCATGCCCAGATTTTTCTCTCGGTTTTGGGAATTGAATTCATGTTTGTGGATGAAGTGCCTTAGCCTTGAAGACAAGTCCCCAGCCTCTATCATTTTTTTTATTGATACAGAGTTTGTTCACAGCTTGGGTTGGTTTCAAACCTGCCATTCTTTTTCCTTAGCTTCCTGAGTGCTGGGATTACAGACAGTGCCACTCCACTTGGGCCCCTACTGTCCTCCTCCTGTAGAAATGCTGAGGTGAAGGCTAACTGTGTGTGGTCAACAGTGTGGAAACAAGGCCATTAGGCTATCTAGGAACATTCCCACTCCCTGGTGAAGAAGGAGGCACCCGGAGACTTCAGGACTGTAGAGCAGGCAGGCATTGTCCTAGCTGGTGTGACAGTGCTTGCTGGGTGGTGATACACCCTGGCACAGCCAGGCCAGCCCCACTGAATGCCCCAGAGGTGGCCTCACTACAAAACTGTCTGCCTGGCTGTGGAGCTTCTGACTTGTATAGATGAGGTCTTTCTAGAGCAGTGGTTCTCAGCCTTCCTAATGCTGCCACCCTTTAATACAGTTCCTTATGTTGTGACTCTCAACCATAGAATTATTTTTGTTCCTACCTCATAATGGCAATTTTGCTGTGATGAATCATAATGTAACTATCTGATATCTGACTCCTATGAAAGGGTTGTTTGACTCCCAAATCATTGTTCTAGAGTATGGTAGCTTTCTGACCTGGAATGCTTGCCCCAGTAGCCCTAACAGCAGGGAGCCTGCCAGTGGTGAGGCTGGCCTTGAATCCCTGGTGCCTCTGCTTATACCCGTCAGTGCTGAGTGGGGATGCATGTTTGCTAAGATCCTTGTGACTGCTGTGTGAAACCAAGCAGTAGACCGGAAGATGGTGACCTGTGTCTGGAGCCCTGCCAAGCTCCGTCTGCCTGTGGTTTTGGTCCCCATTGCCATCATTTTGCAATGCTGACTTCCCACTCAACCAAGTGGAAGCCTGGCTTCTGCAGCCTCTGCCTTGGTGGCACTGCCAGGGGACACTGCCTAGCATAGGCTGTCGAGGAGTTAGGGATAGGTTGTTGTCTAGCGAGGGCCTTTCCTGGGGTTTGTCCCTGGCATGAAGACTGAATCTTAAACTTTTTTTTTTTTAGTTTTCTTGAGAGGGTCTCGTGTCATCATTGCTGACCTCAAGCTAAGTTAAGTACAGAGCTGAGGTTGGGCTCGTTCTCCTGTGCTTCCTGCCTTCATTTCCCTATGCTGGTGACAGCAGCCTCGATTGCTGCCAATCACAGGTCTGCACCACCACAGTCATGCCTAGATCAAATAAATTTTTGTGCGTGTGTGACAGTTTTATGTAATCCAGGCTAACCTCAAACTTCTGATCCTCCTGCATCTACCTTCTTAGTGCTAGGATGACAGACATGGACCACAGTTTCTGGTTTATGTGGTGCTAAGGCTGGGACCCATGGCTTCATGCACCCCCAAGCCTGGTTTGCTTGAGACAAGATCTTTCTTTGTACCTAGAGTGACCTGGACTCCTGATCCTCCCGAGTGCTGAGATTTTAGACATGTGCCATCACACTGGGCTGGAAATATTTTTATGGTACTGGGGATTGCTCCTAGGGCTCCACCATTGAATCACCTCTTCAGCTTTAAGTTTGCAAAAAAGTTGTTTATTTATTTGGGGTGTTCAAAACAGGGTTTCCCTGTATAGTAGCCCTGGCTATCTGTAGACCAGACTGGCTCTAAACTCAAGAGATCTACCAGCCTTTGCTTTCCAGTTCTGTGAATAAAGACATGTGCCACCATGTCTGGCTACAGAAGAGTTCTAAAGATAGGTCAGAGAGGGACGGCCAGGTGGCTCAGTGGGGTAAAGGTGTTTGTGTCAAGCCTGATAACCTAAGTAGGGTCCTTGGGACCTATATAGTAGAAGAAGAGAACAGACTCCCGAGTTGTCCTGTGACAACATGGGCCATAGCAATCCTGCTTCCAAACAAATCAATAAAATGTAAATTAAAAATCAGGTGGTGGTGGTACATGTCTTCAATCCCAGCACTTGGGAGACAGAGGCAGGTGAAGCTCTGTGAGTTCGAGACCAGCCTGGTCTACAGAGCAAGTTCCAGTACAGCCAGGGATATACAGAGAAACCCTGTCTCCAAAAAACAAAAAACAAACAAACAAACAAAAACCAACAAAAAAACGGAATTTAAAAATGTATAGAACAGGTTGCTTGTGTCTGCCTCGCCTCTAACTGCAGACTCTTTTGAGACCATCACTGTCATTGTCGATGGCAGCCACCTGTCATGTGGCTGCCATCACCCTGTCACCCTTCTGACACAGGATCACATGTCCAGCTGCTTCACTTCTTGGATCCCTAGGCTCTCAGGTTCTCCTAGTTTCTCATGACCTTGAGTTTTGATAGAGCCTGAGCAACAGTAACTTATTCCGGTTTATCTAGGTTTTTCTCACAGTAAACTGTGAGTCTGTCATTTTGGGTAAGAAAATTATTTAGGTCCCTTTTATCCATCCTCTAGGGCTTCATGATGTCAGTCAGCAAGACATGTTACCAGGGAGATGGCTGTGGCCTCCTGTTGAGCGTGGCATCTGCCACATTTCCCTACTTGAAAGTCACTGTTTGTTTTTCTGTACTTTGTAAGTATCCCGATCCTAAAGGTTTCATTGTGAGGACGCATGTGTGTGTTTGTGTGTATGTACTTGTGTGTGGAAGCCAGAGCCTGCTATCAAGTGTCTCCGTAAGTACTGTGGAAGAATCTTTGACTTAAACATGGTCTGTCTACATCTGCTAATCCAATCCAATTGGCCTGAGTATGTGTTGCCGGGATCTCTCTCTCTTCCCCATAAACACTGGGATTACAGGCAGGAACACATGTGGAGTCCATGTTGGTTTTGGGGAGCTGGACTTTGGTTCTCAGGCTCTGCCTGCCTAGCCATCTCCACAGCCTTCATTTAGACTTTACTTGGGACTAGGGATGCAACTCATGTCCTCATACAAGCTAGGCAGGGGCTCCTCTACCACTGAGCCTCACTGGTGGGTGAGATTCTAGGCAGGAGTTCCACCATTAAATAATACCCCTAGTTTCTCACTGATAGATTCCAGGCAAGTGCCCTCCTGCTGATTAAGTTTTCCATCCCTTTGATTAGGGCATAGGCAGGGGTTCAGTACTGAGCCACACCCCCAGCCGCTCATTGGGGTTTCTAAATAGGCCCTCTGCTGTTGAAGCGCATTTTCTAGCTGTCTGTTACTTTTTTATATAGATTATAAAGTGTAAATTGTGAGCTGTTTTTGGTTTCAGTTTTCTCTTGCAGTGGATGGCCTTTGTCAGATGGCCATGGTCTTTTATGGATGCTGCTGGAGCACTGCCCAGTGGTTCCCACATCTACCCAAACCACATCTGTTTGTTTGTATGACTGCAGCTCTCAGCTCAGTGTTGAAGTCAGACACTGTGAGCACTCTTTGTTCTTTTCTCAATTGTTTTGGATGCTCTAGGTCCTTTAAAGAATAATTTTATTTGTTTCTGTTTGTTGTTTTGAGACTCTTGCTTTTTGCTCACACTGACTTGGAATAGGAGCCACTTCTCCTAAGCTTGGTGCATGCTGATATCATAAGTGCAGCACCGTGCCCCGCTCTAAATGTCTGTTTTACAGTTAGCTTGTGGATCGGTTTATTTATTTATTTTTTGGGACAGGCTTTCTCTATGTAGTCTGGAACTCTTTGCCTACCAGGCTGGTGTCGAACTCACAGATCCACCTGCCTCTGCCTCCTGAGTGCTGGGATTAAGGGTGTGTACTACTACCAGCAGCTTTATTTGTTTATTTATGTTTTTGTTTTTTGAGACAGGGTTTCTGTGTAGTTCTGAAGCCTGTCCTAGCACTCACTCTGTAGCCCAGGCTGGCCTCTGCCTCCAAGTGCTGGGATTAAAGGTGTCCACCACTTCCTGTTTATTTATTTTAGTCAAGACCTCACTAAGCAACTCTGGCTGTCCTAAAACTTAGTCTGTAGACCAAGTCTAGCCTCAGCGTCAGCTGGGATTAAAGCTGTGGGCCTCCACCCCCAGCTATGTTATGGATTTCTACCAAACTAACAAGATAAAACTCAGTGATGGAGTCCTCGTCAAGCATAGACTAGACTTCCATCCTTAGCACACACTACCACCAAATAAGGGAAATAAAAACGATTGTTTCTGTTTATAGAGACCTGTCATTTGGTGTTGATTTTTTTTGGAGCAGTGTACTGTCCCATCAGGCTCACTGTACTTGGGGATGACCCCGCACCTCTCCTGACCCTCCTGCCTCTGCCTCCCAAGTGCTAGGATGACAAGCATCACCCCATACCTTATTTGTGTGGTGTTGAGGACAGAGCTCAGGACTCCATGTATGCCAGGCAAGCACTTGACTAAGTGAGCCTCTGCTGCGGCATGGTTTTCCTTTATTCATGTTTATGTTTATGTGTGCACGTGTTTGTGAATGGAGGTGCCAGAGGAGAGTCCCAGGTGTGGGTTCTGGCTGCCTCCTGTTCAGTGCTCTGTATGACAGGCCAGGTGACCCCTGATCTTCTGGGGATTCTCCTGTTAGTTTTGATTGCTGTGTTGTTCCATTAGCTGTCCAGGCCCCTCACTGCCTGCTGTCTTACCCTTATTCATTTGACTACCCCACTCCTTAGGAGGAGCCTGCCTCCCTGGGCAATGTGGTGCACAGGCCTGTGCTCCAACACTGGGACCAGGAATGCTGGAGACGGGCTAAGTGTATTGCTTGGGAAAGAGCCACTCAGAAAACAGCAGTACTTGTTCACTGTAGATGTGATTGTGTTTTTCAAGTAAGCAGTTGGTTGAATCTGCAAAAATGGAAGCTACAGATACAAGGAACTAACTGGATACATCCCCTCTGCCCAGGAACTTCCACAGTTATCCTTTCAAGGTCACTTGTTTTACTTTATTTTGAGATGGGATTTTACTGTATAGCTCTGGTTGTCCTAGAACTCACTGTATAGACCAGGCTGGCCTTGAGTTCGCAGAGAATGCTAAGTGCTGGGAGTAAAGATTTACAGCACCATGCCTGGCTTATTTATGTATTTTTGTTTATATGCCTGAGAGTGGCCTGCAGGTGCCCACGAACACAGTGTTGGACCTTCCTGGAGCTAGAGTGACAGGTGCTGTGAGCCCCGCTGGGTGCTGGACTCTTCTTAACAGTCTCTATTTGTTTTTAAAACCCTGTTGTTTTGTATAATTGTGAGACAGGGTAGCGCTGCCTGTTCTGGAGCTTGCTATATGTACACCAGGCTGGTCTAAAATTCCTTACAGAGATCCACATGCCTCTCCTCCAAGCTTTGGGATTAAAGGTGTGAGCCACCACATCCAGTCATAAAAATTTGAGGTAGCTGCGTGCTTGTGTGTGTGTGTGTGTGTGTGTGTGTGTGTGTGTGTGTTTGTTTGTGTGGTGGTGATGGTCAGAGAATAGCTTGCAGGAGTCGGTTCTCTTCTTCCTCTGTATTGAAGTCAGGTCTTCAGACTTGGCAACAAGCACCTTTACCTGCTGAGCCATCTCATAGCCCCCTCCTTTATTCTGTTCCAGCCCTATTGGGCCTTGATGTTCCTCAACCTGATGAACCCATCTCAGGATCTTTGGACATGCTGCCTGCACTTCCCTGACCACTGCTGGTCCCTCCAGAGCATTCCCTCGACACTCTGCTACTGTGTCATTACCTTGTCATTCTGTCCACTTGGCATTTCATTTGGAAGCACTTATACACCCTGTATTTGGCCTGCCTGCTTATTTGACCTAAGATTCCTCTTCCTGGGTGTGCGCCTGCCAGGCCCATCTCCCTGTGTCACTTTATATCCACCTATGCTTTAGTCACCATTCAAGAGCCAGTCAGCAAAGGAGATAGGCCTGCTCTTTGCCACTGTGACCTGGACCCCACCCAGTTGATCCAAATCAACATGCTTAGTGTTTTGTGTAGCTGAGTCTCAGTGAGACACTGCAGCCACACACAGCAAAAGGAGGTGAGAACAAGGCTTCAGGGCAGGCAAACAAGGATGGACAGACCCAGGCCTTCCTGAGGCGTTAGTGCTGGCAACAGTGGGGTTTTTTTGAAACAGGGTCTCTTGTTTGCCCTCACAGGCCTCAATCAAACCTAGAGGAGGCTAGCCTTAAACTTCTGATCTTCCTGCCTCTACTTCTCCAGTGCTAAGATGACCCAGCATCAACCACATCTGCTTTATGGGGTGCTGAGGATAGAAGCCAGGGCTGCTCTGTGCTAGGCAAATGGTCTGCCAGCTCTCCACCAGCACCAGCTATGGTCCTAGAGTTTATACAGAGACATAAAGTCATGTATGTGTGTATAACATGAAAATATAAACCAATACAAGTTTAGAGGAGTGACCAATAGAAGAGGACCAGGAGGGGGTATAACCAAGGTCCAGTACATGTATGTGTGAAGATGCCCTCTCAGAGCACAGGATCGTGTAAAGTAAAGACCTTTTCAAAAACTGTAAAAGCAGACAAGAGCAAAAACCCACCAAAAAAATGTAAGGGAAAGAAAAACATGAGAAACCAGGCATAAATGCTGCATAAATCCACGTGGAAGAACAGTCCAGAGCAGGCTAACTCCCAGAGACAGAAAACAGACTAGTGGTTATGGAGATGTGTGGTAGTGGTAGTGAATACTTGGTGGATATGGAGCTTGGGGAAGATTAAAATCTCCTGAAATTAATGGAAATGGTTTCACAATCTGAATCCACAAAAATCCCTAGCAGCCACTTAAAACCGGTGGATCACAAGGCCTGTGACACAATTTCCAGAAAGACAGTTAAGCCAGAAAGCAACTTCCATCCCCCATGCACCTATAAGAGAATGAATGGTTCTACTTTGTAGACAAAACTCAGGGCTGGGGTAGGGCCATTGAGGCAGGAGCATGACCGAGAATTCAACCTGGGCTGTGGTGTGAGAGCCATAGATAAGAGAAACATTAGATAATTTCTCCTTCTGATGGGATTATCCACTTTTGGTGAGCTCCAGCCAACTCCAGGCTTGCAGGTGCCTTAAGTCCTGTGTGTAGATAGCTTGTCACCCATCCCCCCTGTGTGGACTCTCATAACCTAACTGTGGTGTCTGCTGCCATAAAACCAAGGTGCAAGGTGTCTCTGGTGTATTGATCTGGACTCCAAGGAGTGGTTGGGATTATTTTCTAATGGTTCCAGGAGTTCACCATTTCTCCATGCCATACCAAATTCCAGGGCATGCATTTGTTTGTTTGTTTGTGCTAAGATTGATCCTCATACCAGTTAGGCAAGCATTCTTGCACTAAGCTCCAGCCTTCCTTTCTGATTTACTTTGTTCTATTTTGATTTTTGGTGGCTATTGTTGAAGAGAGTTTTTTCTTTTCTTTTTTTTTTTTTTTTTT
>NC_022012.1:15571734-15573432 GCF_000317375.1 Microtus ochrogaster
AACTCACAGAGATCTGCCTGCCTCTGCCTCCCGAGTGCTGGGATTACAGGCGTGCGCCACCACCGCCCGGCCTCCTTTTTGGTTTTTGAGACAGGATCTCATCATATAGTTCAGCCTGGCCTCTAACTCCAGTGCTGAGGTGACTTTTAAGTATCACTACTGCACCCTATTTTATCTGGTGCTGGGAATGGAACCTAGGGCTTCTTCTTTTTTTTTTTTTCTTTTCCAGAACCTAGGGCTTCTTGCATTCTAGATAAGCACTCTACCTACAGAGCCACAATGCCAGCCCTTAAGTATTTTATTTATTTGTTTGTTTGTTTGTTTGTTTATTTATTTTGAGACAGGATCTCATTGTGTAGCCCTGTTGGCTTGAAGTTCAATATGTAGACTAGGCTGGCCTCAAACTCACAGATTGCCCCTGCTTTTGCCTCCTTCCCAGAGCTGGAATTAAAGGTTTGTGATACCATGCTAGGCCATAGAACGTGTTTTGATTGTATTCACACCTACTTCCTCTTACTTCCCTGGAACACTGGAACGCTTTCCTCTCCAAGCTTCACGTCTTTCTTTAATGACTTGCTGACGTGTGCATAGGTGTGTGAGGGGCCATCTACTGGAGCATGGGCGGCCTAACTAACAGTGTCCGCATGTCTAAAGGAAAATGACCCTTTGTTCCCCAGCAGCCTCCTCAGCCAATAGCTCCTTTTGTTGTGAACAGGGGCCTCTCTTATGTTTTGTCTTTGAGGTAAGTTCTGGCTATGTAGCCTAGGTTAGCCACATGGCACTTATGATTGCCATTCCTCAGCCTCCTGAGCACTGGTTTTACAGGAGAGCATTTCTGTGTCCAGCTTCATTTTGGTTTTCTGGTGATGCTTTTTAAAAAAATACTTCAGTAATTTCATTCGCGTATATACTGAACGCTTGGTTGTTGTAGTGTTTGAGTGAGAACGCCCTCTCTTCCCATAGGCTCATTATTTTAAATACTTGGTCCCCAGTTTATGGAACTGTTCTGGAAGGATTGGGAGGTGTGGCTTTATTGTAAGAGTTGGGTCACTGGCATTGTAAAAATGCTTCTTAGACATGTAAAAATAGCTTAGTCAGGAGCTCCACCACACCCAAAGCTGCCCTGAGAGCCAGAACAGTGATATCACTCTCTCAAGATAACCAGACATAGGCCTAGAACCCCATGACACCTGCAGTACAGTATATAAGCAGAGACCAGGAGCAAAGCTCTGCTCTGCACATCTGGAGAGTCTCCACCAGGATCCTGACCCTCAAATCAGAGACTATTGTTAGAGGCTGAACCTGACCTTCAGCTAAGATGTGTCACACCAGTGAACAACCAGGATTAGGAGTTTAGAGTTTGAATTTGAGTAATGACTGTGAGCTTAATAAAATAGAACTTTTGTTAAACTTTGCGTATCTGTCTTCTTGCTCACAACACTGAGGGTAGGCTTTGAGTTAGTTCTCTCTGCCTCTACATCAGATATACTGATCCAGTGCTCTGGCTGCCTGCCAGCCTCCGTGTTCCCACCATGATGGTCATGGACTCTATTACCTCTGGTACTGTGAGTCCCAGATTAAATGCTGCTTTTTTGTTTTGTTTTCGAGATAGGGTTTCTCTGTAGCTTTGGAGCCTGTCCTGGAACTAGCTCTTGTAGACCAGGCTGGCCTCGAACTCACAGAGATCCGCCTGCCTCT
>NC_022012.1:15573532-15574590 GCF_000317375.1 Microtus ochrogaster
CTCGAACTCACAGAGATCCGCCTGCCTCTGCCTCCCGAGTACTGGGATTAAAGGTGTGTGCCACCACTGCCCGGCTAAATGCTGCTTTTTTTTAAAAAAAATTATTTGTCTTTATTTTATGTGCATTGGTGTTTTGCCTGTATGTTTGTCTGTGTGAGGGTGCCAGATCCCCTAGAATTGAGTTATAGACAGTTGGAGCTGTCATGTGGGTGCTGGGAATTGAACCAGGGTCCTCTGGAAGAGCAGCCAGTACTCTAGCCCCATAAATACTTAACCTTTCTCATGGTGTTTTGTCATGGCAATAGAAAAGTGGCTAAGAGCTGGACTAGTGGTGCACGTCTTTAATGCCAGTGCTCCAGAGGCAGAGACAAGCAGATCTTTGTAAGTTCAAGGCCAGTCTGGTCTTCATAATGAGCTATAGGACAGCCAGAGGTATGTAGAGAGACTCTGTCTCAGGGAAGAAATAAAAGGGGGAGGTTAGCCAAAGCAGTCTTCTTTGCTTTCACTCTACCCCTCCCACTGATGCCCTCTTCAGGTCCCTCCCACTAGTCTTGTTTAGCTATGGTTGCTTGCAAAGGCATGAGTGTATTTACTGCACATGATAATGCCCCCTAGAACCTTCTCCCTGCCTGTAGTCCCTCAGTGAGGGATGGAGCCTATGAGTCCCCTCCTCCATGCATAATGCAATGTTGGCAGGCTGAAACCTATGCAGGAATTGAGCCAGTAGCTGCAACTCCATCCTGTCCAGAAGACACTGTCTCTTATCACTTTTTGTTCTCTGGCTTTTAAAATATTTACTTTATTTATGTATTTATTTACTTTTTAGTTCTTCTTTGTGTGTGTGTGTCTGTATGTATCTGTGTTCTGTTTGCATGTGTGCTTGCATGCCAGAAGAGGGCATTAGACTCCATTTTAGATGGTTGTGACTTCCACATGGTTGCTGGGAATTAAACTCAGAACCTCTGGACAGTCAGTACTCTTAACTGCTGAACCAACTCTCCAACCCTAATTTTTAGTTTTTCTTTTCTTTTTTTTTTTTTTTTTTTTTTTTGGTTTTT
>NC_022012.1:15574717-15575435 GCF_000317375.1 Microtus ochrogaster
CTTAGTTTTTCAAGGCAGGGTTTCTCCGTGTAGTCCTGGCTGTCCTGGAACTCCCTCTGTAGATCAGATTAAAGACATGTACTACCACACCAAGCTTGTTCTTGTCTTTTTGAAGCAGATTATCTCTATGTACCCTTGGCTATTCTGGAACTCCCTACGTAGGCCTCAGACTCACAAAGATCTACCTGCTTCTGCGTGTGAGTGCTGGAATTAGAGGCATATGTCTGGCTTCATAACATCTTTCTGTCCCCGCTTCCAGATGTTTCTGGATCTTTGGAGGCACTGCTATAGTTGTCCTATTTAGGTCTGGTGTGAGCACCCTCAGTCACTCTTCACTTTGACCCGGACCCCACTGCAGAGGTCAGCTTCTCTGATGGAGGCCGAGAACAGCACTGATTTTTAAGTCCAGTGTGACAGTTAAACAACAGTAGTAGCATGGCAGTGGGCTTGAGACACAGAGTCTACAGTGACAGTGCCAGGACAGCCAGAACTACATAGAGAGACCCTGTTAAGAAAACAACAACAAAACCTGTAGTAGGTGCTCTCCTAAATCCTGGACCTCTCTAACTACCAGCTTTTGGCCATTTCTACAGAGACAGGCACGAATAATAATCCTGATAGCATTGCTGCGCCAGTGGATGTGTCTTCCCAGACAGGTTGTTACTGTAGCTTGTAGGCACAGTTGGGTAGGACCACTGGTGATTTTCTTTTTTTTTTT
>NC_022012.1:15575594-15576469 GCF_000317375.1 Microtus ochrogaster
CCTTTTTTTTTTTTTTCAAGATTTATTTATTTTTAGTTTTTGTGCATTGGTGTTTTATCTGCATGCTTATCCTTGTGAGACTGCCAGATCCCCTGGAACTGGAGTTGCAGACTATTATTGTGAGCTGCCATGTAGGTGCTAGCAGTTGAGCCCAGGTCTTCTGGAAGAGCAGCCAGTGCTCTTAACCATTGAGCCATTTCTTCATCCCAAAACTGTACTGGGGTTTGTTTGTTTTGTTTTTGTTTTTTTTTTTGAGATAGGGTTTTTCTGTGTAGCCCTGACTATCCAGGGCTTCCAGAGGATTAAAGGCATGCATTACCACAGCCCTGCTCTCAGCACTAAATACCTGCCACTAGTCAGCAGGAAATAGCTCTTAGTCCAGTGTGTGATGTCTTCAGCAATAGCTCTAACATCTAGCTCTGCTTGCCACCAAGGGCAGTAGAGTAGCAGAAGCCTATTATGTGGCAGGGGCCTCCCTGGCTAGCATCGTGCTGCTGATCCTACATTTACTCTCTCAGCTTCTAGGAGGAGCGGAACTTTCTACTGCTGCTGTCTGACTTCCTGAACAGTATAGTGCTGCCCTTGCATAATGAGCTCAGAAGTGTTCCTCCTCCCTTCCTTGGAAGAGTCTTTGAAGAATTAGTGTTCATTCCTTTTTCAGTGTTTCTTAGAATTCACCATGAAGTTGTTGGCTCTGGGGTGTCTTTTGGGGAATGTTTTTTAGAACTAATTCAGATTCTTTCTTCCTTTGAAGTCTAAAGATATTGTACCACTTTCAGCCATTTAGTTTCTTTCTAAAATTTTTTTTTCCCATTTCCTCCAAGGTTTTCAATTTCTTTCATACTGTTCTCTTAGTCTTTTAAAAAATAATATTT
>NC_022012.1:15580474-15615506 GCF_000317375.1 Microtus ochrogaster
CAGCATCCTGTTCTGTTTTCTCCGCCTACCTAAGGGTTGGCCTATGAAATGGGCCTAGGCAGTTTCTTTATTAATAAGAAATCACTCCCACATCAGTGATTTCCCTACATTTATTCCAAATATTAATCATTTGAGTCTCTCCCACCCCCCCTCCTTTGGGAAGTCTTGGTTCTTTCCTTTCTCTCTCCTCCCCTCACTTTTTTTTTTTTAAAAAAAAAAACAAGTTAGCCACAAATTCACTGTATAGAAAAATCTTGAATTCCTGCTTCTGCTTCTATCTCACATTTGCTGGGATGCCAGGTGTGAACCGCTGGGAACAGCAGGGCTTCTGCTTCCCAGGGGAGCATTCTACCCATGGAACCCCAGTTCTTAAAGCTTTGATTTGCCCCATCTGCTAGCCCTGCCAAGACAGAGTTTCTCTGTGCAGCTTTGGCTGTCCTGGAACTTGCTTTGTAGACCACATTGGCCTTAAACTCAGAAAGTCACCTGCCTCCATCTTTTGAGTGCTAGGATTAAAGGCGTGCGCCACGACCACCCAGCAGCTTGCTTTTTATCACTGGGTCCCTCTCTACAGACTACAGGTACACAGTGGCTGGTGTCCACGTAATATTGGTAATTCACCAATTCCCTCTTGTGAATTCTGACTTTCTGCTGAAGTTGGGGAGCATACTTTCCTTGCCTCCAGTCTTTGCTATTCTCTGCCATGGCCAAACCTGCAGTCTCTTGGAGGCTGTTCTGTATACACTTGAGAGTTGGGAAGATGGCTGAGTGGGAAAGCACTAGTTTAGCATGTGAGGAGCCCTGAATTCTAGCCCACCATGAAGGAAAAGGAGGAAAAAGCAGACGGACAAAACCCCCAGAGTATCCACCTCACTGTTGCCAGGTGGATATGAGCACAAGTCTTTCTTCCCACTTTGTTGCTTCTTGGTAGTATTTAAATGTTTTCTGTTTTCTTGATCATCTTTCACTTATTTTTCTTTCCTTTTTGTTGGGTACGTGGCATCTCACTATGTCATCTTGGTTGGAATTTACTAAACTCACAGAAATCCTTCTGCCTCTGCTTCCTGGTGCCAGTAGAAAAGGTTTGCGACAACCTGCATAGCCTCTTCTTTTTCTTTCTTCTTTTTTTCTTTTTTTAAAGATTAAGCTGGGCAGTGGTGGTGCACACCTTTAATCCCAACACTCAGGAAGCAGAGGCAAGTGAGGGAGTTCAAGGACAGTCAGGACAATACAGAAAATCTCTGTCTCAATAAACTAAAACAAAGACTTACCTTAATTTTTTGTGTATGTTTTTGCCTGCATCTATGTGTGTATGGCACATGCATGCCTGTGCCCGAGGAGAGCAGTAGAGTGCTGGGTTGAACTAGAGTGACACTTCTTGTGAATGCTAGAAACCAACCCAGGGTCCTGCAAGAACAGTCAGTGCTCTTAATTGCAGACCTACCTCTCCAGCCCAACCCTCCACCCAGATTTCTTTTGATTGGCTGTTTCTATATAAACCCAGACTAGTCTGGAAATTTCAGTATTTTTGCCCTAAGCCTCAGGAATATAGGGACCCTTTCTTGCCATTTGTGTAATTACTGAAAGGATCGCCAGAGCTCACTTAAAAAGCTGTAGGTGTGGAGGCCTGCTTCCATCAGGAGGGAGGCAGGGACAGGAAGTCCCAGAGTAAGCTGACTAACTGGATTTGCTGAACTACAGCTGTGAGACAGTGCCTCAGAAAATAAGGTGAAGGGTGATGGAGGAAGACTGACATCAGCCTTGATTCCGTATGTTGACGCACACATGTATACCCACACAGATGGCATATGCATGCACATTGCCCACACACAAATGAATAAAGTGGAGTACTAACATCCACACAGTATTCCTTGACTGTCTATTATTTCCCATTTTTATGTTGCATGGACTTCTGTTTCTAGGGGTCGTTCTCCTGACAGAGCCTGAGGGTCACCAGGCTTGTGTGAGTGCTGTGCTGAAGGATCCGTGCCTGAAGGAAGTGGACTTAGGAATGTGTTGCCTCACGTGACAGAAGGTCTCTGCTAGTGTCCTCACAGGGGTGCTGAGGAGAAGGGTCTGTGCTGCTTGTGTGGTTCTTATGGTTCCCTGTACCTCCTCTGCCTGCTCTGCCTCAGGGCATGACTAAGTATTAGGACCCCATTTACAGATGGAGGACTGGGACGTGGTGGCTCAGCTGTCAGGGTGCAGACTCTGCCTGTGGCGTCCCATTCTTCCTGTCTTCAGAGTTCTCCAGGTGTGCTGTGAGCAGGATCACTGTGACTTAGGTAGGCACCTCAGCAGTCAGAAGTGTCACTTTTACCTGTGTGGCTTTTTTCTGAGTTACTTTACCCCTGAATACCTGGTTCCCACATCTACCAAATGTGAGTAGAGAAAGCATAGAATTCCACCACTCAGGATACCAAGGCAGGGGGGATTGATTAGGAGTTAAGGTCCGTTAGAGCTACATTTGGATACCCTTAAACAACCAAAAGACCAACTGGGGACAGGAGAGTCCCGTGGTAGCACAGCAAGACTGCCTTCCCACAGTCAGCCCAGCTCCTGTGGGGTATATATGTTTTGCACAGGCTGTTTATTCACAGGGGGTGATTTTATTTGTTTGTTTTTGAAATGGTCTCATGTAGCCCAGGCTGGCCTCAAACTTAGTATGTAGCCAAGGATGACCTTGTATCTCTGATCTTCCTGCCTCCATCTCTGAGTGCTGGGATGATTGACAGGCATGTGTAGCGTGCACCATTTGTGGGGTGCTGAGGACCACACTCAGGGCTCCCTGGCTTTCATCTCTGAGTGCTGGGATGTACAGGTGTGTCCACCCTATCTGTTCTATGCAGTTCTGGGGATGGAACTCAGGGAAGCACTTTGCTCACCAAGTGGCAGACACTGCTGGGACATGGTGCTGAACACAGCAGACAATCTTCCTGGTCCTTGTGGAGCTGACAGGCTACTTGGAGCTGGGAGAAGGATATATGACTGCTGCTGAAGGAAAAAGATCCAGAGACACTGTTGGGTCAGAGGAGGGGTCTGCAAAAGGGATCGCTTGTAGGAGGATGGTTCTGGAATGTTCTGGTAGATGGGAGGCTGCATGTCTTTCCTTCCTTCCTAGTGAACAGTTGGGCCCACAGAGGTGGGAATCCACGTGTCGCCAGGCATCTGTCACACTGAGGCTGTATAGACTTGTGATCATTGTCTCGATCCTCACCTCACCCTGTTTTACACAGCACCCAGGATATGAAAGAGTCCTCGGCTGAGGGCAATTAACTGACACACAGGAGGGCGGCATGGTCACAACTCTTGCCACCAGCAGTTCTGGGCCATCGCAGGGCCTAGAAGGGTGGAGATGAGATCCACGGTTCCGCGATTCAAGCAGCTTCCCTGTCACTCTGGGCAGTGTGGTTTGGCTGTTCCATACAACTGGATGGTGACAGGTTAAATATTTACCTGTTATAAAGTTATAAATGAACTGTCAAAATCTGAAATTCATATCACCTTGGAGACTGAAACATACTTTTGTTTCATTTTATTTTGTTTTGCTTTGTTTTGTGAGAAAGTCTTGTGAAGCCCAGACTGGTCTCACTAACAGTAATCCTGCCTCCTGAGTGCTGGAATTTCATACGTTTACCAACACTCTTGGATTTCTCATTTGTTGTTGTTTGGGCGGGGTCTCATGAGTCCAGGCTAGCCTAGAGCTTACTAAGTAACTGAGGATGACCTGAACTCCAGATCCTCCTGCTACCAGTGAGTGCTGGGATCACATGAGGGCCACCACACCCAGGGAAACAGATACCAGTGCTCTTCCCAATCCATGGATGACCTCTGTCAAGCCAGTTGCCTCTATGCAGTAAGAAAGATACAAATGGATGAAACCCCCTGTTTGGGGCTAGGGCTTGGTGGTTAGAGTGTTTGCCTGACATGTACAAATCCATGGGCTCCATCCACAAGCCAGGCATAGTGGTGCATGCCTGTGATTCCAGCACTTGAAGAGGCAGGAGGCATACTCAGCTACATAGAGGCTTCAGAGCCAGCCTGGGCCATGAGATCCTACCTCAAGACAAAGAAAACAAACATCAACAACAAAACTTCCTAAATATGACACAGGTTTTCTCCATATAGAGCAGCTTTCCTCTGTAAAAAGCCCACATTGTGTTCCACACTCTGGAGAGCACCTGGCCCTGGACTACTTCTCAGAACAGCTGCCAAAGTTGACTTAGTCCATTCCCTGCTGGTTGGACATTTAGGTCATTAATGATGTTCTCTTGGGCAGGTGTTGCCATCTGTCCTTATTAATTCATGTAGGCAGTGACTTGTTTCTGACTGTGGGGTCTCTGCCCTCTCTGTGTGCTGATGGGTGTAGGCCCCATCTCCTACCTGCCCTGGAGGTGTTCATGTTCCAGCTGGAACTGCTCATTTGAGAAGTAGATGAACCAGAAAGTGCAAGCTAATAAGGACATCTCTGTGAGGAAAATGAAAACAGGCAGTGCAGGGTGGGTGTAAGCTCACCAGGAAGCAGCTAGAGCCTTCTGAAGAGGGGACATTGCACCTGAGCCCTCAGTGTGCAGAGGCAGCCAGAGTTGCCTCTGCACACTGAAAGGAACAGAGGCCCTGAGGCAGAAATGTGCTGATTTCCTCTGAGAGGCCTTCACTGTGGAAGAAAGAGGGAATAAGTGAAGGGGGGGGAGGGCAATTGTTGTGTGATGGCATGGCAGCCCCTGAAACTTACGAGAGGAGTAGTGATTGCAGGTTACCCCTTACTTTGCCTGTGTAGACTATTGCTGTCACGTGTGTGGGTGTGCAAAACAGAAACTGATATTGGATAGCTCTTGTTATATTGTTTCCCACCATATTTTTGAGACTAGGTTCTTTTGTTGAATCTGGAGTTTATCAGTTCGGGCTAGATTGCTTGGCCAGTAAACTAGGGAGGGATCTTTCTCTCCCTGCCTCCCAAGTGCTGTATTGCAGGTGTAAACCATTGCTTAGCTTGTGTAGGTGCTGGGGCCCCACACCCAGGTCCTTCCTCAGATTGTGTGCTAGACACTTTACTGACCAAGCCATCTTCGTAGATCCAAGAATGCTGTATTGTGGGATACTGTGGTAAAAACTTTGTAACTGACTCTCTCTCTTCTGAGGCAGGTGTCTTACCTACTTAACCAACGAAGAAACTGAGGCCGTAAGAGGTCACCCAACTCTCTAGCTTGTCCAGAAAAGTTCTAAAAGTAATCCAAAGACTGAAAAGCCCCACAGCTATAGCCATCAAGTCACCCTATTTCCTGCTCTTGATCCTCGCCCAAACTGGCCCTCAGATATGACCAGGAGCAGGTGACACTAGGTCTGAGTGCCAAGGGTGGGACTGATCTGGGTTCTGCTGGATTCCTGGCTAGGGAGGGACTGCTGGGCAGAAGCTAGGAGTTGAGCAGCACCAGGCCTGAGCTCATAAGGCCAAGCAGGCGCCAGGTTGCCACCCCCTCCACCTGAGCTCAGTGTCCTGTTCTGTGAAATGGCTGAGTCAGCCCTTGATCCCACCCTGATAGTGTACTTGTTGTGTCCAGGGAGACTGGGGAGAGAGAGCGCGAGCTAAGTTTGTGTCCAACCATGGTGTGACTGCTGCTAGGATGGGAGCATAGTAGGGGACAGACAGGGAGGTAGGAAACAACTTAGGAGTCATCAGTCCGGTCTGGGAGTGCAACAGGAAGAAAGCTTGAGGCAGATAGAAGTGGGGCCTGGCCTGTGACAAGGGAGCTTGGAGGTCTGTGTTGACCGGGAGGGGCAGGAGCTGATAGGAGCAGCTTGTGCAGAGCTTAGTGAGCCTGGGAAGGTCTGAACCTAAGAGAAACACTACCCGTCCCCCCACCCCCCCAGGCCCTAATCAGCTTTCCGAGGGACAGAAAGTGGATCTGATCTGGTATGACCTCTAACTTCAGGCTCTGAGATTTGGGGAATGAGGATGACGAGGAAGGGGTCTCCATCCTGTCAGGTACCAGGCTACTCAGTTGCTGGTGAGGGCTCACCCTTTCTTGCCGTGTTGGTTCACAAGCTGCCCCCACCCTCTTCACTCAGGGTGAAGCCAAGGTCTCTCTCCAGAAGAAGGTAAACAAGCCTGCCATTGTGCTACCTCTTCCCTGGCCCCACCCAGGAACCCTTTCATCCTACTGCAGGCTGGAGGGGGAGAAGCCTTCACAAGATCCTGTCTCTTGTCTTGTGAATAGGGGACCAAACCACTGCCCAGAGAGGGCATGATATAGCCAACAGAGACATTTGACCCAAGAGCCCATGTACCTTCTGTCTCCTCAACACACTGGATTATCGTTGCTGCTTGAGAGTCTGTGTTCAGGCTGCTGTTTACCTGACCAAGCGCAGCTCTGATCTGTTACAGGGCCTCTGAGGCTGAGCTGGTGGGAATGGGAAGGAAGAATGGGCTCAAGCTCTAGCCTCTGACCATTGGTAGGTGAGCAGTTCCCTAGGGAAGGGTTTCCTGGCAGAAAGAACAATTCCTGCAAAGGTCAAGGGTTCCGAGGGCCACTGGGGGACCTAGATAGTCTGGATGGAGACCGGGACTGGATTGGCAGCTATGAGTGGACACACACTTTTGTAGGGGAGCATTTTGGAGGTCTGTGTTTAGAAATGAATGTGGGGTTGAGGGGTTGGGTTGTGACTCAGTCAGAGGGCTGGCCTAGCATCCACAAAACCTTGTAGTTCATCAATACCACATAAACCAGGCATGGTGGTACATATCTGTAATCCCAGCACTTGGGAGGTAGAGACAAGACAATCAAGAGTTCAAGGCAAGCATGGGCTACAAGAGTCCCTGTGCCAAAAGAGAAAAAAGAAAGGAAGGAAACAGAAGGGGAACAGCTCCATTTGTCAGTGAGAAATGATGTCACCCTTTATATTAAACTGACCATGTGTTATCACTGTACCAGGCCTAGAGACACAGAAGAGTGGAACCTGGCCTGGGGAACTGATACCTGTGCTTAGATATGGAGGTGTGGGTGGCTTTGAGCCAAAGTCTTCCCATCCCCATATATTTTGTTGCCATCCCCCACAGTTGGCAGAGTTTTACTGACCAGGAAACCCAGACCTGAGAGTGAACCCAAGTCACATAGCACAGAACTAGCTAATTGAGAAACTGGGATGCTAGGGCAGCCAGAGCACACAGGAAATGTCATAGCAACAGCAGAGAAAAGGACTCATGCTGTGGGAGGCGGGTGGCCTGGGGAAGGAAGAACTGGATGAAGCTAGAGGTGTCCATTGCCAGCTGTGGACAGTTGGCATTGTGAGAAAGCTGCTTAGAGGCCTGCTGGGTGTGTTCTGCTGCTCTGTCCAGGGAACACTTTTCTTAAGATTATTTTTTTTATGTGTATGTGTGTTTTGCTGGCATGTGTGTTTGTGTACTGACGACCTATATGCCTGGTGCTTAAGGTCAGAGAGGGTGTCGGATCCCCTGAGACTGGAGTTAGAAATGGTTGTGAGCAACCATGTGGGTGCTGGGAATTGAATCAGGGTCCTCTGGAAGAGCAGCCAGTGCTTTTAGCCACTGAGCCAATTACTCCAACTCCAGAAAGCAGGAAATAAATCTAAAGCACATTTATTTCCTTATTTATTTTGTGTGTGGGGTAGTGGTGGTGGTACACTTGGCATGGCATGCAAGTGGAGGCAAGAGGAGGCCTTGCAGAGTCAGTTCTGACCTTTCACCATGTGAAGCCCAGGAATCAAACTCAGGTCTTCAGATTTGACAGAAGATACCTTTACCTACTTGACTGTGTCACTGGCCTGTGGAAATCTTCTTGGGCAAACCTTTCTAGACCAAACCCCTGAGGGGTTGGGGGCTCGGATTCTGTGCACTCAGTTCCAGGGCTCATGGAAGCAGCATTATATTAGTTCTGGGCTGCTAGCTCCTGGTCTGGCCTGTAACATGACTGGCCATCTCCTGCTTAGCCTCTTCCTTCTTGGGCTCTGCCTTCTTTGTTGTCCTCCCTATTGGTCACTTTTCTTATGAGAACTAGAGCTTGTCCAGGATATCCCACATAGTCCCTTGTCTGGGACAGAGGCTGATGTCTGGAGTATCAACATTGTCCTCAGTGTGTCTTATCACCTCAGATGCCCCCACTGTAAAGCCCTGGAGTACATACCAGTGGTTACTGTTCCTGGAGGCAGAGGGTGTTCCTCAGTGATCCCCACTGAGAGGCTGCATTGTGGGATAGGGGCTGAGATTCTGGGAGCTGGAGGTCAGCATCTTCAGGTGGACCTCATGTGGTTCAGTCTTAAGTTGCTGGCTTTGCTGATGCATTGCAGCCTTAGGCAGGACCCAGTCTGAGTCCCTCAGTTTTGTGAGATGGGGGAATTGATCTTATCACTGTTAAATTGGTGAATCCATGCAAAGTGCTCTTGCTCTCTTCCTCACTTGTCACACCATAGTGGCTGTTCTACAATACCTATGGATGTGTTTAACTACATTAATGAATTGATTTAGTTTAGGACTTTTGAGACAGGGTCTCAGATATCTGAGACTAATCCATAACTTACCAACTAGTCAGGTATGACCTTGAACACACTGACCATGATTTTTGCAAATCAGCACCCAGTGACATAGTCAGCAACGTTTGAGGACAGTCAGTGGACCCAGCTCATTTGTATTTTCTTTAATATCAAAACAAATCCTCCCTACCTGGTCCACCCAGAAGGAAATTCCTTGTGAGAAGATAAAAGGCTCTTTTTCTTTTATGTGTCTGGCTTCCTGAGCCTCTAGATGGACTCTTGGTATTGACTAGCCCCTCTTGCTGAGTTGTGAAGCTTTTGTTTAACTTACTCTGTGAAACACTTAACAGGTTACATTTCATTCATTTATTATGCACATGTGTATCTGTGTGTTGTGGTCATGGTGGAGGTCAGAAGAACACTTGTGAGTTGGCGCTCTCTTCTCCATGCCAGTCCTAGGCATTATGTTCAGTCATCAGCCTTGCTGGCAAGCGTCTTCACCACCACCACCACCACCACCCAGGTGCTGTGTTGCTGAGCTATAGCCCTAGGTGATGTAGTTCAGGCTGGCATGGCCCCTGTGCTACAGCCAAGGACGACCTTGACATTCAGATCCTTCTGCTGCTGAGTTCCCCTCCTCCCCAGCAAAATTCCCACATGGGTCTCTGGAGCCATATAGCCCAAGTTCTTTTTGTGCTGTGTAAAGGACTGAATCTGGGGTCTCATACACACTATGCAAGTGCACTGCCATCCTGTATTGCTCTGCAGATTCTTTAGATCAGAGTTGTTCTGTTTTCCCATATGGTCACATGTAGCCCAGGCTGGTCATGAACTTTCGATCTTTCTGCCTCTGATGCCCTGCTGGTGACCTTTCCTGAGATTTAATGTAGATACAGTAGAGCATACATCTTAAATACACACCCTGATTATTCTGATAACTTTTTTAAAAAAGTTGCTGATTACTGTACAGATCAGCATTGAGGACTTTTTTTTGCCACCTCAGAAAGTTCTGTCATGTGTCTTCCTGTCTGTTCCTCCAAAGGAAGCCTCTGCCCTGATCTTATCACAAGAGAGCTCTGCCTGTTCAGGTTCAAGTCCATCTGTGTACCAGTTTAGCCTGGGCCATGTGCCTGTGGAGGGTGCGTATGAGGTGTCCAGGACAGCTGTACTCATTTCTATCCTTACTTGGCCGCCCACACAGATGTCCATTCACCAGACAGAACTGGACCAGCCATGTGATAATGCTGATGATGACCTAACTCAGGATGCTTTTGCCACCCCATGTGCTGGTACAAGCTTTTAGCCACCATTCCCATTTCTTTCAGTGCTGGGAATCCATCCCAGAGCCTCCTGTGTTCTGGACAAGCACTCTAGCAACTGAGCCACCTCTCAGCCCTTGTTTTATTCGGAGAAAGCATCTTGCTGTGTAATCCCATCTGCCTGCCTCGCAGCCTTCAGCATCCTGGGTTGTTGGTGGTTGGTTGTTTTAGTTCAGACTGACCTTGAACTTGATCCGCCTTCAGCCTTCTGGGACTCTGCCAGTGGAACTTCGTCTGAACACAATACAAAGAGGGCCAGTGGAAGTGCTAGAGCAGCACTGTCCACACAGCTGAGTCCTCAGCCTTCTTCACAGACCCCATAGCCTGAGGGCTGGGGGGGCAACTGGGGTTGGTGTTTGCTGAGGTTTGCAACAGACTGTTGCTCACTGCCTGTGGTCACACTTCCTGCCTCTCTAGCAGGACTGTGTGAGTCATTTCTGCTGCTTTCTCTTCTCCCAGGGACTTCCTTCCACGTGGATCAGGAATTGTCACCCGGAGGCCTCTCATTCTGCAGCTCATCTTTTCCAAAACAGGTATGAGAAACAAAAAAATCGAAACAAAAACCAAGAAAAAGTAAAAATAAAATATAAATAAATTAGTAAAATAAGGGATACAGAGGCAGCATAGTTCACAGACAGCTTGCCTAACATGGGAAGGCCAGGTTCCATCCTCAGCGTCGTTAAACCTGGCGTGGGGCTGCACACTTAGAATCCCAGCACTAGGGAGGCGGAAGCAGAAGGATCAGAATCAAGGTCACCCAGTCTCCAGACAACAACAAACAAGTCCTACGTGGGGGCCATATCTGGGTGCAGCTGTGGGCTTGGTTGGAATTGAAGGTCCCACATGTAAAAGGAAGATGAAAAACACCTCAGTGACCACCCCAGCTGCAGCCCTAAATCCCCAACTAGAACCATGGTTTTACTTTCTTTTTTTTTTTTTTAATTTATTTTTTTTTATTTTTTATTTTTTTGGTTTTACTTTCTAAATCTTTTTTTTTTTTAATTGCTTCCCTATACTTCCTGTGCAGTCACAGACCAGGCCCAATTAAAAGAACCATTGTGCCTGTCATTTGAGGCCCAGTCCATGGTCTCATGCTGCCAGTTTTCCCCCCACGTGCCCTATAACTAAATTTACAGTTGGGGAAACTGAGGCATAGCCAGGTTCCCTGCATTTCTAGTGGGCCCCTGACTTGGGATGCTCATGACCTGACACCTTGCCTTCCAAAGGCCTGCTGTTTTTCTTTATCCTGGTCCCATTGAGACCTGGAGGTTTGGTGCACAGTGCCCCTTTGCGGGTTCATTAAAGGCTGCAGGATGGGCTGCAGTCAGCTATGCTGGGCAAGGCAACTCTTCCTGTGCTTGCTCTCATTGCCTGAAGGGCTCTGCCTCACCTTAGGAATCCCTGTTTTGCACTTTTTCATGGGATACCAGCTGGCATTGTTGCTGCTTTTGGTCCCTGGTTACCCTGGGGAAAGCCTGCCTGGGTAAGCAGGGAAGGGAGCCAAGCCTTTCCAGGTTCCTGTGCTGGCTTCTCTGTGGGCACCCTGTCTGCAGAGTAAAGATAATGGGAAAACCAGTTAATCATGTGCCAGGCCCTTGATGAGCAGTGCTAGCTTTATACCTGCAGGGTTGGTTGCTTGTTTGGACAGCTGATACCCAGACTGGCCCAGCTCTCTTGGACCTGAGCGCTAAGATGACAGTACTAGGTGAGCCACCATGCTTAATTTTACTGTAATCCGTAGTTTTAATTTATTTTTAAATTTTTTTATCTTTATTTTTAATTGTATGGATATTTCACCTGCATATATGTCTGCTCACATGTGTGTGTGGTCCTTGTGGAGGTCCGAAGAAGGCATCAGATTCCCAGGAATAGGAGTTACAGGCACTGTGAACCACTGTATGGGTGCAGGGACTTGAACCAAGTACTCTTCACCCCTGAGCCATCTCTTCAGCCCCTTATTTTATTTGTTAAATCATGTGTATGCATGTGTCTATGTGTGGGCGTGTGCATCTGAATGCAGATACAGAAACAGAGGCATAAAGCCACCAGAGCTCCTGGAGCTCAGGTGGTCCTAAGCCACCTACCTGGGTCCCAAGAACCAAGTTTGGGTCCTGTAAAAGCAGTGTATGCTCTTAATTGTTGATTCATCTGTCTAGCCCTCTTCTTTGTGTGTGTGCGCGCATGTGTGTGCGTGCGCGTACACACACATGCATGGAAATCAGAAGAAGACAGCTTTGCAGGAGTCCTGTCCTTCCACCATGTGGGTCCCTGGGATCCAGCTCAGGTTGTCAGGATGGTGTCTTCCCTGCTGAGTCATCTTTCTGGCCTATTCACTATAGTTTTATGCTGGATAGGGCTGAGGGAAAGCCCACAAAAGGAACCATTGAAATGGGGAACACCTGCCCAGAGCTGACCTTCGTAAAGGGTCAGATCAGTCCGTGACTTTCCTCCCTCTTGGAGGGAGCCCTAACTTTCCCACTTCTTGCCTGAGTCCCAAAGGAGGGTTATTTAGATCCTTGTTGCGGCTGCTCTTAGGGACGTGGCCAGGCACATGCGAGGAGGCTGGAGCAGGCTACTAGGTGTGACTATTTAGGGCAGGATGACTTTTGAGGTGTCTGTTGGAGAGGCAGTCTTTGTGTTTCTTTCCAGGTGTGTGGTGTTGTCACCATGCTGGTCGTCTGCCCAGCCTGTCCTAGTAGACGCTGCAGACACACATTCACTGTGCTCAGCCGGGCTGGTTAGAGAGTGGATCTGGCTTCAGATGTGCCCTAGGCCAGGGTCCCTGGGAGCACATTCTAAGTCATAGCAATAGTGGGTAGAGAGGTGGGAGAGGGATAGGTGTGCCCTAGAGATCAAGTTCCTCACACTGATGCTTGGGACCAAAGCTGCAGAGCCAGCCATTTGGACTGACCTATGTTCTCCATACCCCAGTGACCGCTGCTCTTCAAGGTTCAGGAATCTAAAGATAGGCTTCATGACCAGACCAAGGCCCTCCCCTTCAGAACTTTAGACACCCAAGTGCCTTGTGGCTTCTTGTTCAGGCTGGTTTGCTGAGCCATGATTAGTAGCTAATGCTGTTTAAAAATTACCTAGGACCACAGGCTCCAGGAAGCCTAGTGGCCCACGAGTGAACCCTGCCCTCACCCAGAATTATCCTGCTAAACTGTGGGTACAGGAGTGGGGGAAGACTCCCATCTCATCCCCAACCTTCACCCTGACTTTGGTCTGTGATCACTGTGCCAGAAAAGAGATGCCAGGACATGGTCAGAGCCCAGCCCCTCTTGCTCCCCAGAGACAGCCATGCCTCCTCATTGCACCTCAAACATCTGTGTTCCCACTCTGGCCCTTACCATGTCCCACGGGATTCCTTGTTAGATAAAACTGTACTATCTTGAGTCAAATTGAGTTTTGTTTGAGAACAAATCTCGTGTAGCCCAGACTGGCCTTGAATTTGCTTATATCTGAAGCTAGTCTTGAACTCTTGATCCTCTTTGCTCTACCTCCAACATCCTGAGATTACAGATGTGCCTCACTATGTCCAGCTGTGTTGTTGGTATTCTCCCTGTGTCTCTTCCTCACTAGAACAGGAGATACACCAAGGCAGTGGTCTAAAGACTGGAAAGTGCATGGAATTATACACCATTTCTTATCCAGTACCTCCTTCGCTAGGCTGTTGGCCATGGGGGCCCTTTTTTGAACCCGTGTCTTCAAAAGGACTGGTGGAAGACCAAGGCCTGGGTGGTCATCGGTAGCATACAAAACCGTACTTTTGGGGTGCTTCTTGGTCTAAGAAAAAAACAGCCTGAAGCAGGTGTGGCTCAAGTTGGGGCCTAGTTGGACCGACTGCTCCAGAGTAACCGTCTATCCTAGACAAGAAGACAGTTCCTGTTGTCCCAGACCAGAGGTGGAGCAGAACTAGCCAGTGCTGTGCTAATGCTCCTGCCCCAGGCTCTGAGTAGCCTGTGTGCGCACATCCTGTGCGCTGTTTGTTTGTTTGTTTTATTTTATTTTATTTTATTTTTTTAAATTTATTTATTTATTAAAGATTTCTGTCTCTTCCCCGCCACCGCCTCCCATTTCCCTCCCCGTCCCCCAATTAAGTTCCCCCCCCCCTCCGCCCGAAAAGCAATCAGGGTTGGGCTAAGTGGCTCGCCTAGGCAGTTTGGATGCTTGTTTTATTTTTGAGGCAGAGTGCCACTTAGCCCAGCCTCAAACTCACTAAGTAGCTGAAAGTGACCTTGAACTCCTGATCCTCCTTTCCCTACTTCCCTACTGCTGGGTTACTGGAGTGTGCCACAACATAGGGTTTATGTAGTGCTGGGGTCAAAAGGCTCTCTACCAAACTGAGTTTTATCTAAATCTACTCCTATTCTTTTAGGTTTATTATTTTAAAGTGTGTATATGCATGGATGGATGGATGGATGGATGGATGGATGGATGGATGGATGGATGGATGGATGGATGTGTATGGATGTAGATGCCTGAAAATTTAGAGGTGTTGGATCCTTTGGAGCTGGAATTATAGGTGTGAGCTTCCTGATGTGGGTGTTGAGAACCAAACTCAGTCTTTTTCAGGAACAGCACTCTTAGCTGTTGAGCCAGCTCCAGCGCCCTCTTGGTTTGTTTGTTTGAGACTGGAACTTACTACCTCACCTGGGCTGGCCTTCCATTCATGCAAATCCTCTAGGTTGACAGATCCTGTTTGGTTGTTGGGTGTATCCAGGGGTCTCCAGAGTGTCTGAACCCCCAGGTATTCTTGTCCAGACATGCCTACCAATGCTAGACCTAAAGTAGGTAGATGTAGTGGTCCTGGGCGTCAGGAGCTGGCCACAATGGCTTTGTTTTTGCCAGACTGTGGGTGAAGTCTCACTGCTTCCATCTTCTAGCACCTACATACATCTTAGGAAGCAGACCCAGATGCTGGAGAATGTAGTGACCCACACCCAGCCCTTGTTTATAACTACATCTAGGCAGACAGAAGCTCATTAGAAACCCCCTTTCCGGGCTGGAGAGATGGCTCAGAGGTTAAGAGCTTTGGCTGCTCTTCTAAAGGGCTGTGTTCAATTCCCAGCACATGATGGTTCAGAACCACCTGAAGGCTGGCTGGCCCACCAGGATTAGCAGTATGACTGCTGACCAAGGCCCACCTTTGGTTTCTTCCCTTATCCCTGCTGTGCGCAGGACCTTAAGTGGGGCCTGTGTAACTAGCTTCTAGCCGCTGGGAAAGCCTTGTGCAGGGAAGGGCCTGGGGGAATCCACTCTGCTTCCAGTGGGTATGTGACTGTCAGAATGCTGCAGTATTGACACAGGGACCAGAGGACTGGCTTTGTCACCATGGGGACATGGGGACCTGGATTGGCAGAGCTGGCAGTGGCTTAGAGGTGTGGCGTAGGCTGTTTAGGACCAACTGTCAGGCAGCTCAGCCTTAAGGCATCCAGCACATTCTTTGATTTAACATTTCAGCATGTACATTAACAGGGAACTTATCTGAGGCTCTCTTTGCCTTGGACTAGCTGTTTGAGGTAGGCTGACTGGCCAGTTAGGCCTGTCTTGGTCTCCCCAGCCCTGGGGTTACAGGCGTGCACTACCACGCTTGTCTTACTAGTGTGAGCTCTGTGAATCAAATGCGGGTCCTCATGTTTGCATTGCAAGCACTTCACTGACTGAGTCCTCAGCCTTGAGAGGTTCTTTTTTGTTTTTTTCAAGACAAGGTTTCTCTGTGTAACAGTCCTGGCTGGCTGTCCTGGAACTCACTTTGTAGACCATGCCAGCCTCGAACTCACTGAGATCCACCTGCCTCTGTCTCCCAAGTGCTGGGATTAAAGGTGTGCACCTCCATTGCCCGGTGAGAGGTTTTTTTTTTTGTTTTGTTTTGTTTTTTGTTTTTTTTGGGTTTTTTTGAGACAGGGTTTCTCTGTAGCTTTGGAGTCTGTCCTGGACTACCTCTTGTAGACCAGGCTGGCCTCAAACTCACAAAGATCCTCCTGCCTCTGCTTCCTGAGTGCTGGGATTAAAGGCATGCACCACCACCACCCAGTGAGAGGTTCTTTTTAAGGCCAGTCTTCACTGCGTAGCCCAGGCTGGCCTCTAACTCATGATCCTGCCTTTGGTGACTGGACTGCTCGGAGCTGTAGGTGCTGGCCGCCCTGATAAGCTTAAAGCGGGCATTTATGTCCAAGTTGCTACGTGGCTTATATGAATGTCATACCCTCTCTGGAGTCTCTCGTGTTAAAACAGAGCCCTCTCCCCCAAGAACTTTTCCACCTTGCTCCTTCGGGTCCTCTGCTCCCTAAGTGGCAGAGATGCTGGTTGCCAGTCTTTCTGTCCTCATAGAGATTTTTTGGGACATCTGCTCTGCTGATGAAAGGAGCTCAGGCCCAGGTGAGGCCTCCAGTGCTGGTTAAGCTAACAACTGTGGCAAACACTGGGCACCTGGGTAAAGATGGGAAAGGGTGACTGGCAGGAAAGGCCCTGCAGGGAGAGAGGAGGAGAGGAGCCAGATCTGGCTGTGGCCCTGCTTCTGCTACCTTACCCTGCCACCATCTCATACTTGCTGACTGCCTGATCAGGAAGAGAACTGATGTTCTGTGGGGGCTGGGCAACTGATCCATTTTTAGTGGCAGCTGCAGGAAGTGTTTCCGCTTGTCCCCTGGAGGGCCGGAGAAAGGCTGCCCTTGGGAAGTGGGTCAGCTGATAATGTGTCCCAGAGCCTCCTGCCCACACCCTCACTCGTCCTGCTGTTGGGTGGCCAGCATTTATGCTAGACACAGACTTGGTCCTGTTGAGGTCATTGAATTTGAGAGTCACTATCCCTGCCAGGTGGTCTGACCCGGTCTACCCAGTCCCTGTGCCATCTCTGAGATCCTATGTTCTCTCTGCATGTCTGTGAAATGGACAGTATGCGTGTGTATCTGTGTGCATGAGTGTGCACATGTGTATTGATGTGCACCTGCACACGTGCAGAGGCTAGAGGAGGAGGCCTGCCTTGAACTCACAGAGATTTTCCTGGCCTCTGCCTTCTGAGTGCTGGGATTAAAGGTGTGCACCACTATGCTGGGCTTGTTTTGTTTTTGCTAGGCTGGAAGCTAGCAAGCCCCAGTGAGCCTCCTCTCCCTGATGCCCTTTGCAGCTGCGGCTTATAGGCATTTGTGGGGACACCTGGCTGGTATGTGGGTGCTGAGATCCAAATTCTCATGTATAACACCCGATTCTGTTACCCTCTTGGTACAGTTCACACGCCACTGGACTGTACGCGAGTTGGGCAAGGGCCTGGAGATTGAAAGAACACACAAGAGACCTGGGTCATTCGAAAGGAGATCAGCCAAATCCCGTTTATTCAACTTTGGGGAAATCCTTAAATACCTAGCTGCTGCACAAGGAATGCCTAGGCAGGTGGGAAATTGCCACACCCAAGATGGAGTAAACAATGCTCTACAGCTAATCACCAGGCAGGGCAGAGGGAGCACCTGTACAGAATGTTTTAGCTGGACCCCAGGAGCAGGGGTAGACCGGGGCCCTACACTCCTGTTTATACTACAAGGGCTCTTAACTTCTGAGCCATCTCTGGCTAAATGCTTTATTTTTCTTAAGGCAGGGTCTCATGTAGCCCAGGCTGGGCTCCCATTCCTAACCCTTTGCCTCCACATCTCTGGATCCATGATAACAGACCCTTGTTACCAGCTGTGTTATGACGTGCTGGGGTCTCCCAGGCTTCCTGCATGCCTGCTGAGGGTTCTGCCGAATGAGCTGCCGAGCCAGCTCTACCTGTGGAGACTTTTCCCCACCCAGGCCTCTGGTCGCAAGCTCCTTGTGGCTGCTCTTCTCTGAGGCCACTTGCCTTGTGGTTCTGTGATTTGGACAGCCAAGTTATTTTAGTTTGCTCCACACAGTACCCATCCTGGCTCCTCTCTGCAGGGTGCCCCGCTGCCCCACAGTATTACCTAGAGTGTGTCATGCAGACTTTGAGAATGAGTGTTGGTACTTCCTCAGCCTTTCCTTGACAAATTCTGGCATCCAGACCCCAGCCTGGCAGCTGATGCCTGCAGTCCAAACACAGCACCTGCTTACAACACCTGCTTATCTTGTGTTTTGTCAATATATCCTGTGTGGCTCAGTTTGGCCTTCATCTTATTATCCTTCTTCCTCAGTCTCCTAAGTGCCCGAATCCCAGGTGTGTGCTGCAGTATCCAGCTCTTCCCAGCATTTGGGAGCCTGAGGCAATGGATCTCAGCTGTCAGTCCTTCCCGAACTGTGTAGTAAGCTCCAGATTAACCCGGGACCAAATCCCTTTATCAAAAAGAAGAAAAAAAGTCTGTCAGTGAGGGGTTTGTCACAAAATATGAGGACCTAAGTTTGTCCTCAGTACCCTTGTAAGGTCAGGTGTTGGGTGCCCTGCAGTGGAGATGGAAGGAAGGGTTGCTGCAGCTTCATGGCCAGCCAGCCTAGCCCAGTTGACAAACCGTGGGCCCTTTCAGAGGCACTGTCTCAAAAAGTAAGGTGGAGAGCAGTCGAGGAAGGAAATCTGAGGTTAGTGTCTAACTGCCACACACATGTGTGCATATGTGCATGAGTACTCATACACAAAAATAGAATTTAAAAGGAATGACAGGCACTGGTGGTGCACACCTTTAATTTCAGCACTCGGGAGGGAGAGGCAGGCAGATCTCTGTGAGTTTGAGGCCAGCCTGGTACACAAAGTGTGTTCCAGGACAGCCAGGGCTACACAGAGAAACACAGTCTCGAAAAACAGGAAAAAAAGAAGAAGAAGAAGAATGAGCCAGGTCTGGTGGTGCACACCTTTAATCCTCGCAAAGACAGACAAATGTCTGAGTTTAAGCCCAGAACTACATAGTGAGACTGTCTCAAAATATAAGCCAACCTGATAAAATGAAAGAAAGAACAAATGCCATGTTCCTCAAGTTTCTGTAGGAACTGGTTTCCTTTCTTCTCTGCCTGGTACACTGCATGTTCTTGGGCACCCTCCACCCCAGCACACCACCTCTTTCTCACCTTGAACATCTTTTCTTATCTCTGTGTCAGAATATGCGGAGTTTTTGCACTGCAAGTCCAAAAAGTTTACAGACTTCGATGAAGTCCGGCAGGAGATCGAAGCGGAGACTGACCGGGTCACGGGGACCAACAAAGGCATCTCCCCAGTGCCCATCAACCTTCGGGTCTACTCACCACACGGTAGGTAGCTTGGATGGGGACCAGGGGAGCTGGTATAGTTTTTCTATCCAGTAGGATTGTTCTACTTCCTGAGCATCTGAGAGATGCATCATGACTAGGAAGCCTTGGGAGGGAGGTCAGGAGTGGGCATGGACGCATGAACTCATGCCTATACCTCAGTTCTGTGAGACATGGGCCAGAGGACATATTAAGACTCCATCTCAAACAAGAGCAAAAAAAAAAAAAACAGGACTGAGGTTGGAGCTCTGCGGTCAGGCACTTGTGTAGCAAGCATGAAGTCAATCCCCAGTACCACATTTTAAATAAAAATGGGCCAGATATGGCAGTGATTATGCCTGTAACCCCAGCACTCGGTAGGCTAAGACATAAGAACTTTGTGTTTGATGCTGAAAGTACCTAAATTTTTGTAAAAAGTTCTTCTTTTGTAAAAAGTAAAAGTTTTTAAAATTTTACTATATGTGTATTTATATTGCCTGGATGTCTGTATACACACACACACACACACACACACACACACACACACACACACACACACCTAGTGTCTGAGGAAGTCAGAAAAGGGTGTCATATCCCATGGAACTGGAATTACAGGTGGTTATGAGCTACTGTGTAGGTCCTGGGAGTTGTACCCAGGTCCTTTGTAAGAGCCAGTGTTTGGTAACTACTCAGCTCCTTTTTTCTCCTTTGTTGTTTTTGTTTTTGGTCTTTTTGAGACAGAGTTCCTCTGTGTAGCCCTGGCTGTCTTGGAACTCACTCTGTAGACCAAGTTGGCCTCAGATTCATCTGTGCCTGCCTCTGCCTCCTGAGTGCTGGAACTAAAGATGTGCACCACTGCCCGGCTCTTTTTTTTTTGTTTTTAATATAGTTCTTCAGGGGCTGGAGAGATGGCTCAGAGGTTAAGAGCACTGGCTGCTCTTCCAGAGGTCCTGAGTTCAATTCCCAGCAACCACATGGTGGCTCACAACCATCATCTGTACTGACATCTGGCGCCCTGCTCTTGCGTGCAGGCATACAAGGAGGCTGAACACTGTATACATAATAAATTTTTCTGTGTATGTGTTCTCACATTATATGGTGCACATGTGTAGGCTGGAGGACAACTTAGAGGAGTCTATCTCTCCTTCCACCATGGAAGTCCCAGGAATTGCTCTCAGGTTATCAGATTTGGTGATAGTAATCTTTACCCACTGAGCTATTTCACTGGCCCTATTTATTCTCTCTCTTCCTCCCTCCCTTCCTTCCTCCCTTTCTCCCTTCCTTCCTAAAACAATATTTCATGTAGCCCAGACTGGCCTCCTTATATGGTTCAGATGACCTTGAATTCCTCATCCTCATGCTCCTCCTATCTCACCAGTGCTAAGATTATAGACGTGCATATACAGACATGACTATGTGGTGCTAGGAATGGCATGCAGGGCTTTGTGGGTGCTAGGTGTGCACTTTACCAACTGAACTCCAGCCCTGGCCCAAGCAACATAATAAGTTCACAGCCGGTCTGGGCTACACACCCAGACTCTCCTTCAAACACAGAGAAGGTGTGAGAAGAGGGGGCATGGCTCAGTGAGTGGAATGCTTGCTGTTGAAGTGTGAAGACTGTGTTCTCCCACAGCAGCTGCACAGCACAGCATTGTGTGTGTCTTTAATTCTGGAACCAGGACACTGGGACAGATAATGTGTAGCTGAGTTGGTAGCTCTAGGTAGCTCTCCTCAGTGAGGAGACCCTTTCTCAAAAGATACGATATAGGAGCCAGCAAAATAGCTCACCAGGTAAAGGTGTTGGCAAGTGTGATGACCAAGTTCAGTTCCCAGGATTCATGTGGTAGGAGAGAACTGACTACTACATATTCTCTGACCTCCATCTGTGGACCTTGGTGTACATGTTTTTTTTTTCTCTCTCTCTGTAAAATTAATAAATTTTAAAAAGAATAAATATGGTGGAGAACAATACGTGGGTGAACTGACCTCCACATGCATGTGCCCATAAGGACATCCACCAAACATGCAAAGTACACACAGAAGTATGTTCTAGTAGTATTAGGAGTGACTCCCCCTGGGAACTTGCTGATGTCCAACTAGGTCTCTTCAGGGCTGGGCTGTGTATATGCTCTGAACCCTTTCCAGTCTCTAACCACTTTTGCTTCTTGGTTTCGCCTTCAGTGTTGAACCTGACTCTCATCGATCTCCCAGGAATCACTAAGGTGCCAGTGGGGGACCAGCCGCCAGACATTGAGTACCAGATCAAGGATATGATCCTGCAGTTTATCAGCCGCGAGAGCAGCCTCATTCTTGCTGTCACTCCAGCCAACATGGACTTGGCCAACTCAGACGCCCTCAAACTGGCCAAGGAGGTGGATCCCCAAGGTGACCCTCCTGCCCCAGGGAAGCAACTCCCTCTAGTAGCTAGGTCCCTTCCATAGTGCACTTTATGGCCCAGGACTGTGTTAGATAGAAAGAGGTCTCCTGGGATTCAGTATCCCCTGTGTGGTGGGCATCCCTTGCACCACTTAAAATAGACATTCATCGTTAAGTATTGATGGGGTCCACTCTGCCAGCCCTAGAGGGTGGTTTCTGCCTGTGCTAGTCAACTTTCCATCAGTAGAACCAACACCCTGACATAGGCATTGTCTTTTAAAGAGCATACAGGTTCATTTAGGCTCATTTCAGAGGTTCCTGGTTGTGATTGGTGGCCCATGAGAAGACATCACTTCATTGTGCATATGGGGAGCAAACTCACTCACCTCATACCCAGGGAACAGAACGGAATAAGAAAAGGGATGTGGGACCCCAGTGACCAGAAAGCCTCAGGGAGACCTTACTTCATAAAGGCAGATAGTCTAGCACATGAGCCTTTGGTGGATATTTAAAGTCTGAATTTTAGTCTGCAGCTGTTTCTCTGTGGTAGAATTGCCTAGGGACAGGCTGGAGGTGCAACCCAGCATAAGTGAGGATCTAGGTTCCATCCAAGGGCTCATCTGTTAAGAGCACTTTCTGCTGGGCATGGTGACACACACCTTTAATCCTAGAACTTGATAGACAGAGACAGGTGGGTCCCTGTGAGTTCAAGGCCATCCAGAGCTACATAGTGAGACCCTGTCTAAAAAAGAGAAGGAAAAAAAGAATATTCGCTGTTTTTGCAGAGGACATGAGTTTGGTTTCCAGCATCTACATGGTGGCTCGCAACAATCTGTGATTTCAGTTCCAGAACCTGACGCCCTCTTCTGACCTCTGTGGGCAGCAGACATGCACATGGTACATAGGACAGATGTGCACACCACACACTTATGCTCATAAAAATAACAGTTGATCTAGTAAAATTAAAAAGCCATAGCAAATATAAATCAGTAAGACACAGTCTTTAGCAGCAGTGTTCGCAGGACACAGTTATAATTCCAGACACATTTGTCTACAGCCTACAGTCTTCTCTGTTGAGATGGGAACATTGGGGGTGGCCTGGGCTATAGCTCAGGTGGTGTGCTTGCCAAGTACACAGAATCCATCACTACATGAACTTGGTGTGGTGCTGCACACCTGCAATACAAGTACTCCAGAGGTGAGACAGGAAGATCAAGAGTTTATGCTCATCTTCTGCTATATACGAGTTTGAGCAAGCCTGGGCTGTATTAGAACCTTTCTCTCTCTCTCTCTCTCTCTCTCTCTCTCTCTCTCTCTCTCTCTCTCTCAAAAAAAAAAAAAAAAGGAAAAATAAAACCTGGGGAAAGCATGGACAACGTGGCAGAGATTTTGAGAGGGAGGAGGCCTATGAGGATGCAGAGTGAGCTGGAAGTACAGGACCTTCTAAGGGGCCTCCAGCACATGTCGGTCATGTTACCCACTGTCCACACAGAATGGGCATGGCCACGAGAAGGTATTAATGAGACAATGCAAAGTGGACATCACCGTGGTGAGGTGCCATCTACAAGCACACTGACCTCCTTTAGTTATTTTTTTCCTTTCTTCTTTTTTTTTTTTTGGTCTTTGAAAGTACTCATGGTTATTATGGAAAAGAAAGTTACCATGGAAAAACCAGGAGGCCACAGAGCCCACTGCTTTCATGTAGATAGCCCTGGACAAACTTCCTAGAGTCTTTCTTACACGTAAACCTAATTTATTTATTTATTTGTGTGTGTGCTTGTTTGTTTACTTATTTGGTTTTTCAAGGCAGGGCTTCTCTGAGTAGCGGCTCTGATTTTCTGGAACTTGCTCTGTAGACCAGGCTGGCCTCGAACTCACAGAGAACCACCTGCCTCTGTCTCCTGAGTGCTGGGATTACAGGCGTGTGCCACTATCACTGGGCAAACTGTTATTTCTTAAAGTGGGACAGTCTGTCGTTATTTTTGTGTGTGCATCTATAATGTGCCCCTGTTTTGTGGTTGTTGCTTTGGTTTTTGTACTTTGTAATTTTCAGTTGTGGTTTCAGAACTTAGCCCTGGCTAACCCGACTTCACTATCTAGACCAAGGTAGTTCCAGTATCGATACGCCTGTGCTCCCACGCCTGCCCTATTTTATACTGTAGTGACAGTGTGTTATTCTGTGTGGAAGACCCATTGTTTAGCTACCCACTCCTTATCCTCACTGTGTCTGTTCTTATCAACAGATGTTTCCATTGGAGTCCATGCCACAGGCTCCTCCCATTCATTTCTTTTTGTAGTGTGGCCTGTTCCCTATTATCTCTATGAATATTTAAGGTGCCAGCTAGTGCGGTCACCTGTGATTTCCAAATTGATACCAGTCTCTGTGGGCCTCTGTTGACTCCTGATGTGTCTTGCTCATGTGGTACATACAGGTAACATGTGCACATGTGTATCCAGCCTATGCCTGGGTTCCTGATGTGTCAGGTTGTTCTTGTTCACTTAGACAGAACCTTGTGTAGTGCAGATTGGTTTCAAACCCTGTGTAGCTAAAGATGACCTTAAACTTTTGATCCTCCTGCCTCTACCTCCTGAGTGCTAAGATCACAGATGTATACCAACATGCCCATTATAATTGGGTCCTTAGGAAAGAGCCGCAGACTCCTTGCCAAGTACTCTACAGCGTAGCTGGCACTGGGGAGGAACCTAGGGTTTGTGAATGCTAAAGTATGGTCCATGGAGTTGCACCATCCTCTACCCTGGCTTACAAACTGTTCAGGTGAATTGTGATCACAATCCCAAACTAAAAAATTTTTGGCTGCAGGGATTAATAGTAGAGGTGGGGCCCAGACGCACAGGGATTTGGGGAGTAGCTTTGCAGTGGGGTGTACTAACTTTGGCAGACGTGGTGAGAACTTTGGTGTGGTCCTTGGAGTGGAACTTGAGCCAGGTAACAAGGAGCCCTGGAAATAGTTGTTCTGGTTTAGGTTAATGTTGGGAATGGGTAGGGGAAGATTCTAGTTTCCATGATGCTCCCTGGTTCTGCTGTGACCCACTTACATTCTTGGCCACTGTTTATTGAGAAAGCACTTGCCTCTTGATAGAGTCATTGGAGCTGTAATTGTCATTTTACACTGCCAACAGGCATCCAGGCAAAACGACACAATGACTAACTTGTCTCTTGTCTCATCCCCTGTCAGAGGACCCCAGGGGCCCTTCCTCATGACCCCTTCTGACTTCCGGGCTCTTTCAGGCCTACGGACCATCGGTGTTATCACCAAGCTGGACCTGATGGATGAAGGCACAGATGCTAGAGATGTCCTTGAAAACAAGCTACTGCCCTTGAGAAGAGGTATGCAGGGCTGGGGTGGGCCTACAGAAGTTCTGAATTAGAGCTGTCTTCTGGAACCTTAGGAAGCAAGTAGGCAGCCAGGCTTGGTGTATGCTATAATCCCAGCACTCTGGAGGTAGAGCTGGGGGTCAGAAATTCCAGGTCATTTTTGGCTACATAGCATGTTCTATGCCAGCCTGGGCTGCATGAGACCTCATCTCAAACAAACAAATATAAAATGCTTTTTCAAAAGGTTCTAGGAATGAATCTCAGTGGTAGAGCCCTTGCCCACCATATGCTAGGAAAAAGGTTCATTCTCCAGCTACACAAACAGAACACAGCAAAGAGACTCATACTGCTTGATTCCGCCTATTGAAGGACCCGAGAGCTGTCATTTTCCAATATGTAGATGGTGATGCTTAGGCATTGGAGGATAGCCAGGCATGGTTACTGTATATATGGTGCTTTGTTTTGTTGTTGGTGTTTGAGACGGGCTGACCACGAGCCTCCTGCCTCAGCCTCAGCTGGGATTCTAATATGTACTGCCATACTGGGCTTATTCACTTACATATGCATAAGTATTTTTTATTTTTGTTAATTTTCATTTTTGACATATTTTTGTTTTTGAGGACTGTATGCCTAGTGACTATCATGACATAACGCAGAGCCACCTTTAACTTAGCACCTTCCTCCTCAGACTTCTCAGTCATGGACCACCAAGCCTGAATCTCATGGGTTTTACTTCATTTATTATTTGCATGTGGCTATGGGGTATGAATGATGTTTGTGGCGGGGAGGTGCCACAACTTGGGTGTGGAGGTCAGGAGACAACATTTTAGAGTCAATTCTCTGTCCATCACATGAATTCTATGAGGTCAAACTCAGGTCATCAGGCCTGGCAGCTAGCCATTTTACTGCTGAGCCATGTGCTGGCTGTAGTGGGTTTTAATATGATGAAAATATAGGCTATCTTCTCTTCACCTTGTTTTCCAGGGCTTTGGTGTTGATAGTGTTTTTGTTTTGGAATGTTTTTATGTCTTTATTTTTAATTTAATTCTTTTTAAACTCACTGCGGCAATGAGTTTGGGTATGTGCAGCCTTCTTGGAGGCCACAGGCTGAAGTTAGAGACATCCACGAGCCACTGACTGACATAGGTACTGGGGAGGAGGAGTGTCCTAGTGTGCTTTCTGTTACTGTTAGACACCGTGGCTAGAAGCAACTTGAAGAGAAGAGGCTTTAAAGAAAATGCCTACAGGCCAATCTGATAGAGTTAGTTCCTCAGTTAAAGTTCCTCTTCCAGATGACTCTAGCTCTTAGTAATGACAAACACTACCCAGCACTAGGGGGAAGTGCTTTTAATTGCACAACTGTCTTTCTTTCGTGGTGCTGGAATAGGAGCCTGGGCTTTCCACGGTTGTTGAGGACTGTCCCTGTTGAGCTGTCCCTTCTGCCCTTCATAGTTCTCCTTGAAGCTCAGTCTGGAGACTTCCTTCCAGTTTCAGGTTGCTTTCCTATCCCCAGTGAGGTCTCCACCATCCTGTGCCCTCTTCGGTCAGTAATTTGTGGGGCCAGTCTGTTTCTTTTACTGGCCGAGCTGAGCCAGGTCAACACTGGGAGCACAGCTCTGAGTCCTTCCTGGTGTAATGCATACCTTGACCTTCTCTCTTTAGGCTACATTGGTGTGGTCAACCGCAGCCAGAAAGACATCGAGGGCAAAAAGGACATCCGGGCTGCTCTGGCAGCTGAGAGGAAGTTCTTCCTTTCTCACCCAGCCTACCGGCACATGGCTGACCGAATGGGTACCCCACACTTACAGAAGACCCTGAATCAGGTACAGCTGAGGTTTGAGGCTCCCGTGTAGAGTAGGGCAGTCTGCCATTCTCAGGCTCCGGCAAGTAACAAGGCTGTCACTCACTCTTGTTATTCCCACCCTGCGTGTTTTTCATTGCAGGCCTGTTGAGGACTGGGTGAGTCATGAGCATGTGTTGTGACTATTTGAATCTCTTAGTGTCACTGTTGTTTTCAAGGCCACTGTAGTCTTGGGGTTGGTAACAGTCGGTCCAGGCTGGTGACTGCAGCTAAGTGGGAAGATGTGCAGTGTGAACTGCTGGGATCTAAAACCCTTCCCAGCCTCTTAGCAAGCAGTAGTTGGCCCAGCTCCCTCCTCTTACCCACCAAGGGAGAATAGCTGTCCCTTCTGTTTCCTAGGGTAGAAGTCAGTGAGGCCACATGTCTGCAGCACAGGGTATATACCTTGTATGAAAGGGAATAGTCTCTGGGGACTGCCATGTTTTTCAGTCATGAAACAGAAAACTGATAAGTGCAGACAGAGGTAGAGACCAGAATCCCCAGTGAGAGTGTTAGGCTCTGGCTCCATGCTAGAGCACCTGTATGGAATCTACTTGTTAGGGGCTGGGAGTGTTGCATAGCAGTATAGTGCCAACCTAGCTGTGGGAAGCCCTGGGTTCCTTCTCCAGCACCACATAAATCAGTGTTGTGCTGCATCTGTAATCCCAGCGCTCAGCTCAGCTCAGGAATCCAAGGGCATCTCTTAGCTACATAATCTGGGATAAATGAGAGTCTGCCTGAATCAAAAAACAACAGCCAAGTCCCTCAGTTATGCATGGACTGGGGCAGAGGCACTGTGTACAAGGGCAGTTGTCCTTTGAGAGGGTCCAATGTGCCAGCCAATAAACTATCAGATAAAGTCCATGTTAACTACAGCTGGGAATCACTGCAAGATGAAGCTCATTCTTAGAGCAACTGGAACAAGAATTGGGCAGTGTGTCTTGTAGGTAGGGGCCCATTGGGCCTGGGCAGAGTGAGGAAGGACAGGTAGGATGGAAAGCCCTCCACAGGCCCTGGGGCTGCTTGAGAGCCAGGTGTGTAGACTGGCCAGTCCTCTTGAATCAAAGGGTGTTTTGTGGGGCACTGGTTGTCCCTGCTCCTCTCTGTAAGCCCAGGATTATGGTCCCACAGGTGGCTCCACAGGTACAGCCACCTGCCACTCATACCTAAGGACCTGATTTCAATCCCCAGAAGTCATCTATAGGTAGAAGAAAGCAGTGGACTCCATGAAACTGTCCTCTGACCTCCATGCAGGCATGTGCACTTCCCACCCCCACAATAATAGGTAAAGAAGAGTTGTAAAAGCTGGAGCTGTGAGCACCCAGCCTGCCTGAGGCCTGTTGCTTCCCTTGAGAACAGCAGGACTTGAACTCAGCACAAGCAGGAGCCTCTTCTACTCCCCTCTTCTAGCGTTGTGTCTTCAGAATCCTCGTCTTCTCTGCTGATGGGAATCCACCTGCTCTGACGTGCTTTTGCTCTGTCCCTTCCTCTCCCTCCCATCTCCCTGCAGCTGTGCCCCCACTACTTCTCAGGATACCTTTGGGTCTCAGTTGGACCATCCACGGCACTGGATGTTGTTCGACATCTGCCTGTGGGCTTTCTGCAGCGCCTTGTGCCATCCATCCAGCTTCTATCCATGTCCTGATGTTTTTGTCTAGAGTTTTGTGGCTCTTGTTTGCTTGCACCCACAACTCTGGGTGTTCTGGCTGACGCTTACCTGTCCCCTACAGCAACTGACCAACCACATACGGGAGTCACTGCCAACCCTGCGCAGCAAACTACAGAGCCAGCTTCTGTCCTTGGAGAAGGAAGTAGAAGAGTACAAAAATTTCCGGCCCGATGACCCCACACGCAAGACCAAAGCCTTGCTGCAGTATGTACCCCTCCCTGCCTTACCATTGCCTGTGCAATTCATTCTGTTCTCCATTCAGTCCCTGTCCTAAGCTGCCCACGACTGGGGGTCAGACTCTTGACATTTCAACATGACATTGCCATTGTAGGGCGCATGCTTAGAAACTATGCACTCGCATTACAACAAAAGGTGAAAAATCACATTGTTTTAATAAATTATCATTTTGTATTGTTCTGCATTCATTGCTGTAGTTGGCTGTGACTTGTGGCATGTAAGTTGGACACATCGAAGTTGGCATATTATTAAAACCATCATCCCAGCCCTTGGGAGGTGGAAGCAGGAAGATAAATCAAAAGTTCCTGAGCTGAGACGGTGGATCATCAAGTTAAAGAGCTGCCTCAAAGTCTGGCTCCAGCTCCATCCCTAGGATTGACATGGTGGAAGGAGAGAATCCACTTTGATGGTTCGTCCTCCACATGTGCACTGTGACACACATTTGTGGCTATTCAGAGTACTTGCTGCTCCTGCAGAGGCCTGAGTTCAGTTCCCAGCACCCAGATGGTAGCTCACAACCATCTAGAACTGTAGCACCAGGGGGCCTGATGCCCACTTTGTCTTCACTCAGACACATATACATGTAAATAAAAATTGTTTGAAGCCAGGGACTGGAAAGGTAGCTAAATGGGTAAAGTTACCCAAGGACCTGAGTTTTGGGTCTCCAGCATCCATGTAGGAAGGCAAACACATTAACACACACTTGTACTGCAAGCACTGGGGGGTGGGGGAGACAGATTGATCTTTCCTCACTGGTCAGCTTTAGGAAGACACTAGAAACACATGCACGTGCGTGTGGTACAAGAGACCCTGTCTAATTAAAAGAAGAAGCAAGAGAACAAGCAAATATGTTGTGATCAACTGAGTGTGGTGGCTGACACACGCCTTCGCCACTTGGGACGCTGAAGGTAGAGGGGCTGTTGAGCTCTGGGTTTGAGGCCAGTCCAGCTTTAGAAACAATCTGTGACATCAGAATCCAAAATGATTACATGCACCCTTTTATTACCCCCCCCTTTTTTGGAGGGAGTGCACGTTGTATAGCCCAGAGTGTGGAGGTCCAAGGGTGACATTGAGAAGTCAGTTCCTTCCTTGTATCATTTACTTCCCAGAGACTCAATGACAAGTGCCTTTACTCATTGAACCATATTCCATATTGCTGTCTACCATTCCCCATATATATATTTACACAAACTATCAATATACTACTTCTTATGGTTGCCAAGTTCCACAGTGTGTCATCCTGTTGGCCTACTCTGTATATCCTGAGGCTCCCAGTGTAGCTTATTCAAGCTTTTGCAGCCTGTCCAGGGTGGGGCCCTGTGCAACTAGGGTAGAGAAGTAGCAGAAACTACAGATGCCTCTGGCTTGTCTGGGGGGCTGCATAGCTGTTGACCTCAGAATTCCATCTAGAAACTTGGGAATAACAGATCATTAGATTCCAGGAGAACAACCAGGATGGTGTCCAGGGCTTATTGGGTTTTCTGTTTTTGTTTGTTTGTTTTTCGAGACAGGGTTTCTCTGTGTAACAGCCCTAGCTGTCCTGGAACTAGCTCTGTAGACCAGGCTGGCCTTGAATTTAGAGAGATCTGTCAGCCTCTGCTTCTCAAAGCTGGGATTAAAGGTGTGTGCCACCATTGCTGGCTGCTCTTCCAGGGGTCCTGAGTTCAATTCCCAGCAACCACATGGTAGCTCATAATCACCTATAACAGGATTTGATGCCCTTTTCTGATATATAGGCATGCATGCAGACAGAACACTATACAGAAAAAGAACTATGTATGCATTGGCTGTTAAACAGTCACATACATTTATTTATTTGTTTGTTTGTTTGTCTGTCTGTCTATCTATTTATTTGCTTTTGGTTTTTCAGGACATAGTTTCTCTGTAGCTTTGGAGCCTGTCCTGGAACTAGCTCTTGTAGACCGACCAGGCTGGCCTCAAACTCACAGAGATCCACCTACCTCTGCCTCCAGGGTGCTGAGATTAAAGGAGTAAGCTACCACCACCCGACTAAACAGTTGTATTTAATAAAAAAAAAAAAAAGAGCCAAACATGGTGGCATACATACACCTATAATACTAGCTAGCACTTTGGAGGTTTAGGCAGAAAGGTCTTTACTTCAAGGCCAGCTGGGTTTACACAGCAAGATCTTGTATTCAAAAACAACAAAACATGAAAGACAAGAAAATTAGCCACAAGACAGGTTAGCTCAGGGAGTAAACATGCTTGCTGCCAAGACTGATACCCTGACATCTATCCCCTAGACTCACATGGTGGAAGCAGAGTACTGACTGCTTCTGCTCATACACTGTGGCATGCCTCCCCCCAGCAATACATGTAACTTAAGAAGCAGTCTGCTGGGGCTGGAGAGATGGCTCAGCGGTTAAGAGCATTGCCTGCTCTTCCAAAGGTCCTGAGTTCAATTCCCAGCAACCACATGGTGGCTCACAACCATCTGTAATGGGGTCTGGTGCCCTCTTCTGGCATGCAGGGATACATGCAGACAGAATACTGACAATACTGTACACATAAAAAAAAAAAGAAGCAGTCTGCTACACGACTCATGTAATTGCAGGGCTGTGCAGAAACTTCCATCTTGACCTTTTGCTTTTCTTTTCTTGAAGGATGGTTCAGCAGTTTGGAGTGGACTTTGAAAAGCGAATCGAGGGCTCTGGAGATCAAGTGGATACGCTGGAGCTGTCTGGGGGGGCCCGAATCAATCGCATCTTTCATGAGCGCTTTCCCTTTGAGCTGGTAAAGGTGAGTGCTCAGCCTGGAGCGTGCATCAGACACCCAGACGTGTTTGGTCTCCATCTTGGCCTTAAACCTTCTTCCGAACCAAGATGTCACGAGCTCTGCATCATGCTGAAGGCACTGTCAGTAAACATGGCCTGAAAGACGTTTCCCCATGGTCTCTGTCTTCTGAGATCTCACAGCTTAGATGCTCTGGGCAGAACAGTAGGAAAGTTCATGTTTCTTACTCTGATGAGGGAGAAAAGGATACATGATGGCCAACAAGATGGCTCAGCGGGTGAAGGCACCTTCTGTTCAACCTGATGACCTGAGTTTGATGTCCAGGCGGAAACAGAACCAACTCCTGCAAGGTTTCCTCTGACCCCATACATACTTTGTGAAATTCAGACCCCTCCTACCCACATTCTCATACAGCGGATAACCCCTATGCCGAGAGTGAGTGTGAGGCCTGCTCTCAAAACCAAAAGGCCAGGAGTCCCGGAGCTGGGGAGTCAGAGGCAGGACAACCAGGGGTACTTTTCCTTTGAGGCAGTGACTGTCTCACATACAGAGGTACACATGTGCCAGTATGGAGGTCAGAGAACAGCCTCCAGGGTCATTTTTCGGTTGCCACTCACTTGCTTGTTTGTTTTTCCAAGAAAGGGTTTCTCTGTGTAGCCCTGGCTGTTCTGGAACTTGATCTGTAGACTAGGCTGACCTCAATTTCAGAAATTTGCCTGCTTTGCCCTACCAAGTGCTGGGATTAAAGGTGTGCACTACCACCCTTCCACACACATCCCAGCTATCACTTTTTTTGGGGGAGAGGTTTCTCTGTAGCTTTGGAGTCCTGGAACTCGCTCTGTAGACTAGGCTGGCCTCAAACTCACAGAGATTCGCCTGCCTCTGCCTCTTGAATGCTGGGATTAAAGGTGTGTCACCACTGCCTAGCTATCACTCTTGTTATTTAATACAAGGTTTCATTGTAGCCTAAATTGACCTCAAACTCTGTGTAGTCAGTCATGACCTTCTGATCCTCCTGTGCTAGGAGTAAAGCCATGTATGACCACATCTAGTTTATCCTGTATTGGGGTTAATGCAACTGTGGCCAATACTCACGGAGCTGTAGTTCTGGTCCAGCCATACTTTTCCTGAGACAGGATCTCTCACCAGCCTAGAACTTAAGCCTGCTGACTGGAAAGACTTTCTTTTGTTTATGAGTGTTTTTCCTGATGTGCGCAAGTATACCATGTACATATGTAATAGCCCGTAGAAGCCAGAAGAGGGCCCCGAATCCCATGAAACTGGAGTTATGGATAGTTGTAAGTCATTTTGTGGGTGCTGGTCCTTTGCAAAAGCAGCCAGTGAGTGCTGAGCCATCTCTGCAGCCCAATACACCCAGGTGTGTGTGTGTGTGTGTGTGTGTGTGTGTGTGTGTGTGTGTGTGTGTGTGTGTGTGTGAAAGATGTTGTATCTATTTACTTAGTGCGTGCAGGTCAGAGAACAACTTTCAGGCATTGATTCTTCCACTACATGGATTCTGGGGATGCACCCAGATCATCTGGCTTAGTGGCAGGCACCCTTACTTACTGAGCCATTTCTATGACCTTCAGTTGTTTTTAACATTGAGCTGCTAGGTCATCTTTGTGAAGTATAGTCATAAATAGAACAAACCTTCCCAGAATCTGCTTATGCTTGGTGTGACCCTGTGAATTCATTCCATGTATTTGCTTGTTTTCTCTCAGATGGAGTTTGATGAGAAAGATCTACGGCGAGAGATCAGCTATGCTATTAAGAATATCCATGGAGTCAGGCAAGTTACATGGGAAGTCCCCATGTTCTCCTCCCCTCGACCCATGTGGGCCCCGCAACCTTCTGAGTCTCTGGTAGTGAGGCCTTGACAAGGATCATGGGTAGTTTTCAGCACTATTTAAACATCTTGGTCTCCAAGGACAGAGAGAGTATATGTGTTGGCTCTGTATGACTATTCTGGGTCTCTTAGCTACTTTGTCCTCTGGATGAAATGCATAGAGTAGTGTGACCTTATTCCCTGTGAAATCTGTAGTGATCAGAGGCTGGGTGGGAACAGAACTGAGTTGTGTTCATGGGAACCCGAATCTTGTTTGATCTTGGGTCACTTATGAGCCTCTTAGTGTCCCATCCTTAATTACAATCAATGAAGTGTACCCAGTTCTCTCGCCTCTCAAGATTCTTGAGTTACTGTGAGGGCTCCCTAACCAGGGACTCTCGGCCATCCTAGCCAGCTTTGATGGAATGGCCTTCCTCATCAGGGACCTAGCCATGCTTAGAAAGTGGCTGACTGCCCTTTGTTTCTCTCTGACTTATCTTTCCCTGCTTCTCCACTGGGTCCGGACCTTTTTAGAACTGGGCTCTTCACGCCGGACTTGGCGTTCGAGGCCATTGTGAAAAAGCAGGTGGTCAAGCTGAAAGAGCCCTGTCTGAAATGCGTGGACCTGGTTATCCAGGAGCTTATCAGTACAGTTAGGCAATGCACCAGCAAGGTACCGCACCCGCGGACATGGGGCCGCAGGCTTGGTATCAGGCCCCAGGTTACCTCATTTCCAAGAATTCTGAAGGGATGGGAATGTGTCAGTCTGGACCCACTCAGGAGGGGGTGGGGGAACACTGGGCTTCTGAGTACCAGCTAGAGGGTAACAGGCCTCCTGGGACCCTGATACCAAGCCCAGCATGCATCTGGTGGAATGGGGGTATCACCTGGCTGTATTGCTTTGCTGCTTGCTAGGGAAGCAGATTGGGGCTTTCTGCTTGAGCTTTGGAGGCCAAGACCCCTGAAATTCCCCTGCTGTCCCCCTTGACAAATGACAAATGCCTGGCTTCTCTGGAACGAGTCACTTCTCTGTCCCCCTGGCACTGGAAAGAACACAAAACTGATGGTGTAATGAGAGCTCAGTGCCCAGCTTCACAAAGCTACTTTGGCTCCTCAGTGGCCCTACTAGCTTTTGCTGTGCCCTGTGGTATCTTTGTTTCATCTCCACCCCTCCCAGGTAAATCTATGCTCAGTCTTCCTGGTCCTGAAGACCTATATCCCACTCTTCATGGGCAACTGTCTCCATTCCAACCAACCTGCCAGGCTCCTCTGAGAGGGCTAGTTCTCAGGACAGTACACTCCTGACAAGCAGCTGAAGTGCTTAGCAGGGAAGAGAGGGCATCTGCTTGCAGGATCAATATCCCCAGCTCTCTGAAATGGCAAAGAATTTCTGCTTGAGCTGCCTGTTCTACTGGAGCAAAGTCCCCGTGTACTTCCTCAGCTTCTCCAGTTGGAAAACAGAGCAAAAGGAACAAACAAGACAAAAAAAAAAAAAAGCCAGGCAAGGGGTAGGGTGAGTTTGTAGAGTGCTTGCCTGGCGTGCACAAAGCTCAGGGTTCCATCCTTGGCATCACATAGACTAGATATGGTGGCTCATATCTGTGATCCTAGTACTCAGGAGTTGGAAGTAGGAAGATCCAAAGTTTAAGGTCATCCTTAATCGTATGGCAAGTTGGAGGTTAGCATGTGCTGCGTGGGACTGTTTGAATCCTGGGAGCCACTGTCACTGATGTGACCATTTGAGATGTGCTCACATATCTCTGTCCCTGTGATGACAGTGTCCCGTAGACCAGCCCTCTGCTCTCCCAGGCCTGTTGATTCCAAGCAGCTTCCAAGACATACATGGGTGTAGGCTTTTCTGCGCATGCACTAACTGGCTCATTCTTGTTTCTTCTCTCTCTCTCTCTCTCTCTCTCTCTCTCTCTCTCTCTCTCTCTCTCTCTCTCTTTCTCCATCTCTTGTCCTGTGTGTGCATTTGTGCGTGTGGCCTGCACTACCCCTGGGTGTCTCTCAACCTCGTCCC
>NC_022012.1:15615606-15652108 GCF_000317375.1 Microtus ochrogaster
GCAGCTTCCAAGACATACATGGGTGTAGGCTTTTCCAATGTTGTCCTCTGTTTTTCACATATGTGTGATGTGGAATGGTCTCTCTCTCTCTCTCTCTCTCTCTCTCTCTCTCTCTCTCTCTCTCCCCCCATCTCTTGTCCTGTGTGTGCATTTGTGCGTGTGGCCTGCACTACCCCTGGGTGTCTCTCAACCTCGTCCCGCCCTTCTCCACATGACCCAGGACGGGGCTCTTCACCCCCGACATGGCCTTTGAAGCCATCGTGAAAAAACAGCTTGTAAAACTCAAAGAGCCAAGTTTGAAGTGTGTTGACCTGGTGGTGTCGGAGCTAGCCACGGTCATTAAAAAGTGTGCTGAGAAGGTAACAGGCCTTGCTCCTCCTGTCCCTCATCAGTTCCCACCTCACCATTTCTTCACTGGCATCAGCCCTGAGCATCTGGACAGTCCTGCTGGAGGGAACCCCTGCTAAGCACACTTGTCACCATCCCCACCTTTTCAGTTCTGGGGTCCAGTTACCTTTGGCATGTCCAAGCACAGTCCCATTTGTGAAGCAGTTCCTATTCCTAGGTCCCACCCCCTTGCCCTAATATGAGCACCTGCATGTTCCTGCCTTATGGTGCATTAGCAGCATCTCTCACCAACTGGGGAAGATGTAGCTTCCTCACACGCGTGGCTCAGATCATTCACTATCCCAGAAGGGGGTTTGAAGGTTGCCCATATGGGTGCCAAATTCATAGTGATCAGGAGACAGTTTCCAGCAAAGGGTTCCCTGAGCTCGATGGCCCAGATGCTGTCTCTGTTATCCTGGAGCAGGGCACCATGCTCATTTGAATGCTCAGTGAAGGCCATTAGTTTGTCCTGCCTGCACTTAATGCTGGGCGGGAGGGGGATGTCTGGCACCTCTGGGTGACAAAAGCATGTCACTCATTTCTCTGCCACTTTTCACCCGTTTGCTGACTTTGCAAAGCGGCTCTCAGCATGCACTGCCACCCTCTCCCCTTTTTCACTCCACTTGCCCCTGACTGGCCTGCCCTTGTCTCTCAGCTGAGAAGCTGGGAAACAAGAGCAAAGCGGGGACCTGGTGGCCCCTCATTTCTTTCCCTGTTTATCCTTGTACTCGGTTTGTTTCTCTCTGGCCTGGCCATGGAGACCTTGCCAGCTCAGCCCTTCCACTTGTCCCTCAGCTCAGTTCCTACCCCCGGTTGCGAGAGGAGACAGAGCGAATTGTCACCACCTATATCAGGGAGCGAGAGGGGAGAACCAAGGACCAGGTAATGTACCAATTTACTCTTTCCTTTTCCTCATCTGTTCACGTGTTGGAAAATTGAGAGTATAGTTCTGTGAGGTTTTTTTATTATAATTATTCATTTCAAATGAGTTTTCCACAGCATGCATGTGGAGGCCAGAGGACATCTCCAAGAAGTTGGGCTCCTTCTTTCTTTATGTAGAAGTTGTCAAATGTAGGTCACCAGACTTACAAGGCAAGCCTCTTCACTTGCTGAACCATCTTACCAGCCCCAAAGATGCATTCCAAGGCTAGATCATGACTCTGTTGGTGTAGCACTTGCCTAGCACCCTGTAAGCAGGTTGTGATTGTACACTGTTGTCATCCTACCACAAGGGAGCTGGAGGCAGGAGGATCAGAAACTCACACTGAGTTCAAGCCCACCAGTCTGGGCTGCACGAGATTTTGTGTCCCACACTCCCACCTAAAAAAGATTCATCAGAGGGGGAGGGAAATGGGAGGCGGTGGTGAGGAGGAGGCAGAAATCTTTAATAAATAAATTAATTAATAAAAAAAATTCATCAGTCTCCACCATCCCATGCCCAGCCTGTATCCTGGCCGCCCCATCACATACTGAGCCGTCTCCCACCGTGATTGTTCATGTCTTTGTCCAGCTACAGATTAGATTGCTCTGTGATGTGACTAAATCTTTGTTCATTTTTTTAAAGACCAAGGTGGTTTCTTGTTTGCCAGGGTCTTTTCCCACAGTGCTTTGGCGAGATACCATGGGACTCTGATTTCCAACTCTGATCCAATGTGTAGGGTCCATGTGTTGTCTGTGGTGGCCATGGTTGACTTTCTCCATTGTTGGGGGTATTTTCTCTGGTGAATATACTACACACTTTTAGGGCTTCCCTTGACTGCCAGAAGATGACTAGAACTCTCTGGAGGAAAGTGGACCTGCAGGCTTGCTGCCCCTCTGCAGCAGAATCTCTGCTGTCCCTTTCCATACCCTGGGCTGTCATTAATCCTTCAGGTGCAGGGCTGGAGAGATGCCTCAGTGGTTACATGGTCAGACGGACCCAGATTTTGTTCCCAGCACCCACATGTTGGCTCAAAACCATCAATGACTCCAGTTCCAGAGGTCTAATACCTACTTCTGATGTAGCAAGCCCCAGGCATGCACTTGGTGAACAGACAGACAATACATGCTGGTCTCATGCATATAAATATAATTATGGGGCCTCGTTACAGGTGCTTAAACTAGTACAGGTATCCATATTGTGTCTGCTTATTACTCTGGTAAGATTGTCCCTGCAGCACCTTCACCATTGATCCAAAGAATTGTCCTTAAATCTTCATTTAGCACGGGGGCTCTTAGATTAGCTTCTGTGGCCTGGGAGATGTGGGTTTAGTGCAGATACCCGTCGTTACAGTAGAGAGTCTGAAGCAGGACAGTCAAGAGTTCAGGCTGGACAGTCTACATTACACAGTGAAACCACAGTGAAAACGTCCTGAAACAACACAAGGGCAACCCATCCAGCATTCACAAAACCCTGGGCTGTAAGCGGGTTTTCTGTCCTCCTCCAGCTCCTAATCACAGCATGAAGACTTATTCATTATGAAAGCTCGGCTTAATAATTTAATAATTTATCTTAGGCTTAAATTAATCCATTTCTATTCATTTACTTTCTACCTCATATTACTGTATTACTTTTACTCTGTACTGCCCATGCTGCTGTCCTGTCTCTGGCTCGCGAGTCTTCCCATCTCTGCCCTTCTTCCCAGCGTCATCTCTGGGAAAATCCTGCCTAGCTATTGGCAGCTTTTTATTAAACCAATCCAAGTGACATATCTTCATGGCATACAAAAAGATTATTCCACAACCCATCCCCAGCACCTCATGAATCACCTCACAGCACCACATGACGGTGCATGTGAGATTGCTCAGGAGGTAGAGGCAGGAGAATCAGGAATTGAAGGTCTTTCTTTTCTACATGGTGAGTTAGAGGCCATCTTGGGCTCCATGAGACCCTGTCTCCAAAGAAAACAAGCAGAAAGTCAAAATAATACACCACCAGAAAGCATGAGCACTTCTAGGCTGCTGCCGTCTGTCCAGTGCACACAGCCCTGGTATCCCTCTGTGGACACTGAGCTGTGCAATGACAACATGCAGGCCTTATAGAGCCAGCTCCAAGGACTCTGTGCACAACACTCAGCCCTCCCCAACAGCCTCTCAGCTCTGTGTATTTTTTCTTGCTTATCAGTGAGGACCTAGAGGTAACCTTTGGGGGAACTAGAGTCTCTCTCCCCAGACAGCCTGGCTGTTCTTAATAGAGACTAGGGTGGAACGCTGCCTGAGCCAGTGATGTCTATGGAGCAACCTCAGCCTGTGCAAACTAGGACCAGGAGCATCCCACACACAGGGCTGAAATGGGTTTGGCAGTGGACTTTCTGAAGATTTGAGAATGCAGCCTTCCCAGGGGTGGGTGGGTGCACGTACACAAGCAGGGGCTCCTGCAAGTGTGATTGGGTTCTTAGTACGTATGTTGCTGGGGTCTATCCTCATGCCAGGCAAGTGCTCTACGTACCACTGAACCATAGCCCCAGTCCATCTTTTTTTTTTTTTTTTGATGGGAATGAATATTTTGTCTACGTGTTAAGTGTACCACATGCCTGCCAGGTGCCTGTGGAGGCTAGAAGAGGGCATCATATCTCCTGGAACTGGAGTTATAGACAATTGTGAGCCACCTTGTGGGTGTTGGGAATTGAACCTGGGTCCTCTAGAGGAGCAGCAAATGCTTGTATCCACTCAGCATCCCCCAGCTCCCAGCCTTACCTTTAACTTTATGTGAGTGTGTTGAAAACAGAGCTACGTGTGAGCCAGATGTGCTGACGCACATTTTTTAATCCCAGCACTTGGGAGGCAGAGGCAGGTGGCTCTCTGAATCTCTGAGTTCAAGGACAGCCTGGTCTACAGAGTGAGTTCTTGGACAGCCACAGCTATTCAGGGAAACCTTGTCTCAAAAAACAAAAAAGAGCCGGGCGATGGTGGCGCACGCCTTTAATCCCAGCACTCGGGAGGCAGAGGCAGGTGGATCTCTGTGAGTTCGAGGCCAGCTTGGTCTACAAGAGCTAGTTCCAGGACAGGAACCAAAAAGCTACGGAGAAACCTTGTCTCAAAAATCCAAAAAAAAAAAAGAGAGAGAGAGAGAGAAAGGAGGGAGGGAGGAAGGGAGGAAGGGAGGGAGGAAAAGGAAAGGGAAGGAAAGAAAAAAGGAAAGAAAGAAAGAAAAGCAAAGAAAGAAAAGCAAAGAAAAGAAAACAGAGTAACGCATTACCCTGGCTGGCTTAAATTCAGAATGTTTGGTTTTTGCCAAAGACCTGCTTTGGGTGGGAGTTGAAGGCCCAGAGGAGATGTATGGAGTAGGTAGGTGATGGTGGGGGCTGACACAGGATGGACATGGCCTAAGGATGAATTGAGATGGCTATCAACAGCATTTCCCCAACATGGAGGGGAAAAAGCACAGTATTATATACCCTATGGGGGCATGTGAGCTGAGGTGTGGCTTGAGATCTGGGATTAAGAAATCTAGCATTGGAGCTGGAGAGATGGCTCAGTGGTTAAGAGCATTGCCTGCTCTTCCAAAGGTTCTGAGTTCAATTCCCAGCAACCACATGGTGGCTCACAACCATCTGTAATGAGGTCTGGCGCCCTCTTCTGGTCCGTAGGCATACAGACAGAACATTGTATACTAAATAAATAAATATTGAAAAAAAAGAAATCTAGCATTGACATTGGCACCAGTCACATGTTAATGAAAGGGTCGTATGTTCCTTTTGCCAGAGATAAAGAAAATCACTGCTTTAGGAAGCAGAAACACTGCTTCCCACAATGGAGACACTTATCCAAATGACTGACCTTGGGAAAAGGACTTCTTCTGGGGACCAGACACTGTTCTACAATTTTTTAATCTTACTATGTAGGCTTGCTCCCCTCATAATGCTCCCAAAAGGGACGATCCTGCTATCTTCCTCTTTTCCCATCATACCATGCCATCCTGAGTTCTCTATACTTACTAACTGAACTCTTGCTCTTCATGGGCTCTGGATCTGGACTGTAGGCATTTTATCCCTGGGATCAGCTTTGTCTGGTAAATCTCTAACATTGCTGTTCTTGGTGAAATTAATTAGAAGGGCACAATGGAATTCTTGGTAAGTATTACTTTGTTTATAGAGAGGTTACCATTGTACATATTTTTATCCTTTCCTAAAGCCTGCACAAAATTTCCTAAAGGGAAATGCATTAATATTGAGAATCATTGAAAATGAAAGTAGAGCCACGTGGTAGTGGTGCACACATTTAATGGGAGACAGGTAGGAGGATCTCTGTGAGGTCAAGGCCAGCCTGGTCTACAAAAGCTATTTTCAGGACAGCTAGGACTGTCCCACAAGAGAAACCCTCTCTCAAAACACCCCCCCAAAAAGAAAGTGAAAGTAAAAGATGCGGAGAAGGGTGGTCTGCAATGTGGAAATTCTGGAACTTTGCCCAGCAGCAGTGGTCACCGTGCAGTCCACGCCATTTCTTGTTCAATATAATATATACACATTGCCATGAAGGTGTGCTGCAAGCAAGCATGTGCTTTTCCATTTGAAAGTAGCACTGATGAGATCAAAGGCGAGTCTGAAGTCGTAGTGCATTGTGATTGGAAGCTGGTAGAGTGCTCGTCTAGCATATGTGTAGGGAAAGTCCTGACTCCAATCCCAGCAATACCAATAGAAAAGAAAAAGAAAGAAGAAAATGAACCCAATCCACTTCCATAATTTAGTAACATTAGGCCCCAGTCTGGGGCCAAAGGTAGATACCAGTTCTTGTGATCAGACTGTACCCATGACTACCACATTGGGCTACCAGATACTGTCCCCTTAGCCCAGTCTTCCTGTGGGGCTCTTCCCACCCTTGTCCTGGTGATCCAGCCTTCCTACTGAGCTCCTGCCTAGGAGGGCTGTGGGAATGCAGCAAGTGTGTCTGCTGCCCTCTGCTGGTGTGTGCGTGCTTGCACGTGTGCATTTGTGTGTGTGTGTGTGCGCGCGTGTGTGTGCTGCCTTCCTTGCTGTTCTGTACTCTATACTCACAACCACCGCTGCTTCCCTCTAGATTCTTCTTCTGATTGACATTGAGCAGTCCTACATCAACACGAACCATGAAGACTTCATTGGATTTGCCAAGTATGTACTTACACAGCCAGTGACACAGGGGCGGCACCAGAGTGTCTGTCCAGCTGGTGGGAATGCTGGGCGAAGTGCAGAGTCATTTGAGAGTGTCTTAAAACTTTTGGTGGCTAATCATGACTTTGTCACAGTGTCTTCACCCAGCAGTCTACCTGTGGATATCTCAGGGTCAACGTGGGGGTTCTGTGCTCATTCTTAGGGAAGGGGGCATCCAGCCAGGTTCACACCCCTGCAAGACTTCTCAGAACCTTTCATTGGCCAATACACACCTGACTCCTGACCTTTCCATATTCAGAGCACCTCACACACTCTGCTTTCCACATATGTACTGTAGATTTAAAACCAGAACCTTGGGCTGGGAATTTGTCTCCATTGTTAGCACACTTGCCTAGCATGCACACGGCCATGGGATAGACCACATAATCAGGCATGGTATCTGGCGTATTGACCCTGGGTCAGCCATTACCACTGGACCAGCTGGCAGACTTGAGTGCCACTGGGGGTGTTCTGGTGGGTCATGCGGCTTCTCTTCCCTGTGGTTAATAAGACACCAGCACACAGCAAAGACCATCTCGCTTGTGTCTGTCTGTGCGACTGGTGTACTTTCACTCCAGGCCCAGCCAGGTCTTCCTGCCTGCCCACAGGAATTTCCTGTGCAGACACAGACAAGGACAGTATGTTCAGGACTCCTGGAAGTCCAGAGGGTCTTCCTGTGGGGGGGCTGTGGGGCCTGACTTTAGGGTTCTGGAGACCTCTTGACAGGGAGAGCCTTCTAGGTTGGTGCTCCAGGCAGAGTTGATGAAACATCTGTTGTGGGCCGGGCACAGGGCAGCTGAGTGAAGTGAGTGAAGGAATGACATATAGCCCAGGGCCCTAGCTGGGCCATTTCTTCCCTGGTGTGGGTTGCACCATGTGCTGGGGGTGCAGCCTCTTTAAATCTTGTTCTCCCAGCTGTGCATGGACAGCAAGTGCCCCACTGATTGGTTGCTGCCGGTTTCCTCACCTCAATGTCTCTGCTTCTCACACTTCATCCACAGTTCCTTCTCACAATTTCTCCTGTTTTTCCTTTGACCTCTTCACTTCTTTCTCTGGATTCCGGGGCCTTCCCACTTACCCAGCTGTTACTATACTGAGGAGCTGGTCACAGGGTGGGTATTGCCTGCTGTGTGCCTTTTTCCCTGGTGTGTGACCTGGGGTGCACTCCCTGGGAGGCCTCAAGCTTGTTGGGGATGTTCCAGGAGCCCCTGGATTACAGCAGAGCCACTCTTTGAGACAGGGCCCCACCCAGGTCTGTGAAGAGAACAGTGGGTAAGACCCCAAAGTGGCTGTCCCTATAGGGCACACAGATTAGGGAGTGAGTGGGTAGTTGAGGATAGTAACAAAAAGCATGAGGGACCTGGAGAGACCCTTCCGAGGAAGTAGGCTGAGGAGAAGAATTTAGATTACTTGCCATGGTACCCGAAGTCTCTGATTAGGGCCAGGGAAAGGTGTCACTGTCTTTGCTGCTGTTTAAAGGAGCCACAATACAATTCAGATACGTTACATCAGGGTCCTTGTCATCACACAGTCTTGCTGTGAGTGATGGCTTACTTACTCCTTTGTGTGAGATGTCCCACCTCCTTCCTTTGTTTCATGTCCTAGACCCCAGAAGAAAAGCCCTGAGGGCTGCTAACGTGACCTGCTTGGTAGAGCACTTGCTTAGCATACAGCCAGTCCAGCACCAGATCAAAGGGACATGATAGCACACACCTATCATCCCACCCAAGAGACAGGGTGATCAGCTCAGAGTCACCTTTGCTATATATCTGAGTTAGAAGCCAGCCAGGACCATAAGAGACCTTTCTTTAAAAATAAAAAAAATAAAAAAAATAGGGCCAATAAGATGGCTTAGCAGATAAAAGTGCGTGGTGTACAAACATGTGACTAGTTAGAGCTCCACATTCACAATGGCGTGTCTCCCAAAAAAATTAAGAAAAGTTTTAAAATAAAACAAGTCCTGGGGTGATAGTGTTAGGATGAGCACTGGGTGGGATTCTACATCAGTTCTTAGTTTTCCAGTCCTTAACAATCTAGAATAAGGAGCCCATCTCCTCCAAATGCACTCACCCTGTCCAGCAGCTGCCTGAAAACTTTGTTGTGGGTTCCAGGCTCCGAGTGTAGGCCACCTGACCTCATTAGGTAACCCTGGCTAGTTTCAGATTCGTGCTCTGCCCACCTTAGCTTCCCACTTGCTGGGGTTGCTAGCCTGCACTCCCTTAACTGCCACTTGAGACTCAGCTGGCCTGCACTGTAGGCAGTCTCAGAGCAGCCAGCGGGGAGTGAAGCAAGCTGTGTTGCTGTTGGTATCTTCTGCAGTCTTACAACTAAAGCTGTAAGATGAGGCTGGAGACAGGGCACAGTGGTCAAGAGCACTGGCTGCTTCTACAGAGGACCTGGGCTCTTCCCAGAGCCCACTTCAGGTAGCTCACAACCACCTGCAACCTCAGCTCCAGGGGATCCAATCAATGCCTCTGGCTTCTGCCTCCAGGGGCACCTGCACATATGTGGTACACACACACATCTTTTTTTGTTTGGGGGAGTTATTTTTGTTGTTGTTTGTTTTTCAAGACAGTGTTTTTCTGTGTAACAGTCCTGGAACTCACTCTGTAGACCAGGCAGGCTATCCTTGAACTCACAGAGAACCACCAGTCTCTGCCTCCTGAGTGCTGGGATTAAAGGTGTGTGCCATCTCTGTCCAGGATCTTTATTCTTTTTCTTTCTTTCTTTCTTTGTTTTTTTTTGTTTGTTTTTTGTTTTTTTGTATGTTTGTTTTGGGTTTTTTTTTTTGTTTTTTTGAGAAAATACAACAGAGAAGTGACAGGACACAGTTGTTCTCAGGTGGTTATACAATGTTAGAGCAGTGCATAAATGAAAGCCAGTGTGGAGAGGGAACTAGAATTGCCTGCCTAGAGGGACCGGGTGTAGAGTGCTTACCTGACATACACAAAGACCTGTGCTCCATCCCCGGCCCCTCATAAACAGGTATAGAGGCACTAGATTGGTAAAGGCAAGAGGATCAGGAGTCAAGGTCATCCTAGGCTACGTGTGGGGTTTGAGGCCAGCCTGGGCTACTCGAGGCCCTATCTCAAGACAGATCATAAGCCTGATAGTGCACAGTCCCAGCACTTGAGAGGCTGAGGCAGGCAGATCTCAATCAGTTACTGGCCAACCTGGTCTACATAGTGAGATTCAGGACAGCCAGGGTTACTTAGTGAGACCCTGTAAGGGGGGGCGGAGGAAGAGAGAGGAAAAGGGAGCTAGAATTGCTGTGCATCCGTGAGGGAGAGCTCGCCCAGCATATATGAGGTCTTGCGTTTGGTCTGCTGTAATCCCCTTTAAAAAGTGAGGGTAGAGAGTGTGACTATTGATGAGAGAACATGCAGAGACCTCCTCCACGTCTCTGGCTTGAGTCAGGCCCTTCTAGCCAGCCTCTTTGGCCAGTGTGAACCCCAGAGTCAGGGTTTATCATGAGAGCCATTTCCAGACTGATGTAGACATGGGTGGGAAGAGAGCATGGTATGTTGTGCTCAGGTTCCCCTGGAGCCAGCTCCCTGTCCCATTTCCCCTGCGTCTTACACCTTCTCTTTGAAGCTTTAACTTCCCAGTGACTTGTGGGAAATAGCTGGTGCTTCTAGAGTGGCCGTGAGAAGGTTCTAGAAGCTAGGGTTAGGCAAATATATTATTCTTGTTTCATGTACTCTAGGTGTCCTCTGCATATAGGGGCCACGTCCTTGCCTCTAGCTTTAATGGGTCAGTGTGCTCCTAGGGAAAACACCCCAGCCTGGGCTACTGGGGTCTCTGTTTGCCTCCTCCCGCATCTCATCTGAACATGCCTTCTGTTTCTGTTACAGTGCCCAGCAGAGGAGCACGCAGCTGAACAAGAAGAGGGCCATACCCAATCAGGTAGCTCCCCTGCCTCAGCCGTCATTCCCTTCTGGGGATAGAAACACACTGAACCCTCATTATAGCACTTGATACGAGAACTGACACTTGAGTGGCCACTCACTCTGTCAGCCTCTGGCCCACACAGCTGTTAGGGCTATGGCTCCCACAGGGCTTAGAGACCAAATTCCAACACCCAGAGGCTTCATCTGACATCTAAGGTAAAAGTTAGAGTTGACCCTCAAAGTAGGAGAATGTGTAGCAATTACCCCGAGGAGTATGCAAGCAGATTGTGTTTCCTAACTCTTGGCCCCAGGAACGAATCAGGTAGGTAGACGCCATGGAACATGCCATAGGCAGCTCAGGAAGGATGGAGGTGGTTTGATCCATACCTGGAAACCCCCAAGTTTCCTTTATATCTTACCCCAGCTTCAGAGGCCTTGTATATTTATGAATGGCTTCATAAATACCAGTATTATATGTCTGGTTGGGCTTTTTCTGTCCAGTTTCTGCTACTGTCCCCCAACCCCCTTCCCATGTCAGGCTGGAGTGAGGGTGGGGTGCTGTGCTGTTGTATCTTGCACGATTTAGAGCGAGATTTGGGAGAAATATAACAATTGCATGATTTTGAATTTTCTTTTTTTTTTTTTGCGCTTGCCATAGATAGTACATATGTTGTTGCTTTTTTTGTTTTGAAGAAGATAATGAATTAAATATTAACACCATGAATATAATTAATAGCATGTCATTTTTTTTCTTTTGCTGTTTTTTGTTCCTCTGCTCTTCTTTCTCCTGTCATTGTGCTTTTTCCACTCTTTCTTTGTCCCTTCACGTCCTTTCCATCTCTCTTCTTCCTATTCTTTCTTGATTGACCCACAACCCTAACTTTACATTCTCAAAGGGGGAGATCTTGGTAAGTACCTGCTTAGTGTGGTAGCTAACTTAGAGAATCTAGTAGCAAAGGAGGTCCACCCTTCACCTTCGACTTAAACAACTAAAAAATGAACTAACCGGGGAGCCACATGTCACTGCTGTCACTGGACCTCTTGTCCTGGGTATCTTTTGCTCTCACAAAAATACTAACCAATTGCTTTCTGGGAGGCACACTTCTCTGGCTGGTTCCTACAGGTTCTCCTGGTGTCCATAGTTGAGAGATGGCAAATACGCAGTTCACATATAGCCTCCATCCCCCCTTAGCTTCCTAACCATGGAAGAGTTTGCTCAGATCCTGCTGGAATTCATTCTTGCCACTGCCCACCCTTATCCTTTCTGCCTTCTGTGCAGACATCACTGACTGACCAGAGCCTGTGTTATTACCACATGTGGAGATTTGCCCTTTCTATGCCTGTGGCAGACATGACTAAGTGATCCAACACTTCTTCCTGTGATTTTTCCTCCACAGTGAGCCTGGGGCAGACATTGCTAATCAGTCCTGGCATTCTTTCTTAATATGCATACCATCAACTCCCCCATTCTCTAGCTCTTGTGACTGATTGTTGTAATTTTTTAATTTCTCCATGTGCTATCCTACTCCTGTACCCATGACGGGCATAAATAATTAGATTACCTCTAGCCTACTGCCTCTGTGGCAGGTAGGATGATCCATGTGGATGTTCAGTTCCACTCTCCCCTGTTCTTATCCATTGCCTGGGACAGACATCACTAATTAATCCCAGCACGTTGTTGCTGTGCTTCTGGGCAGCTCCCATCAGTCAGTTGGTGCATACTGTATTTGCCATCTTAACTGTGGGTAACTTCTTCCCTTTGCACAAGGGCTGGGAGCTGGGGTGTCAGAAGGGTGCGAGGCCTAGCTCTGTTGAGAGCTGATTCTAGGTGGAGGTACTCCCTGCTAGCAGCTTGGCCCCTAGCCCTGGCAGGCCCCTTTCTCCAGAATATTCTCCTGCTGCTACCACTACCCTCTGCAAAGATATTCCTGGGGTTTGGAGCCTTTGTAAAGGTTGAGCCAATTCTGTGCCAGTGGTGAGTCCTTGATGGGCCTGGGTCCTGGCAAAAGCAGGCTGGGTCAAGGTTGAAGCCTGGGCCAGTGTTAGAGAAGAGGGGCCAGGGACTAGGTCATTCTCAGGCCATGAGTAAATCAGTCAAGTACTGCTTTTCCCCTCTAGCCCAGATAGCCATTGTTCCTACCTAATTCCATTCTTCTGGCCACAAAGCCATGTGCAGTCACAGGGCCATGGACCAGACTGGTCATAGCCTCTGGGTACCCAAGCCATACTTGGTCTCCCAGGTGATCTTCACCCAGGGAGGAAACCATCATGGCTCCTGCTGAGCTCACCTTGTTGTCCAAGCCACCAGGATGGGCCCTCTCTCTTCTGTGTGCCTGCATACCTATCATTGTGTACCCCAGAAATGGGAGCCTTAGTTGCTTCTCCTGTTGCCACACCTCTCCCCTGCTTCCTTATCATCCTAAAACCTCGGGTAGAACTATTATATTACCTGGGTTCCCAGTTTGCCTTGGAGATAAGGAGGCACAGCCTTCTCTGTTTCCTGGGGTCAATCTGTATCTACTCATAGGGCAGGGTTTTGTCTCAGACTGCACAGGGTGTTCCCACAGGCAGGGGGCTGGAAGGGAAGGGTGCCTTGGGACCTATTGTCAGCCCATGTGCCCTGAAGCCCAGTCAGCCCCTCTGACTGCTCTTACCCTTAGTGGAGGCAGCTGGGCCAGACCTCCAAGGGACGATGGCACACCTGTTGATGCAGGAGTACAGAGACCCTACCACGTGAGATTCTTGGGGTGCGGTGGCAGCTTGAGCCCAGTTTCTCTCCCTTGGTTGACATGTGGAGACTGAGGCTAAGCCCAGGGAGCTCTGGTCTAAGTGAAAGGGCCTCTACCATGCTGGCAGGACAGAACACAGCTGTAGGTCGCCAGCCTAGGTGGTCTGGGGTCAAGGGTTTTTGTGGAATGCTGAACCTCCAGAGCTGAGCCCAGGGCATTCTGGAATGAATCAGTATGAGGCAGTCACTCTGTTCCTAGCATGGACATCGAGCCCTCCCTGGGCCTCCAGGCAACTCTAGGAGTCTGAGGTCTCCTGACCTCCCAGGGAGAATGAGGGATGCCAAGTGGCAGCTTATGCTGTTCCCAACCCGAGAAGGGACTTCAGTGGTTTACAGGGGTCCCTGAAACTTTACTGACTGCTATAGCCTTCATGGTCTGCAACTTGGAGCCTGCATGTACCCACTGTAGCAGAGCAGGTGCACACAGGCCCTGTTTAGGTGTGGCGGCTTTGGAGGCCAACAGGGTAAGGAAGGGGAAGCCTCAACTCCATGCCCCAGACTGTTTTAGGTTCTCCAACTCCATCTTACCTGGGATCCCTGACATCAGCCTCCCCAACTACCCATGGCTATGCACAGCACATGCTCTGCAGCCTGGCTCATCTGTGCTACCTCAGTCCCATGCATCTCTGTTGTCACCTCTGCATGCTTCCGGCTGTCCCCCAGAATCCCCAGGTCGGGAGGTGGGGGGCTCAGGCCTACACGTGCCTCCGTGTCCCAGAGATCACGGGAACATGAAAACGTGACCCCCCCAGTCTGCCTGCGCCTAGTAGTCAGGTGAGTCCCCATGCTGGCCTGGCTTCTGTTCCCCATTCAGATGACAGATAAGGCCCAATGAGCCCTTTCCATGGAAGGTCTCCCAGCCCAGACCCCTGAGTTGTCATGCATTGAAAAGTACACTCGCTGTGCTTGAAGTTAGCTGGGACATGGTCCCAGTCTGCTGACCCTTTCAGGGTCCCTGGAAATAGTCCCTAGCACTGGTCACCTGCACATGGAAGAGCTTGTGTGAGGGTGCCACCTCTGTGGATCAACACCAGGAAGTGCCAGCCATCGCGTGGTGTGGGTTCTCCATCAAGGCATCTCTGCTTACTTTGTCTGACCCAAGGAAGTGCAGTTCTTAATATACACTGCTTATGACCTAGTCCCAGCCCCCTGACCTGAGGCCCTTGCCATTCCTAGGATGTCCATTTCGTTTTGCATGTCACTCAAATCACTCTAACCACAGAGGGCCTTCTAGGTCCCAGCTCTATCCCTGGGCTAGTGATTTGCTTTCTATTTGTCTGTATCTCCATCCATCCCCACCCCTGTCCCAGCTGCCTGTCTGATCCCCAGCTGGGATTACATGGATTGATTAGGAGCTAGGATCTGGCTTGGGGCTGGAGGTAACCCTGCCACAGAACCAGGCTTCCATCCATTCTGGGGAGGGGCATGGGGTGGACGAGGCAACAAAGCTGTCCTCCCTGCTAAGATGAGTTCTTCCCACCAGGTGATCCGCAGGGGCTGGCTGACCATCAACAATATCAGCTTGATGAAGGGCGGCTCCAAGGAGTACTGGTTTGTGCTGACGGCTGAGTCCCTGTCTTGGTACAAGGATGAGGAGGTGAGCAGTTGGGGACAAGGGTGGCCTGATAAGGTGAGAGAAGGAGGTGATTCCAAAACCAATTCCCTTTGCCAGCACTCATTTGTTCCTTCAGTTACTTGAGAAAGGGAGTTTACAGTCAGGCATGGTAACATGCTGAAATCTCCACACTCAGAAGGAGTACAGGCAGCCTGGGATATGTGGTAACTTCCAGACCTGTCCAGGTTACATAGGAAGAGTCTGTCTCAAGGCCCAGGAACAGACAGTTCAGTGGGGAAAATACTTGTCCTGCCACAGAAGACCTGACTGCAATCCCAGAACCTATGCAGTGTGTGCTCATAGTCTCAACAGGTAAGGCAGACACAGGGCCTGCTGGCACATTCCAGGCAAATGAGAGGCCTGTCTCAAAAAGCCAGAGGGTAGCACCTGAGAAATGATACCTGAAGTGGTTGTCTGGCTTCCATATGCGCACATATGTGTGCCTACACATACAGATGTACATAGGACCTTCACAAAAGAGAAACGAAAGAGAAAAAAATCGGATGAGGGATATAGCTCAGTCAGTAGAATCCCTGCTTAGCACACATGAAACCTTGGGTTCCATCCTCACTCAGCATCACATGAACCAGACGTGGTGGTCGTGTCTCTGATGCCAACACTCAGGATCAAGAGTTCCCGGCCCCATCCTTCAGTACTAGTTCAAGGGTAGCCTTGTTTCCCTGAAACTTTACCATGCATACACTTCTCTATTAAGGGTGGATCCTACCCTGAGTTCTCCGCCACTGTTAAGGGAGCTGAGGGGAGATCTAGTCCCAGGTCTCACACAGGGCCCTGCTCCCAGCATGCACTCCAGTGGTTTGTATCCGCAATCACCTCTGTAGGCTCTTCTAGCCACCATATATATAGGAGGGACCCTTCACCATCAGTGTACCAAAGGGGTGCTGGGACTTAAGCATGGTGGAGCCGCATGTGACAGAAAACCTGTTCCTGTATATTTCATTGTCCCTTCTTAGAAGCTGGCCAGCTGGTGCCCTGGCCCCTGAAATGGTATAGGTACTGTCACTGGCAAGGCCAGACTTCTCTGGTCTTTTTTTTTTTTTTCCAAAAAACAAAACAAAAAGAACACAGGCTGGATTTGAATTCACTATGTAGCTCAGGGTGACACTGTGGTCCTCCTGCCTCAACCTCCCTGTGCTGGGATGACAGGCATGCACTACCACATTGGGCTTATGAGGCAAAAATGGAGTTCAGGGCTTTGTATGTGTTAAGGAGACACTCTACCCACTGAGCCCCAGGCTTCTCTGGTTTTTGCTGTGAGGTTTGGGAGGACGAAGATGGAGGTGACCCACTCTGGAGACTTGTTGGAGTAGGTAGAACTGGGCAGCCGGACAACTGAAAGGCAGGGGGAGTTTCAGCATGCACCTTTAAATCCTAATTCTCAGAAGGCAGAAGCAGGGGGCTGCAGAGATGGCTGAGCAGCTACGAGCACCATCTGTTCTTATAGAGGACCAGGGTTCAATTCCTAGTACCCACATGACCGCTCACAATAGTCTATAACTCCAGTTCTAGGGTACCTGACACCCTTATGCAGGCAAATGTACATAAATGGAATTTTTTTTAAAAAGGCAGAGGCAGGAGGATCTCTGTCAGTTAAAGGCTTACAGAGAGTTCCAGGACAACCAGGCCTTTTACAAGAGAAACCTGTCTTGAAAAACAAACAGAAAAAAAAGATAGAAAGCTTGCATGCCCACAAGGCCTCACCCCGTGCCAGGCTCACAGATTAGGTAAGGCCACACAAAGCTACATGCAGAAGACATGTTCCTCTATTTCTTTATAGACTTTAAATGTGTTGCATTTATTTATGTGAGTGTATGTACACAATTGAGACAGAGAACATGGAAGTCTGAACGCAACTTCCAAGACTTGTGCTCTCTCTTACCAGTCAGACTCAGGTGGGTAGCATTGGCTGCCAGCCCCTTTCCCCACTGAGCCATCTTACAAGTCCTCAAGTCCACCTTGGGATTGGCACTGCCATAGCTAGGTGAGGAAACTTACCTTGGAAGGTGGCTAGCCTCATGTCGCAGAATAAGGAAGTGTTCCTGTTGGGGGGGAGACACTTAATGGCAGCTCTCTGAGGGACACCTCTGCCCTGAGTTCAGGCCATTCCCGCACCCAAGACAGATGTGTTTATTCAGGGGTGTTTGGTGATGATGCCTGGCTTCCCTTTTCCACATAAGGCCACAGGCTTACTTCTGGATGATTCTAGAACCTGAAGGACTCTATCAGTGAGCTACCATGGACATTTCTGGTATCTGAAGCCTCTAAAACTGCAGGCTCCTCCCAGTGGCCACTGGTGTAGATCCAGTTGCTCCTCAGTGGCTGACTGAGGTGGTGGGGTTTTACTTCCTCTTTTCTTTTCTTTTTTTTTTTTTACCTCCTCTTTTCTGTTTCTTTTTTTTTTTTTTTTGGTTTTTCAAGACAGGGTTTCTCTGTAGCTTTTGGTGCCTGTCCCAGAACTAGCTCTTGTAGACCAGGCTGGCCTCGAACTCCCAGAGATCCGCCTGCCTCTGCCTCCTGAGTGCTGGGATTAAAGGCGTGCGCCACCACCGCCCGGCTGGGACTCGAACTTCTGAAAGAGCAGTCTGTGCTTCTAACTACCTATCTCTTCAACCTCCTTTTTCTGTTCTTAAAATTATTTCACTTATTGCTATAATTGGATTTATCCCTGTTCCTGTCTCTGCATCTGTGAGCTTGGTGATCCCTGCCTCAAAGACTTTCAGGGAGCCAGGCTGCGCAGTGCTCCCTAGAGAGCCCAGTTGCGGGACCAGACCAGCTTTTCTATGTAGCTCATCAAACTGTCAGGGATTGTGCCCCCAGGGTGAGGCACCCCAGTGTTGAGTTTCTGCGTTTTAGCTCCAGCACTCTAAGAAAAGCAACCTGACAGATGGGCAGACCAGTAGTATGTATGTGGTTTTCCAGGGGCCTGTCATGGAGAGGCCATTGCAGAAGAGCCCTGGGCCTAACTGACAAGATGTATACTGAGAGCTTCTTCCCCTCGCTGGGAAGGACTGCACTCAAGCCTACTATAAACCAGTCCTGTGGCAGGGCCACAGCAGTGAAAAGAAAGGAGCCCTGTGTGTGTGCTGAAGATAAAACAAACTGAAATCCAGGGCCCGCAGCATCGCAGGTAGCATCCATCTGTGAAAAGCAGACCACTTTGTAGACAAGCCTTCTGTAAAGACCAGATGGCACCTTTTCTTTATTTTAGGAATAAAGAAAACAAAAAACGGAGAATAGTGCCACTTGAAAAGAAAGCAAGGAGAAAGGCTCAGTTCAGCTCAGGACATCCCTCCCAGCCCAGGGCCCTCAATTCTGGGGCTACATTTCCCACCTCCTTCCTTCCAGAATCTTCCGTGGTAGACAGTGGCACAGAGGGTGGTACTCACCTCAGGTGATCTGTTCCCACTGCTGCTGGCCCAAGCCCAGCCTAACCAATGTGCAGACTACTGTACATATCACAGCCTGCTGAACAGCTAGTCTGAACACTGGGATGGCAGAGATGGCAGTTCAGTGCAGGACAGGAGCCTTCACTTCTTCTGGGGTCCTCCATTCATCCTTGCACCTGGGCTCTTCTGACGTGGCAAGGCCAGGGTGACTGGCTCAGATCTAGAGAAAGTTGGGGTTTTCAGGAAATCTGAAGGCAGGCTGGGGGAGGGCTGGAGTCAATAGCCAGCACCACAGAAGGCGGTCCCTGTGCAGTTGTGCAGTCTGAGCAAGGCGCATGAGCATGCTTTTGCATGTGCATGTGAGTGAGATGGCAGCCTCCTGATCCTGGGCGGATCATATATAAACAGTTCCAGATGTGGCGCCCTGGATGTCTGTGACTCAGTTACTTGGCCCCGGCCTGCTGTTGGGAGACTTCCTGCCTCATGACATCATAGGGTGCAGGCCACAGAGTTACCCCTCAGGAAACAGGAGCCCCTTCAGAGGCCCTCAAATTCCCAACTTCATGTCTTATAACCAGGCAGACTTCAAGGCTGCCCTCCCTGTTTGAGGCCCAGCATGTAGTGCATATGTTGGGTGTTCCACCCTACACGGCCCTAGCTTTGCTAGACCCCTGGCCGTGCTCCAGTCAGGCAGTCAGAGCTGCTGAGGCCAACTGGGAGTCAGTCCAGAGCAGCAACAGGAAACCTGGACCCAGAACCGTACTACCCTCCCCATGGTAAGACTCAGCAGTCCTTAGACAGGTGAGGAAGAGGGGCACAGAGAGGAGCAGCAGTTTGTCCTGAGGCACACAGCCTGGAAAGGCAGAGTGGACTTTAACACAGGTACTCGTAGTGTTCAACTGGTCCCTACCCTTCCCTTTCAGCACTGTAGCTGCTGACAGATTCAGAGGTGGTATTCCAAAATTCTTCTAGGGTTTTATGGTAGCGCAGAAACATGAGAAAGAGTCACAAAAGATAGCTAGGTTGAGCCTGGGGGGCTAACTATGTGGAGAAGAATAACACTACAGCATGGGGAACCGAGATCACACCCCACCCAGCTCTGTAGTGGATGGCTGGGGTTTGCTGGCTGACATCCTAGCTCCTGGTTTAGTATAATGTTGCCTCAAGAAAGTAGGCATTTGCCAGGCGGTGGTGGCACACGCCTGTAATCCCAGCACTCGGGAGGCAGAGGCAGACGGATCTCTGTGAGTTCGAGGCCAGCCTGGTCTACAAGAGTGAGTTCCAGGACAGGCTCCAAAGCCACAGAGAAACCCTGTCTCGAAAAACCAAAAAAAAAAAAAAAAAAAAGAAGAAAGTAGGCATTTTCTCGCTTCTCCCCCATCATGTGCATATACCACACACACACAGAGAAGATGTCCAGGAGAAGGTCTAAGGCTAGGGCTCAGTTGTTAGAGCTTTGCCTAGCGTGCACAGGGCCTGGTTCATCCTAGTACTGCATGACCTGGGTGTGATTGGTAGTTTGGGCCTGTAACTCATTGCAGCTCTTGGGAGGCAGAGGCAGGAGGATCAGGAATTCAAGGTCATCCTCAGCTGTATAGCAAGTTGGAGGCTAGCTTGGGCTATGTTGAGACTTTGTTTTTGTTTCGTTTTAAGTCTAAATAGTGCAGAAAGTCCCCACAGAGAGCTGACTTTATCTGCAGCCTTACATAGATTTCATAGTGAGCCCCTGCACTGTGTCCCTGGACAGCCAGCCTCTCACTCTGAGCAGACGTAAAAGGAAGAGTTCTGTGAGCGGATTGATGAGGCTTTGACTTTGGGAACTGCTGCTGGTCACGTGACTGGGAGTTGTAAAGAAGCTAGCTGGCTCAGACCTATCATGGCTGCTACTTGGGAGGCTGAGACAGGTGGATTGGAACTTAAAGAGGTTCTGGGTAACTTAGTGAGCCCTGTCTGAAATGAGAAGAGGGCTGCCTGAGTGGCCCAGCAATGGAATGCTTACCTGTGAGTGCATTCCTGGGTTCCATCGCCAGAAATTAAAAAAAAAAAAAAAAAAGGCTTGGGTTGGCTTCAGTGGTAGTGCTTGCCTGGCATGCACGAAAGCCTGGGCTTGATTCCAAGCATAAAGAAAGAGAGACGGTGACTCACAAAGCCAGTGATATTTCTATGGCATTGGTGCCCCGGCACCAGCTTCCCAGGTATGCCGCCTGAGGTGGCCTCTCGGTGCTTCAGACTCCTTCCCTGTGAGTGGGATTGTCACCATAACTCAGTGGTGTGAACCAGATTCTGTCAAGAAGTGGGGAGGACCACCTGGGAATGGAGTTAGGGCTGAGCAGTTTGAGCACCCACTGCTTGTGTTCTCTAGATGGGGAACAGAATTGACAAGCATCCATCTAGGAGCTGCTGAGAGACCTTAAGAAGGCAAGGAGGAGCCGGGCGATGGTGGCGCACGCCTTTAATCCCAGCACTCGGGAGGCAGAGGCAGGCGGATCTCTGTGAGTTCGAGACCAGCCTGGTCTACAGAGCTAGTTCCAGGACAGGCTCCAAAGCCACAGAGAAACCCTGTCTCGAAAAAACCAAAAAAAAAAAAAAAAGAAGGCAAGGAGGAGGCCATGTAGGGTGTTAGGACAGAAACATCCTGGACAAAGGCCTTGGACATATTGAGACATGGAATTTTAAGGAACATTCAAGTGAGCAAGGGGATGGCAGTTCTCATCACACCAAGTCAGGTGTTGGAAGTAGCTTTCAGGTGATTGAAGGCTCTGCCCTGTCAGCCCAGGTGAGGCTTCTATCCTCTCTCCTCAGGAGAAAGAGAAGAAGTACATGCTGCCACTGGACAACCTCAAAATCCGGGATGTGGAGAAGGGCTTCATGTCCAACAAGCATGTGTTTGCCATCTTCAACACGGAGCAGAGGTGAGGAGCCTGCAGGGGTGGGGTCCCAGGAGATCTTAGTGGCAACGTTGTGCACAGGTTTCCAGAGTCCTGTCCTGGGGGTAGTTCTGTGTAGTGAGGTGAGGGCAGAGCACCATGGATACAGACAATTGAAACGGATGAAGTAAGTGTGAGGACCAGTCCAACCCTCCCACACACTCACAGGGAGAAGACTGGCACAGTACTGGGGGGAGAAACAGGAGGGCCCCTGGTGGTCTCTAGCCCCATCTCGCCAGTTCTGTAAATGTCAGGTCAGTGAAACAGGCCATGTCTCAAAGAGGAAGGTGCATAGAAAGTGAGGAAGGCACCGTGCTGATTCTAGCCTCTACCTGCCGTGCACACCTCCGTGCCCACAGACTGACCTGCTAACTTGCCCTGGTCTCACTCCTCATGTATAGAGAGCATTCAGTGATAGAAGGTGTACATGGTGCTCAGTGACAGAGTGCCTGCCCGGAGTCCCCCAGTGAAAGTGAGCTGATGAAGTGGCCCAAATTCATTCTCTAGAATGAACATAAAGATGGCCTTCGTGCATGGACAGACAGACAGACACACACACACACACACACACACACACACACATACAACCATCATAATAATTGAGAATTTTCAGCTATCCGTTGTCTGGGGCAGCCACACCAGGCAGTGCAGGTTGAGTTTGTTTCTGCTGTGGTTGGAAGTTCTGATGGACATTGTTAACTGTGGTCTTCCCTGTAGACACCTCAGTGGGAGTTTCCAAGCCAGAGCAGAGGCACATGGTTCTCTTGAGTTCGAGGCTAGCCTGGTCTACAGATAGACTTTCAGGACAGCCAGGGCTCCAGAGAAACCCTGTCTTGAAAATCCGGGGTGGGGTGGGGGACAAAAAGTGAGGCAGTCTGGACAGCAGGAGCCTGAGACATCCCCGTCAGAAACAGATGAGGGCTTGCGTGCTTAACTCATTCCCTTTCCCTTGCTGGTGGCCCAGGCTTTTCCCCCCTGCCTAGGGACTGCATGGTGTCGTGTGCCACTCTACTGAGTTTGAGTCTCCCCACAACAGTGAGCTTGTGCTCCGCAGGCAGACCTGTGTCAAGTTGATAATACAGAGACAAAATGACTGAGCTCAAATACCATGTTGGAATGACAGGCATGGTGGCACACACCTCTAACCCAGCACACAGGAGCCTGAGGCAGGACGTTCTAAGTGTGAGGCTGGCCTTGGCTGTGTAGCAAGCCCTGCCCTATAAATAAGTGACAAGCTATCAACACTGTGCCATATTCACTTGCTCTGATGATTGTGTGTGTGTTTGTGGTACTTGGTGCGCTAAAGTATACATGCACACACACCCAGAAGCCCTATAACAAACTGGGGACAGTACCTTTATGCCTAGGTCAGGCAGAGACACACCCTACCCCCAGACCCCTGCTTTTAGTGGTCAGCCAAGTCCCTTTCTACCGCCTACTCCAGGAATGTCTACAAGGACCTACGACAAATCGAACTGGCATGTGATTCCCAGGAAGACGTGGACAGCTGGAAGGCTTCGTTCCTGCGAGCTGGGGTCTACCCCGAGAAGGACCAGGTAAGGAGCTAAGTTCCCTGCATAGATGACATACCAGAGGCTGCCTGGGAGAAGGGACTAGTCATTTCTAGGCCACAAGTGTCAGTGGTAAAAATTTTCTTTGCTGTGGTAAAAATACCTGCCAGAGTCTATGGAAATGGCTTAGATGTTTGCACTACAAGCATAAGGACCTGCGGTCAATCCCTCGAACTCACATAAACAACAACCAAGTGTGGTGGTGCGTGCTTGCAGTCCTGGTACCGGGGAGGCAGGGAGAGGTGGACTGCTGCAGCCCTGTAGCCTGCCGGCCTCGCCACATCAGTACCCCTGGTCCTGATGAGAGACTTGTCTCAAAAAGTAACTCTGGTCTTCCCAGTGAGTTCTAGGCCAGCCAGAGCTACACACCTGTCTCAAAAAACCAGGCCAAGCCGGGCGATGGTGGCGCACGCCTTTAATCCCAGCACTCGGGAGGCAGAGGCAGGCGGATCTCTGTGAGTTCGAGACCAGCCTGGTCTACAGAGCTAGTTCCAGGACAGGCTCCAAAACCACAGAGAAACCCTATCTCGAAAAACCAAAAAAAAAAAAAAAAAAAAAAACAGGCCAATCAATCATTAATGCAGTGAGAGACTAGGAAGATAGCTCAGATGAAAAGTACCTGCTGTGTAAGAAGACTTTAGTTTGGGTCCCCAGAACCCTAGTAGAAAGCCAGACACAAACCGTGTGTCTGCCTGTAACCGCAGTCTTGCACAGTACAGGCACCTGGGATGAAAACAGTGTATGGATCTCTGAAGCCCACTTAACAGGCAGCCTAGAAAAATCAGTGCACTCCAAATTCAGAGAGAGTACCTTTCTCAAAATGAGGGCCAGTAAGATGATTAAGGGACTGAAGCTGCTGCTGCAAAGCCGTATGATGCAAGTTTGAGCCCTAAGACCCACATAATGGAGAACTGATTCCCACAAGTTGTTTTCTGACCTACACACATGTGCCATGGCACAGCACACACATGTTCATACAAATATATACATGCACAAAACATAAATGTGGGTTTTTCGAGGGTTTTGTTGTTATTTTTTGTTTTGTTTTTTGAGGCTGGGACTCTGTGTGGCTCTGCCTAGCCCACAGCTCACAGAGATTTATCTGCCTCTACCTTCTGAGTACTAGAATTAAAGACTTGGGCTACCACACCTGGCATAAAATTTAATTTTAAAAATTTAAAAACTGCCAGGCGTTGGTGACACAGTTCTTTAATCCCAGCACTTGGAAAGCAGAAGCAGGAGGAACAGCTTGTAGGGGTGATACTCACATATACATACATACAGATGGACACAAATCAGGAAATACCTGATACACACAGCTAAGAGAGAGGTGTCCTGCTCGCCTCCGTACATAGCTGCTCTGCTTACGTTATCTATCCTGGCAGTGATCGAGGTTCAGAGGCAGGAAAGGGGAAGATGTGACAGGGCCAGGTGTCTCCAGGGATGCAGCCTCCAGCTAAGCCACACTTCCTGAAGATTCAAGAGCTTCACAAATACAGTGCTGTTCTAGAAATATGGCTCAGCAGATAAAAGACTGGCCACTCTTCAAGAGGACCCGTTCAGTTCTCAGCACCCACATTACAGCTCACAGCTGTCTATAACTCCAGTTCCAGGGGATCTGACACCCTCTTCTGGCCTCTGTGGACACTGCACACATATGGCATATACACGTACCAACATTGATGTACACATAAATGAAAATAAGTCTTAAAAATTACAGCAGCCCCTGGAACCCAAATACCAATACCTGAACCCTAGCATCCCATAGTCAAACCATAACTCAGAACACATAGCTGACACCCACTGGAGCAAGCAAGGCAGAGTGAGCATAGTTTGTCATTAGAGTCCAGAAGGTTTTCTAGCAGAATCCATGGCCTGAAAGGCAGGTGGACTTGGTACTCATCTTGTCTTTTTTACTCCTGTCCTTGGGGTGAAGTCACTACAGAATCCTGGTGTGTGTCCCCATCCCCTGGGAAGAGTCCAGCCTGACTTTCAGTATACCCCAGCACAGACCAGCTGATCTAACAGCACTGTAAGGAACCCACTTGAGAGGGGGTTGGCTGTCAGCAGAGTAGGCACATAGTTCCAAGAGCATGTAGTTCTTAGCTATGGCTGCTCGGCCTTTTCGGCCGTGCTCACCTTCTCTGTGTCCCGTGCAGGCGGAGAATGAGGATGGAGCACAAGAGAACACCTTCTCCATGGACCCGCAGCTGGAACGGCAGGTAGAGACCATCCGGAACCTGGTGGACTCCTATGTGGCCATCATCAACAAGTCCATCCGTGACCTCATGCCAAAGACCATCATGCACCTCATGATCAACAATGTAAGTGGGAAGTTCCAAATTAGCCAAGGTCTTAGCTGAGGCTTGGTGGGCTGGACATCCAGCCGCAGCACCACAAAAACAGGCATTTTATAGTACACCTGTCAGCCCGGCACCGGAGTGTAGAGGCCGGAGGATCAGAAGTTCACCTTCATCCTCAGCTACATAGACACTTTGAGGGGATCCTTGATTATTTAAGACCCTGTCTCTGCCGGGCGATGGTGGCGCACGCCTTTAATCCCAGCACTCGGGAGGCAGAGGCAGGCGATCTCTGTGAGTTCGAGACCAGCCTGGTCTACAGAGCTAGTTCCAGGACAGGCTCCAAAGCCACAGAGAAACCCTGTCTCGAAAAACCAAAAAAAAAAAAAAAAAAAAAAAAGACCCTGTCTCTAAAACCAAAACCAAGGCAAGCAAGGTGGCTCAGAAGATAAAGGCACTTGCCCTGGAACTTTCCAGTCCACAAAGCTGTCCTCTGACATGCACACCATGGCGCACGCATATACACACACACACACACACACACACACACACACCAGACTGATAAATAAATGAGTACATAAAATTAATTTAAGAACAAATTAGGAGCTGGAGAGACGACAGTTAAGAGTACGGGCTGTTCTTTCAGAGGTCCTAAGTTATTTCCCTACAACCACATGTCCTTCAAGGTTAGAACAAGTTGGTTTGTTTAGGTGGCTTTTTGTTTTTGTTGTTGGGTTTTTTGTTGTTGGTTAGTTGCTTTTTGTAATGTTGGGGATTAAACCCAAAGCATGGTGCATGTTAGGCAAGCTTTGGATTATTGAGCTGCACCTCTACCTCCGCCATTAGGGGAATCTAGGCAGGGGCTCTACAGCTGAGCCACACCCCTACTTCTCACTGGAGGGTTGATTTTAGGCAGTTTCTATGGCTAAACCTTAGCCTGTGATGGATGTTTTTCTAATCACATTAGGCTTCTGAGCTCTTGGCTAGTGTAAGGGTCTGATCTCTCCCACCATTGTCCTCAGACAAAGGCCTTCATCCACCATGAGCTGCTGGCCTACCTGTACTCATCAGCAGACCAGAGTAGCCTCATGGAAGAGTCAGCAGAGCAGGCTCAGCGTCGGGACGACATGCTGCGCATGTACCATGCGCTCAAGGAAGCACTCAACATCATTGGGGACATCAGTACCAGCACAGTATCCACGCCTGTACCCCCACCTGTTGATGACACGTGGCTCCAGAACACCAGTGGACACAGGTCTGGAGGGCAGTTTGTCCCCCCTTGTGCCCATACAAGCTCCACCCTTCTGTTCCTTGGTCCAATCAGGAGATAGGTCACAGCTGAATGGGACAACACACAGGCCTGAGAACCTGTCCTGCCTAAAGCCACTAGGGGAGCCATGGCCTCCAAAGGCCAATCTGAGCCACATCGTTGGAGGAAAACGTCCTAAGTCTCCACAGCCCAGGGAACAGCTACCACAGAGGTCTTTCTCCTAGACATAGCGAAGGGCACAGGGGAAGATTAAGGCAAACAGAGCCCTCTAGCCCATAGAACCTAGGATTCCATAGCCTCAAGATGGGAAGCGTGGGCCAGAGAGACATCTAAGCAGCCACGGTCAAGGGAATGTCAGTGCATTGGACCTACTGAAACTTCAGGACACTGGATCCCTCAGGAAGAGGACCAGAGCCCAGACCTGGGAAGACTGAGGTCTCTAGGACCAGTGGGGAACAGGGCAGACAGGTACCTCACAGATAGAGGCTCTGGAAGGGTCTTGGGCTGTACAGCAGTCTGGACACACCGTCCTCAGAGCTGTCCTGTCAGGACATAGCAACCCTAGTAACCTGGAATGCTGTAGCTCAGGCTGGTGGCTGCCGGGGCTCTGTCCTCGTGGCATTCGCTTACAGGTGTTCACAGTATGATTCCTCCAGCTTACAGCCTCTCCCTCCTCCACAGCCCCACTCCACAGCGCCGGCCTGTGTCCAGCGTGCACCCACCAGGCCGGCCTCCTGCCGTGCGGGGTCCCACACCAGGGCCTCCCCTGATTCCTGTGCCTGTGGGGCCTGCAGCCTCCTTCTCAGCACCCCCCATCCCATCCCGGCCTGGACCACAGAACGCGTTTGCCAACAACGACCCTTTCTCAGCGCCACCTCAGATACCATCTCGGCCAGCACGGATTCCCCCTGGTATCCCTCCAGGAGTGCCCAGGTAAGGTCCACAGCCTGCATCCTGGGGTTCCTTAGTTGACTCTGACTGCCTCCATTCTGATGACTTCCAGTGTAGCTCCAACAAGACATCGAGTAGTGCAGGCATTGCTGCTTGTGTGCTGAGAAACTGAGCCCTAGAGGGGCCAATCCCACTTAGCCATAGGACAATGGATCAGCTGACCTCACGGCTCCTGGCCTGTCCTCTTAAGCAGCAGGTTTCATGTCCCCCTAACCCTAGGTTATCACTAATACCTGGTCAGCTAGGTTCCGGTCTCCATTTCTGAGGTCCGAGGAGGGCAGGGAAGTGGGCAAGATGACACATCTGGTAAAAGTGCTTGCTACCAAGCCTTGTGACCAGAGTTCAGTCCCCCAGACCCCTCTTGGTGAAGGAAAGACCAGCTCCTCCTAAGGCCCAGAACTTGCCTGTGCTACCCAAGCCAGCTAGTGACATGGAGATACCAGGAAAATACCTGTAATACTCCTCCTGGTGCCCCAACTTTGGGAGCACCTGGGGTGGGCTGGATGGGTGGGGTCCTCATCCTCACCCTGCGTCTGGCCTCACTGCCCTCCACCTCCCATGTCTTACTCTCTTTGCAGCAGAAGAGCACCCGCTGCGCCCAGTCGGCCTACCATTATCCGCCCGGCCGAGCCGTCCCTGCTCGACTAGGCTGCAGGGGGCAGTGTTCTGGGGGGTCCTCGTGCACCCACAGTGCAGGAGAGCTTTGGTTTGGGCCCCACTACTGCTCCCCTCCCATGGTGGGACCAGGCTCTTGTGGGCAACCCCTACCCTTTCCTCCCTAGCCTGGTGGACATGACAATGAGGGGGTGGGTGGGGTCCCAGACAACAGGACATGGGGGCTTTGCACTTTGGGTTGAGGAGAACTGTCTGGTTGGCAGTAGGAACTGCATCCTTGGGACCATCTGGAAAGAAAGATCCAGGCTGGTGTAGGGGAACTCTACCAGGGGCTTCTCTACAGACTGTAAGCCTTTGTTCTTTCTTGGGGTACAGCAACTGTCCAACATTTCCTAAGGGCTCTTCAGGAGTGAGCCAGGCCCAACTGGCCCAGTGCTGGCCACCTACCTGGCTCAAGTTGTATATATATATCTTCTTTGGCCATATTAACCACACAACCTGAGCCCAGCCCAGTCTCGATAGCCAGAGGTGCCTTTGTGCCTTCCTCAGGCCTGGAGCACCTCAGCTCTGGCCTGCCTCACTCTCCTCAGCCCTGGTGTGGTTTGGGCTATGTGAACTGGGGAAACATCAGGGGCCTTCTGGCTCCCAGCTGACCCATCCCCACAGGGTGGACCTGGTGCCTCTGTACAGATCCTGTCCCCACTGCTTGGTTTGACCACTGTTAAGTGCCTGCCTCTGTATATCTTATTAATAAACTAAAATAAAGGGAAGCCCCGCTGGTGGCTCTGTGTGTGGGCCTTTTGTGTCTGTCCCAGGCCAGGGGGAGACTGTCCACTCTTCCCTCACTTATATGTGTCTCCTGTCATTTCTTCTGAACACCTCTCTACCACTCCGGGAATAGGACCCCCTCTCCCAGTGCTCATAGGAAACAGAAATTCTAGCCACTACCCCGAACGGCACTGTGGCCAGGCCCACTTCCAGGTCCCCCATTAGCTCTATAGGGGACATGGTTCAACTTTGCTTTATGATCTTTTTCTTTTGTGCCAGGCGACCACCTCCATCGGCTCCTGCCCGGCCTTTCTTCTGAGCTTCGTGGGAGTGCCCTCCCGCCTTCCTGGCTGCCTGGCTTGAGGCTAGGTCTGTCCCAAGCTGCTGTCCCTGAGCCCAAGTCACCAGGCACTATTAATTTTTCTGACCATAATTTATTGACCCCAGTGCCCAAGACAGATGCCCTTTGTTCCTTGAGGCTTGTAGGTAGACTCTGGTGGGCTGCACCCAGAGAGAAGGAAAGGTTCCTCTTGGAGTTCTGTCATCAGTCCCCCCAACCAGCTGGCTCCCATTGGGCCGAGGAGCCAGGGCTCTTTCCTATCAAATAAAAGTGACTGTCCTGGCAAGAACTCTGCAGGTGTGTCTCCTTCCCAGACCCTAGCAAAGTAGGCTTATCCCCAGGAACGAGCAGAGACATTACGGGTGGGGTGTGTCCAGCTGGGGTAAGGGCCAGGGGCAGCTGCACAGCTTGACACATCCTGATGGCTGGAAGACTTAGGCTAAGGCACAATATCAGGAGAAACCAGGGCATCTGTGAGCCATATAGCCCCACACCGCTGCGCCTAACACTTCAGCTTCCGACAAACAGGCACTGGTGCTGAGCCTCCCCATCCAAGGGGTCTGCAATCCACTTGCACTCCCTGCTCACCCAGGAAGGGATGGATACACGGGGTCCTCTCTGAGTCCGGGGAGGTCTCCACAAGTCACACAGGCCTGATGGCCTCCACTGTTTGACTCATCCTCCGTGGCCGGGGCTACGTGGGTACAGGACGCTTGTTGTGGAAGAAGCGCTTGAGTGTGCAGACCTGCAGGACGGCCACCAACAGCAGCACAGCCACATTGGCAGCTGACCAGAAGTTGACCCGCCCCAGGTTGTCTTCCTGAAGGTTCCGATCACGTGCCTCAAAGGCTCGTAGCAGAGTCAGCATCTGGATGCTCCGTTCCAGCCGGGTCCTCATCGTCTCTATGGATTCCTGCCAAGTCAAAAAGACAGGGTCAGGCTGCCTAAGCCAAATCCTCACTCGTGCCGTTCACTGCCTGTGTGACTGTCAGCAAGTTAATTTGCCTCTCTGGTCTTCTGTCTCACATCCTCTCCTAGAAATCCAGTATTTTTTGTTTTTTCCATTTTTCCCCATGATGTTTTCTTGTTTGTTTTTAGGTAAGGCCTTTTTTCTTACAGGTCAGAGGGTGCACATACTGTGCGTTCATGTGGAGGTCAGAGGACAGCTTGCAGGGATCAGTTCTCTCCTGCCACTGTGTAGGTCTCAGGTAGTTAGGCTTGGTGGCAGTTGCCTTTGCCTGCCTGCTAAACCATTTCACCAGCCTTTAAAATAGGATCTTTTGCCGGGCGGTGGTGGCGCACGCCTTTAATCCCAGCACTCGGGAGGCAGAGGCAGGCGGATCTCTGTGAGTTCGAGACCAACCTGGTCTACAAGAGCTAGTTCCAGGACAGGCTCCAAAACCACAGAAAAACCCTGTCTCGAAAAACCCAAAAAAATAAATAAATAAATAAATAAAATAAAATAGGTTCTTTTGTGTCAAAGGCTGGTCTTTATATGCAAGTCAAGGGTGGCCTTGAATTTGTGCTCCTCTTGTATCCAAGTGTAACCCATACTGGTTTTATGGAGGGCTGGGTGTAGGAACTTCATGCGTCTTAGGGTATCACTCTACCAACTGAATGGTCCCTAGCCCTTTTGGTTTTGTGAGATGGGTTCTTGCTATAGCCCAGGTTGGTCTTGAACTCACTGGAATGCTGCCTCAACCTCCTGAGTGCTGGGATTACAAGCATGCACCACCACACTCAACTCACCTTGATGTCTTCCATTTTGACATCAAGCATCTCCTCTGGCTCCACAGCCTCAGCCCAACCTTCCACCTCTTCCTCATCCTGGAAACTGTCAAAGATGAGCTCGAAGAACACTAGCTTCTCTGAGATGGTACTGAAGGAATTGTCAAAGCATAGCCTGTAGTCCCCGGCCTCAGTAGGCTCCACCCTGGGCAGACAGATGAGACACAGACGTGACCCTGGAGTGACCAGCCAGCTGCTCTGTGGAGCCAGTAGGATGGTAACCCGAGGCCACTGGGGAGCTGCAGGGCTGTAACTGAACCAAGACAGGGCAAGACTTCACTCACGTGTGCACCCCATCAGCCTTTCGAGACTCACTGACCAACAGCACACCCTGAGGGCTCTCCAAGGTGAAGTCCACATCCAGCCCCGCACCTCCAATCACCTGAAGAGCAGGTAAGAGTTGGGGAATGGGCAGGTTTGAGCCCAGCCTATCTTCCACAGAAGGACTGGGTTGAACCGAACTGGAAAAAACAACCACTAGGAGCCTATCTTCAAAACAAACCGTGTATGATTGGGGTAGGAGGGTAGCTTGTGGGGATCATAGGGCAGCATGCAGGAGTCAGTTCTCAACCTCCACCATAGCTAGGAAACTCGGGACATCGGGTTTAGTTTAGCTGCGAGTTCTTTTACCCATTGAGCCATCTCGCTGCCCTAAGGGCCTATCTGTACACCGACGTACGCACCTGCAAGGTTCCTTCCTGGTCCCTAAAACGTTCCACGCGAGGTCTTTCATCAGGCCACCCCACCACCCCCTTTAGCAGTCCAAGGTGGGTGTCTACCTGGCTGCAAATATATAGTGGTCGCCGACCCTCTAGCCACCAGGGAATTCCCCTGAAACCCACCCAAAGAGCTTCCAGCTCGGAACTCCCCTAGCCCAGGAGACCATAGGCATCCCGGCCACGCCCACTCCACGCCCCTCCTGCTGGCCACACCCCCTTGTCCTACGCCGCGTCCCCAGCCCCGGACCTTCTCACCTGGTACTCGGTCTCTAAACTAGCATTGGCCGGCGCGGACTGGTAAAAGCATTGCTTCCTCCCTGCGGGAAGCAGAAATGTAAACTCGCCGTCCTGAATGGGCGGCGGCCCCGCCTCTCCCACTCCTACTGCACGCAGGAGTAGCCACAGGGCCAAGGCTACGGCCGCGCCGGCCGCCATCGTCCGTATCACGTTCTACGCTACTCACAGGATGCGGGTCCTTTAAGCATTGGTCCCGCCCACCTCTCATTTCGGCAAAGCTCATTGGCTGGAGCCTATGTTCGGCCCCAAACCCGCTGAATGCTGTGTGAAGGGTCCCAAAGAGGGGAGCTGCCCAGACGAATGCCTAATCTGTTAGAAGGCACACTAACGCTGACTAGAATTTTGTGAAACTTCTCCGTATCTGTTATTAACCACTGGAGTTGGGGATGGGGGAAATGACAGGCCTGAAATGATGAAGCAATTTTTCAGGCAAAAATTAAGATGACTAAACGGGGAGGTTTGCGGGTCCTCTGTGGGACCGCCTGCTGTCCTCCCTACTCCAATGCAAGTCTCGTGTCGCCTATTGATCAGCCTGGTGTAGGCGAAACCCGTTAGTGGTGGGTCCTGGGTTGGATCCCGATCAGGAGCTGTCCATCAAAGCTCTTCGGCGACCGGCCGGGTGCTGGCGGTACTCCGATGTTAGCTTCTGGCGACGCTTGTTCCATGAGCATGGCCTCCCCAGACTCAACGCCAGCTCTGCTTTGTGTTTATACCTTACATCATCGCTTTAGAAGGATTTTGGTCTCCTTAAGTTGGGAGTGCTTGTTAGGTGGTGAGCAGAACACGCCCTCACTCTGTATCCAATTGGTCTCAAACCTTTGGGCCAAGAGGTCCTAGTGAGTTCGTGCTGACATAAGCCCCAACTCTAGCATTTGGGAGACTGAGGCAGGAGTTCTGAGGAGTTTGAATTGGAGATCATCCTAGGGTGCATAAATAGTTCCAGACTAGCACTGTTACGAAGGATCTTTTTGGCCTCGAGATACTCAGAGGATAAAGGTCCTCGCTGCTAAACCTGATTACCTCAGTTCAATCCCTAGGACCCACGTGGTAGAAGGAGAGAACTGACTCTCACAAGTTGTCTCTGACTTGCATGCACACACATCACAGGCACACGCACGTGCGCACCACCGTGCTGGTTAGTTTTTATCCACTTGACACAAATCTGGCAAAAGGGATTCTCACAGGAAGAATTGCCTTGCGGGCATTTTTTTTTTTCATTGCAATCTGAAGCCGGAAGGCCTAGCCCACTATGCAGGTGGTATACCATCCCTAGGCAGGTGGGTCTTGGCTGTTTATGTTTAAGTAATTTGACCGGACGGTGGTGGTGCAGGCCTTTAATCCCAGCACTCAGGAGACAGAGGCAGGTGGATCTCAGTGAATTTGAGGTCAGCCTGGTCTACAGAGTTCCAGGACAGCCAGGACTGTTGCTCAGAGAAACCCTGTCTCAAAAGGAAAAAAGGTAGTTTTAGTTTGGGGGCTTGGAGAGAGGGCTCAGCGGTTAAGAGCACTGGCTGCTCTTCCAGAGGATACAGGTTCAATTCCCAGCACCTATATAGCAGCTCATAACTACCTGTCATGCCAGTTTCAGGGGATCTGATACCTTTACACAAACATCATACAGGCAAAACACGAATGCACACATGAAAAAGATAAAGAAGAAAAAAATAGTTTGAAGTTGGGCAGTGGCGGCACACATCCTTAATCCCAGCACTAGATAGGCAAAAAAGTAGGTGGCATTCAAAGCCAGCCTGGTCCACAAAGTGGGTTCTCGAACATCCAGGGCTGTTGTCACACAGACAAAGATTTAAAAAAAAAAAAAATCCATACTCTACCAAACTGGAAAACCTAAAGGCAGTACTCGGGAGGCAGAGGTAGGCAGATCTCTGTGAGTTCGAGGCCAGCCTGGGCTATAAGAGCTAGTTCCAGGACAGGCTCCAAAGCTACACAGAAACCCTGTCTTCAAAAAAAAAAAAATCTTTAAAAATTTGAAATTAAACTAAGTTCTACACAACTGGAAATACTGTCTCAAATAAAATGCTCTAAAATAGCACACCTTCCCTGCCCCCCCCCAGGACACATGTGCAGCTGCAAACAAAATTTGAAATTAAATTAAATGCACAAGAAATTAACAGAATGAGATGATAAAAACTTAGCTGGGTTGTCGTGGTGCACACCTTTTATTCTATCATCCAGGAGACAGAGGCAGGTGGACCAGCGTAGAAAGGTAAATACCAGCCTTACTACAAACCCTTCAATCTGCGCTGGTGATTTCTGCCTGCTAGATAAGCTGGTGTAGTCATAGCACAAAACTTGTGGGCATAAACTAACTACTTTATGGTTGGATTTAAGACCAGTTCCAAGAGATGAAGCCCACACTTGTCATTACTCAGATGACCTAGAACTTGCGACTAGATAGGCCATGGGCCTAGTAGAAAGCCAAATACTACTGTTCTGCTAAAAGAATGTAGCAACAAAACAACTCCTAATTACATCCCTCTGTACCCATGGGAACAAGTACAGAGTCCCACGGTGGGCAATGTGCAGAGAATAGAGATCGGACACTCAGTCCTAGACCACACGTCTCCATCACACCCTCAGGGCTGAGGAAAGTTGTGAAAGAAGAGGCAGAGCGGAGGGAGGACACCGTGAAAACAAGGTCTAGACACAGCAGAGCTGACCCGTGAACTCAGCCTGGCAGCACGCACTGGGCCTGCACAGGGCAGGTTCAAGCCAGCTGGGATCCTAGCCCTGAGAGGGAAGTAGACATGAGCACCATACCTAACCCAGAGGCTGTCCCCAAGTGTCAACCAGTCAAAGGAAAATAGTTTTGAGTCTTACTGAATACACAAGCCACAAGGGGCAGGCCCTGCCCAGAAGTAGGTAGCCAACACAAAATGAGCTCATTGGTATTTTTAGAGTTTTTTTTTTACCTCATAATGATTTCTCTGGGCATTTTTTACCTTACTGGTCTTTACCTTACTTGTGTTTATTTATAAATTATGGTTTCTGAGTTTGTGTTTTAATAGTGTATGTGTTTCTTCTGATTTCTTTATTATTTTTGTTTTTGTTTGTTTGCCCTCCCCACTGTGACTCCCCCTCCCCACTGGGACTCCTCCTCCCCACTGTGACCCCCTCCCCACTGGGACTCTGGAATTAACTAAAACCCAAACATCTGGGTATACCTGTGAGGGATATTTTTGATTAAATCATTTGAGATGGGGAGGTCCACTTTTAATCCAGATCTTCTCTTTTTTATATATATATTTATTTATTTATTATATATACCAATATCCTGTCTGTGTGTATGCTTGAAGGCCAGAAGGGGGCACCAGACCTCATTACAGATGGTTGTGAGCCACCGTGTGGTTGCTGGGAATTGAACACAGGACCTTTGGAAGAGCAGGCAATGCTCTTAACCACTGAGCCATCTCTCCAGCCCCTAATCCAGATCTTTCAAGGTGGGAAGATCCACCTTTAGTCTGGGCCACACCTTCTGCTGGCAGCCTCTGTAAAGGACAAGGAAGAAGGGAGATTTTCCTCCTTGCCCTCTGGTCCTCATTCTCTTTGGCAAGTCCATTCCTTCACTTCTCTGGGATTCCAGCATACACTGAAGATCAGCTGAGACATCCAGACTCTCAGACTGAACAATTACTGAATTCTTGGGCCTTCCATTGTTGGACTAGTTGGGCCACAGTTTGTAAACCATTCTAATAACCCCTCTTGTGTATGTATGTCTCTTTATTCTGTAAGTCTGGTTCCTCTAACACAACTGTCACTACAGACTTTTTTTTTTCGAGACAGGGTTTCTCTGTGTTGCTTTGGAGCCAGTCCTGGTACTAGATCTTGTAGACCAGGCTGGCCTCAACTCACAGAGATCCGCCTGCCTCTGCCTCCAGAGTGCTGGAATTAAAGGTGTGCTCCACCACCACCAGGCTGGAGTCTCCCTTTTCAGTGTTGGGATTCCACCGTGTTTTGAATAAGAATGGTCCCCATAAACTTAGATATTTGTTCCTCAGTTGGTGGCTGTGTGAGAAGCATTAGGGTGCAGGCTCAGTCCCTGCAGGCAGCTTAGCCTGCCGTTCACACTTATGTGGCCATGGAGTCCAGAAGGGGGCTCTGGTGGAGGCTCTGCACAGCCAAGGCCAGTTGTGGCAAGGACACTCCTGCACAGCTGGTTTGAGGCCAGCCTTGGGCTGCCTCAGACCCTGTCTGAAAAGCTAACACACACAGGAAGCAATGCTCACTCAGGAGTCATTAGGGAACTAGACGTAAAAACCACTTCTACAGTAAAAAACAAAACAGAAACTAGTTGGGCCAGAGTGGTACGCACCTTTAATCCCAACACTCGGGAGGCAGAGGCAGGCGGATCTCTGTGAGTTTGAGACCAGCCTGGTCTACAAGAGCTACTTCCAGAACAGGTTCCAAAACCACAGAGAAACCCTGTCTTGGGGAGGGGGAAAAAAAGAGAGAGAGAGAGACAGGGTCTCACAATTTAGCACTTTCTGACCTGGAACTCACTAGGTAGACCAAGTTGGTTTCAAACTCAGAGAGGCAGATGCAGGTAGATCTCTGAGTTCAAGGCCAACCTGGTCTACAACAACTGGTTCCAGCCGGGCGATGGTGGCACATGGCTTTAATCCCAGCACTTGGGAGGCAGAGGCAGGCAGATCTCTGTGAGTTCAAGACCAGCCTGGTCTACAGAGCTAGTTCCAGGACAGGCTCCAAAAAAAAGCCATAGAGAAACCCTGTCTCGAAAAAAACAAAA
>NC_022012.1:15653753-15658609 GCF_000317375.1 Microtus ochrogaster
AAAAAAAAAAAAAAAAAAAAAAAGAAAGGCTAGCTGACCATGGTGCACATGCCTCTAATCCCAGAGCTGGGGATGCTGAGGCAGGTGGGTCTCTGAGTTCAGGCCAATCTGGTGTACAGAGTGAGTTCCAAGACAACCAAGGTTGTTACACAGAGAAACTCTTGTCTCAACATACCAAACCAAGGGCTGGAGAGATGGCTCAGTGGTTAAGAGCACTGGCTGCTCTTCCATAGGTCATGAGTTCAATTCCCAGAACCACATGGTGTCTCACAACCATCTGTAATGAGATCTGGTGCCCTCTTCTGGCATGTGCGCATGCATGGAGGCAGAATGTTCTATACATAATAAATAGATAAATAAATAAATAAATAAATAAATAAATAAATAAATAAATAAACCAAACCAAACCAAACAAACAAGCAAAAAGACTCTCTTCTGGGACTCAATGATCTCTTAATTGTAATCTTCATAGAATAAAAAAATCAAATTACACACTTCCAACATACAGTGGCACAGAATATACATTACAATGAGCACAGTGAAAAAAATACAGAACCAAAGCAAGACCAAGGCCAGCAAGGGAAACTCCAGATTCTCTAGCCAGTGTCTGATGGTAGAGGGCTTAGACGGTGCTGCCCCTCCTGGCCTGACGCCTACAACACAAGCCCTCTGTTTCAGGTGGTCCCATGGGAGGGCTGTATGCAGTTCTCCTTGGCCACATGAAATCCAGGCTTCACTTTCACAGCTTCATGCAGTGCTCTCTCAGGGTCCCCTCAACTCCTGCCTCTGCCTTTCAAGGCTGGGGTTCCAGGCGCTCAGCACAATAATTCAGTGATCACCTCCTCCTCTTTATTCTTTTTTATATATCTGCTTTAGAGAAACATTTATTCACATTTCATTGTGTTTCTTTTGTTGATGTCTAAATGCTTCTTATGTGTTGTGTCCTTTGTTTTTGTTTGTTTGTTTGTTTTTGTTTTTTTTGGTAGGGTTTCACCATGTAGCCCTGTTGTCCTGGAACTTACTCTGTAGACCAGGCTGCCTCGAACTCACAGGGATCTGCCTGTTGAATGCTGGGATTAACAACACCCCCCCACTCCCCCACCCCCCCCACCAGCTTCCTTGCTTTTCTTGTTGCTGTGGTCAAATTCCTAGCAGAAACAGTTTAAGGAGGAAGTGTTTGCTGTGACTTACCAGGTTCAATGTGCCCCAGCAGAAAGGGCTTGGTGGCAAGGGGCCTACAGATCACAGCCACAGAGAGAGAGCAGTACTCAGCTGGCCTTCTCCTTGCTATAACTGTGCAGGACCCCAGCCTTGGGTTCATGTTGCACACAGTTTACCCAAGCTAAGAACTCCCTTTAGGTGTGCCCAGTTTTCTTCTGGGTGATTCCATATCCTGTCAGGTTGATGATATACTAGCAGTTTGCTTTGTCTTGTGTTATACCACACCAGGCTCACAAGTGACTTGAGAGTTCTTGGAGCTTCTCCTTTTCTGCTACCCCGTGGAATCCAGGGATCAAACTCAGGTTCTTCCCACTAAGCCAGCTTGCTGGACCAAACCGATTGTCTCTGTATGTGTACATATACATACTCATGTACACATGCATGCTCATGTACACATACATACTCATGTACACGTACATACTCATGTACACGTACGTACTCATGTACACGTACGTACTCATGTACACGTACGTACTCATGTGCACATACGTACTCATGTGCATATATGTACTCATGTGCATATACGTACTCATGTACACGTACGTACTCATGTACACATACGTACTTATGTACACGTACGTACTCGTGTACACGTACGTACTCATGTACACATGCATACTCATGTACATATACTTTTTCTTGAGACAGGGTCTCAGATGTGGTGGTGCACGTCTTTAATCCCAGCACTCAGGAGGCAGAGGCAGGCGGATCTCTGTGAGTTCGGGATCAGCCTGGTCTACAGAGCTAGTTTTAGGACAGGCTCCAATGTTACAGAGAAACCCTGTCTCGGTAGGAAAAGAGAGAGAGAGAGAGACAGGGTCTCACAATTTAGCATTACCTGACCTGGAACTCACTATGTAGACCAAGTTGGTTTCAAACTCAGAGATCCATCTACCTCTGCTTCCTTAATGCTGGGATTAGAGGCATGTGCCTCCATGTGCTGCCCAAGGTTGACAATATGTTTTTAATTTATTTTATTTTTATGTGTATGGATAATTTCCCTGCATGTATATCTGTGTACCACATGCACCCGCAATGCCTCCAGAGGTTAGAAGAGGGCATTAAATTCCCTTGAACTGGAGTAGTGAGCCACCATGTGGGTGTTGGGAATTGAACGCAGGTCCTTTGGAAGAGCAGTTGGTGCTCCTAATCACTGAGCCCCCAGCCCCCAGGTTAACAGCATTAGCCATCACATGCTTTATGGTGCGGGAAGAGGGCAAACATCATCAGGAAAATGCCCTGGTCATCAGGAACCTTTGGTATGTCCAGTGCTTATCCAGGACATGGACACCACGGCTGAGCACCGTTTCATGTATGAAAGGCATCCCTATCCTTCTGCATGCTGTCAGTGTCCTTGGTGCACAGGGAGACTGAGCCCAAGTGCTTTGTACCTGCTGTTTCCTTACCTTCATTGTCAACTTTTGCCTCAGATGACTGGGAGTTAATCCTTTTTTTTTTTTTTTTTTTTTTTTTTTTTTGTTTTTTTTTTTTTTTTTTTTTTTTTTGGTTTTTCGAGACAGGGTTTCTCTGTAGTTTTGGTGCCTGTCCCGGAACTAGCTCTTGTATACCGGGCTGGCCTCGAGCGGGAGTTAATCCTTTGACTTAAAATGTTTCCATGTTGGACTGGAGAGATGGCTCAGAGGGTAAGAACTCTGGCTGCTCTTCTAGAGATCTTGAGTTCAATTCCCAGTGATCACATGGTGGCTCACAACCATCTGTAATGAGATCTGGTGCCCTCTTCTGGCATCCAAATATACATGTAGGCAGAATACTGTATACATAATAAATAAATCTTTTTAAAAAAATGTTTCCATGTCAAGGGCTATGTGTATGTCTCATACATACATGTGTTGTTGTTGTGGTTTTGAGACAGTTTCTTTATGTAATGCTGGCTGAACTGTAACTCAGAGACCCACCTGCTCTGCCTCCTGAGTGCTGGAATTAAAGGTGTGCACCAGGCTAGTCCACATTCTCGGGGATACTGTCTGTCCTGGTGAGGAGGACACGGTAGCTGGTCACACTGCATCCACAGTCAGCAGCAAAGAGATGCTGCTGCTGCTGTTTAGTTCTCGCTTATTTTACCCAGGATCCCAGCCCGAGGGCATGGTGTCACTCACATGTAGGGTGAGTCTTTCCACATTGGTTAACCCAGACTAAAATATCCCTCCCAGACATTCCAGAGGTTTATTGGCTAGTTCAGATCCTGTCACACAGACAAGGCTGACTGTACCCTGAGCACAACAGTCTGCTTGCTCTCCCGACTCCTGTGTGGCTGTGTCCTGGGAAGAATAGCATGCCTACACACAGAGCAGCTATCTTAGTTAAGCTTTCTTTCTTTCTTTCTTCCTTCCTTCCTTTCTTTCTTTCTTTCTTTCTTTCTTTCGTTTGTTTGTTTTTTTTTTCAAGACAGGATTTCTCTGTAGCTTTGAAGTCTGTTCTGGAACTAGCTCTTGTAGACCAGGCTGGTCTTAAACTCACAAAGATCCACCTGCCTCTGCCTCCCGAGTGCTGGGTGAAATGAGTTTGCTGTGGGTCCCTGGCAGCTTGATGCAAAAAGCAACCAGTCCCAAGCAGGGACAGTGCATGAGACCACGTGGCAGGTATCCATGTGACAGTGGCAGGCAGACGGGTGAGAGAGACGTACATGGATAGGCACGCCATGCAGAGTGAGGTTGGATATTTATTCAGGGGGTTATGGAGAAGGGGAGAAGAGCAGAGAGAGAGGAGAGACATAAGAGGGGGAAGGGAAGAATTGGGGAGAGGGGCAGAAGCTGCCTCTCTGAGAGGAAGACTGAAAAAAGAGAGCTCAGGCTGGAAGCTGAAGATCAGCCTGCCTCAGTGGATGGGGGAGGGAGGGGGTGTGGCTTGTCTCTTAAAGAGACAGAACAGATCATTACATACCTGTCTCTTTTTTATAATAAAAAGGTGGGAGGTTAGGCACCACAGGTTAAAGGAATTGGGGCAGCAGATTCTCAAGACTTCTTGCTTATTTGTGGGTGTCGTCTTTGGGGGAAACCTGAGAAGGCTGGGTGCTGGCCACACCTCGCATAGCTGGTATCTTTGCTCCTGTCCAGTGTTTATGGTATGGAAATGACTGGTGTCTCTTACACCTGTTTAAGGTATTGGCAGAACAAAGTTAAATTAAGGAAAAAAACATTAAGACCAGGGAGTTGAGGGGAATGTATCTGACCTGTTTAAGGTGGATCCTTCAATTCGGCTCCCTGGAACTCACAAGAATTCTTTGGATTTATGAAAACAGAAGTTCTAGACACACGTTTATAATGACTGTGACATATTTTTGTACCATGAAAAGTATTTTTAAGACCATGGAAGCAGCATGTGAGAGAAATTTGATAACTTTTATTTGTCCTCATACCTTTATAACTTGCAGGTCTTGTATTTGTATTTTACTGAAATTTGTTTGGTGAGATTGTCCTTTTAAACTGACAAAACCTCTCAGCTGTCAAACTGCATCAGAGATCTTTGAGACGGACAAAATTTTACTTGAGTTACTGATTAAAAATGACAGAGAGGAGCTAGAGACATTGCTCAGTGGTTAAGAGCACTGGCTGCTCTTCCAGAGGTCCTGAGTTCAATTCCCAGCAACCACATGGTGGCTCACAACCATCTGTAAT
>NC_022012.1:15659049-15660665 GCF_000317375.1 Microtus ochrogaster
CTTGTCCTGAGCAGCTAGGCTGTCGATTCCAGCGATTATGTCCATGGTCTGGAGATCTTTAGTTTAGATGAAAGGCAGTTTTGCCCAATGGTCAGTGCTTGGCAGTTGCAGCGAATTGTAGATGGACATTGGTCTGTGTCCATTTGTCTTCTGTCTTCTTTGGAGGAAATAGAGTGCTGCTGCTAGGTGTCAACCTGCCTCTTTCTTTTTTCTTTTTTTTTCTTTTTTGGTATTTTGAGACAGGATTTCTCTGTGGCTTTGGAGCCTGTCCTGGCACTAGCTCTGTAGACCAAGCTGGTCTCGAACTCACAGTGATCGCCTGTCTCTGCCTCCCGAGTGCTGGGATTAAAGGCGTGCACCACCATCGCCCAGCTATAACCTGCCTCTTTTTGTTATGAAAAGTTTTTTAATAATTGAATATTTAAATGCCATATTTCCTAGATCTCTGAGCAGTTGAGGGCTGTTTATCAGGTATAACTACAGTATAGAATCTGCCTGGAGGACTGGGTCTGAGCTTGACTGTACTGGCTCTTAACAGGTAAGATTTACACTCATAAAAAGACAGAAAGAAGAAAAAACTGCTTGCAATATAAGGTTAATGGCAGAACTAACAATAGTAGAGAATAGCTTAATATACTTTAAATGAGGGTTGAATTGGGGGCTGGACAGATGGCTCAGTGGTTAAGAGCATTGCCTGCTCTTCAAAAGGTCCTGAGTTCAATTCCCAGCAACCACATGGTGGCTCACAACCATCTGTAATAAGGTCTGGTGCCCTCTTCTGGCCTGCAGACATACACACAGACAGAATATTGTATACATAATAAATAAATAAATATTAAAAAAATGAGGGTTGAATTAAATATAAAGCTCTTTTTTGTAAGAGACTTAAGAGTACATACCAGTTTAAAACGTGAGACTTATTGTTTTTGTAGTCTAAAATGGCATGCAATGAACAATTATAACATTAAGCATGGGTATGATCACACACAGAGCGAGTGAACAAGAATTGTGCAAAGTGGATGCTCTTGGTGGACCCTACCAAAAGCATGCCACTGAACAAAACATATGCAACAGAATAAATAAGAGGAATTTAGTGAAAAAAAATAAGTAAACCAGGGGACAAGGCAGGGCATACTTCAGTAAAGATGGCAGAACTTGGTCACCTGACCTGGCTCTCAGCCAAGATGGCAGCGAAGACACCAGACCCCAGTCAAAATGGCAGCAGCCACATGTTGTATGGAAAAGCCACTCAGTTAAGATGGTGGTGAAGTCACTTGACCTCAGTTAAGATGGTGGTAAGGTCACACGACCTCAGTCAAAATGGCAGCAATCACATGCTGCATGAAAAAGCCACAATTTTTGAGCTGCTGGGATTTTTAAGCTTAATAAGAGAGACCTAGAGGTGTGATCTGCCCTGTCACTGAGCCACCATGCCACAAGCCACAGAGGGGAGCAAAAGGCTGGAATTAAAAAAAGCCGCCTCGTGGATCCGACCAATCTTATTGGCAGCAGTAACCATGGCAGGGTCTAAATTCTCTGGGATTGTGGCAGAAACCCTGTCTTAAAAAAAAATCACAGGCCAGGCGGTGGTGGCACACGCCTTTAATCCCAGCACT
>NC_022012.1:15661928-15668223 GCF_000317375.1 Microtus ochrogaster
AGTGCTGGGATTAAAGGCATGCGCCACCACCGCCCGGCAAAGTTAAAATGTTTTATATTGATATTAATAGTAACATGCTGTTACTAGACAAATGAAAAATACAAAGTTCTGGGTGGCTACTGATGTGCCTGCGTGTCACTTTGCTAAGGGGTCGATTGTGCTGGTCAGTTTGATGTCAGCTGGACACAAGCTGGAGTCATTTTAGGAGAGAGAACCATGGAGGAAATGTCACCAACAGAGTGGCCTTCATGCAAGCCTGTAGCTCATTTTCTTGACTGATGTGGGAGGGCACAATCCATGGTGGGTGGTAAGATCCTGGGGTCTATGAGAAAGCAGGCTGAGCAAGCCAGTAAGCAGCACCCTTCCATGGCCTCTGAATCCGCTCCTGCCTCCAGGTTCCAGCCCCGCTTGGGTTCCTGTCTTGATTTCCTTTGATTATGGAGAGTGTCTCATCACAGCAGTAGAAACCCAAGGCCCTCAGAGCCCCAACTCGCCAGCATAGCATCTTTCCAGCTCTGCACCATTATAACAACCTCTCCTAGCTTATCCCTGGGTAAAGTTTTTTTCTGTCACCTTGACTAGACTTGCTAGGAATTTAAATTTTTTCATTCCATTTATTAATAGTGCATGCATGTGTCTATGTGGTGTGAGACCTTGTGTGACCTGCTGTCCACATGATGTGCAGAAATCAGTCCATGAGGCTCAGCATCTCTTCCACCATACGGATTCCAGGGATGAAACTTGGCTCACTAGCCCTGTAAGACTTTAAGACAATTCTGAATCCTCTCAGCCTCTGTGCCATAGTGCTTCCCCTCCTCCCCTGGGAACCAAGGACCTAACAGCTACACTCGCACGTACTCAGTTTCTGAACAATTACCCATATACGTATGTTTTGGTTCGGTCCCCTGGGAAACAGGATCAAAATGACCTCTTACCTCATCTGATCTGGCAACAGCTCTCCAGCCAATTATTGGTAATAGCCCTTTCGAATAAACCAATCAGAATAGTCAAAGAACAACCCCCCTTGCTTCTGTGGCCTTCTCCTTTAAAAGTAGCCTGTGCCAGATATTCGAGGTCTCTCGGCTTCCCGAATGCTGGGGGACCCTGTCATGACAGAATTAATAAAATCCTCATGCTTTTGCATTGGCTGTGGTGTGTGAGGTGGTCTCTGGGGGTGACTCCTCCTCGGTGTTTGGACACTAGAGTCCAACAGGCCAGTAGCAACCACTTTTGCCTACTAATCCATCATAACAGCCTTTTAAAATTATTTTTTTCTTTCATTTTTTTTTTTTTAATTTTTTGAGACAGGGTTTCTGTGTAGCCCTGGCTGTTCTGGAACTCAGTGAACCTCCTGCCTCTGCCTCTGGAATGCTGGGATTAAAGGCATGTCACCTACCAACAGCCTTTTTTTGTTTTTGTTTGGTTTTTGGAGACAGGGTTTCTCAGTAGTTATGGAGCCTGTCCTGAAACTCTCTCAGTAGACCAGGCTGGCCTTGAACTCACAGAGATCCCCACCACCACCCGCCTTTGCCTCTTGAGTGCTGAGATTAAAGGCTTGTGCCACCACCTCCTGGCCTTGTTTTGTTTTTTAAGAAGGTCCCAACAACTAGTGGGGGATCTCTGTGAGTTCAAGGCCAACCTGGTCTACAAAGTGAGTTCCAGGACAGCCTAGGCTAGAGAAATCCTGTCTTGAAAAACCAATAAATAAATAAATAAATAAATAAATAAATAAATAAATAAATAAATAAATAAAACAAAAGAGGGTTTCACTCTGTAGTTCAGGCTGTCCAGGAACTCAGTCTGTTTCTGCATCCTCTCCAATGCTGGAATTAAAGTGTGCACCATATGCCTGGCATGTGATTGTTGGGGTTTTTTTTGTTTGTTTGTTTTGTTTTTTTGTTTTTTTTCTTGAGATGGGGTCTCAGCTGTACAGTCAGAGCTACACAGAGAACCCTGTCTCATAAAATAAAATAAAATAAAAAACAGAGACAGGGTCTCTCTTGTCTTGGTCAGCGTGTAGCCCAGGTGTCCTTTGAACTGAGTCTGGGTAGATTCGGTTGTTTTACAAGTGTTTTGTCCATATGTACAACCTGTGTATAGTACCCAAGAGTGCCGAAGAGGCCACTGGGTCCCCTGGGACTGGGGTTGTCTCTAGTTCTGAGCAGCCATGAGGGTGCTGGGACCAAACCGAGGGAGGTCCTCTGGAGGAACAGCGAGCGTTCTGAACCATGGCGCTCTCTCCAGCCCAGAACCAGCTTCTTTTCCTTGGTACTGTATTTGCTTCTTTTCTGCTGATCTGATAAATACCACTACCAAGACAACTCGCAGAAGGAGGGCTTTATTTGAGCTCATGGTTCCAGAGGTAGACTCCAGGACGGTGGGGCTGGAGGCAGCTTGTGTGGCTGCCAGAACTACAACAGAGCCAAGAGCAAACTGGGCATGCAAGCGTCTGAACTCTGGGAGCCTGCGGCCAGTAGCATACTTCCTCCTGAACCTCCCAAATAATGGCACCATCTGCAGGCCCTGTGCCATCGCCCTGGGGCCATGCTCCCTGAAATCACCATAGTGATCATAAGCTGCCCTCTAGTGTAGACTGTCAGGCACATTTTAGGATTAAAGGCGAAACTAAGTAAAATGTATCGTAGACTTCGGAGTGTATGAGTGGGCTGTACAGAAATGCACGGCCAGGTTTCCTATTTCTTTATCTGTTGTTCCTTCAAATAGCCGGGGAGCCGTGAGGCCTTTATCCAAGGCTGCCAACCATTAGGCACGGGGCTCGGAACCTAGCCCAGCACTCTCCCAGGAAGCCTTGCCCAGCCCCTCACTGGGGATTTCTAGGCAAGTACTCTTAGTCCTGGAGCCAGGCCCCTGATTGAACCAAGGCATGTGCCCTCAGGAGCCCCTGGATCTAATTACTGTCCCTTATGCTCACCTCTTCTCTGGAGCAGCTAACTGCAACAACATCATGGCACTAGGTCTTGCCTGAGGGCTCAAGTTGAGCTTTGACCCCCAGATGCCACCATGCCATTTGGTTTTGCCACTTGTTGGTGTGTCTTGGGCAGAGACTTCCTGCTTAGAACACTACCAAAGTAGTGGGTTGAGGGAGGGAACCTTTTTTCCCTGCAGTGTGCAGACTGTAGCCAGTGAGGCTGACAAGCAGTGGCAGGGTGACTGTGTTTGGGGAAGGGGTGGGGACAGGAGAGAATCTCTTTTGGTGCCCAAGAGTGTGTGTGCAACTTCCTGCCACTGAGGAAACAGTACAAACCAGCCCGTGCTTCTCTTTTCTCCACTGTGCTCTCAGGGCTGACAGGGAGCCCCCGATCCTGTGGCCTCAGCCAGCTTTCCCAGCCCCACATGGGAAGAGAGATGCCGTGGACCGTTCTGCTGTTTGCATCTGGTGAGTCTGAAGCTTGCCCTCCCCCACCCGCCCTGCGGGGCAGAAAGCACAGTGGGGCTATCCTCTCTAGGTGTTAGATGACTTAGATCCCCTCAGAGCTAGCCTGGAGCCCGGGAGACTGCCTGACTGCCAGTCTGGGCCTTCCCATCCCCTCGGAGCCAAGTTTTATAGAAATATCATCGTACCAGCAGTGCCAGTGTCCCTGACTCAGCCCCCCTGGCTCCAGGACCATGGCACTCAGAGTAAGGGACTTGGGCTGTCAGGGGAGGTTAGCTCAGACATTCCTGTGGAGTTAATACAGGGTGGGGCGCCTGCCAGGGATATCTGTTTGTTTCTTTGTTTAAAAAGGGGCTGATGAGATGCTCAGGGGGTAAAGGCACTTGTTGCCGCCCTGATGACCTGGGTTTGATCCTGGTATTCACAGAGTGGAAGGAGAGAACCAACTCCTATGAGCTGTCCTCTGATACACACACACACACACACACACACACACACAAATTCACACACACACACACGAAATGAATGAATACATTTAATAATAAAAAAAAAAAAGGGACTGGAGAGATGACTCAGCAGTTAGCAGCACTGGCTGCTTTTCCAAAGAACCTGGTTTCAATTCCCAGCACCCACATGGCAGAACACAACTTTCTGTAACTCAGGTCCAAAGGGATTTGACACCCTTTTCTGGCCTCTACAGGGTCCAGGTACCCACATACTACACAGACATACATGCAGGCAAATTACTCATACACAGAAAGTAAATTTAAAGAAGACAAAATGGATTGCCTCTGACTCTCTCTCTGGTCAGGAAGTTGTGACAGCTAGGCAAGAGATTGATTGGTCCCTTCAGAGGCTGCTTCCTACAGAAGACCCACTCCAACCCCTCCCCCAGCCCCAAGCAGTAAGGTGGATTCTTCCACCCTCCTGTCTATCTCTCCTTTACCCACCCTTTACCAACCAACACGAACTCACCTCTTGGATTTTCTTTTTCTTTTCTGTTCTTGTGGATGAATCCAGGGCCTCAAATATGCTTGACAGAAGCACTGAGCCACACCCCAGCCCCTCACTGGGGGGACTCTAGGCAGGGACTCTACCACTGAGCCACACCCCAGCCCCTCACTGGGGATTCTAGGCAGGGACTCTATCACTGAGCCACACCCCAGCCCCTCAATGGGGGACTCTAGGCAGGGGCTCTACCACTGAGTCACACCCACCCTCAGCTCATCTGTGTGCCCCATCCACCTTCTGGCCTTCTTCCCACAGCATTTCCTCAGGCTGGAAGGTTCTTCCTCAATCTTCGCTGCTGTCCTCCACTAGCAAGGCTCGGATTATATGTCACCTCTTCTGGGAAACCCTCTGAGGTCACCCCAGTTCACAAGTAGCCTTCTCCATTGCCCAGAGCTCCTCCTGCCCTTTCCTCAGGTCAGCACTTCTGTTTATTTCCCTTCTGCCCTCATTTGATTTTCTGTGTATCGGGGATTTGCCTGCTTGCATGTTTGGGCAACTAGCTGTATGCCTGGTGCCTGTGGAGGCCAGAAGAGGGCGACAAATCCCTTTGGACCCGAGTTGCAGACTGAATTGTGAGCTGCCATGTGGGTGCTGGGAATCACACCCACGTCCTCTGGGAGGGTAGCCAGTGCTCTTAACCACTGCGCCCTCTCTCCAGCCCCAGCTTCTGTTCGTTTCTATAGTCCACTGCCTTGTCCCTATCAACTACAGAAGGGACTGATACATAGTATTGTTGACTGAGCATCATTGTATTGTTTATAATAATTACTGCCACTGTCAATAAAGTGACTTAAACATTGACACATGAGTGCCATTGTACGCAGTGTTCCAGGTAACAGTGGTGAGTGTCCTGTTACAAACATCAAGTGCAGATCAACAGAAGGTTCAAATAGTCTGATCCCAGGCACACACATGCATGTGGACTCTGCATATATGCATGCATATAGAGTAGGTGATCTGGTCCCAAGAACGCAGCCAGCTCAAGCTATCTTTCTTCATTACAGGCTCCTTGGCTCTTCCTGCACCATCCATCTTCCTGGCTTCCCCCTACCCAAGCAGCCAAGATGATCCCATCTACATCTCGTGTACAGCCCCAGAGGACTTTCTAGGGGCCAATTTCACCCTGTTTCGAGGGGAAGAGGCAGTCCAGCTCCTGCAGGCCCCCTCAGATCAGCCTGGTGTAACATTCAATGTGACTGGTGGAGGCAGTGAGGCTGCTGGGGGGGACTTCCGCTGTCAGTATGTTGTGATGGGCGAGCACAGCCAGCCCCAGCTGTCGGACCTGAGCCAGTCAGTGCAGGTCTCCTTCCCAGGTAAGACTCCCTGCAGAACCCCAGCCATGCTGCCCTCGCCCTCCCTGGGTCGCTTTGGTGCAAGTCCAAACTACAAATACGTAAATCTGAAGGAAGAGAAGCATCCACCTGATACGCCCCAGAACTTCGAGCGGGGAAATGGTGTGCAAAGGCTAGAACTTGCCTGTATGTGTGGTGGGAAATCCCAGGAAGCAGCTCAGTGATCAAGGAAAAGCACGCGGAGTATGGCAGGGAGTGGTGGGCACAGCAGACTTCAGCTCTCCATCTGACTGAGCCCTGTGCTCATATCTGTGTTCTTTCCCTGAGATGGAGTGGGTTTGCTCTGTGGGTCTGGAGTCCCAGGTATGGGCTTAGGGGGAGCTGAGTGGAAGGTGGTGTGTGAGACAAACACAGAAGGCTCGGCATGTGCTGTGGGCACCCTTAGGTTCCACATGGTGTCAGAGAGAAGCAACTCCAAAGCTAACCTCTGATCTCCACTCCACACACATGCTAGTGTGCATACACTGCCTTCCCATGCTCAAAAGGATAATAATTAAAATGCAATTAACACAATTATTTTTATTTTTATTTAATTATT
>NC_022012.1:15668887-15671044 GCF_000317375.1 Microtus ochrogaster
TTTTGGTTTTTTGAGACAGGGTTTCTCTGTGGTTTTGGAGCCTGTCCTGGAACTAGCTCTTGTAGACCAGGCTGGTCTCAAACTCACAGAGATCTGCCTGTCTCTGCCTCCCGAGTGCTGGGATTAAAGGCGTGTGCCACCACCGCCCGGCTAACACGATTATTTTTAAAGAGCAAGGCCAGGCATGTGGCACAGGCAGATCTCTGTGAATTTGAGGTCAGCCTGATCTACAGAGCAAGTTCCAGGACAGCCAAGGCTATTCAAACCCTGCCTCAAAAATTTGACAAAACAAGGGGCTGGAGAGATGGCTCAGAGCTTAAGAGAACTGACTGCTGTTCTGGAGGTCCTGAGTTCAATTCCCAGCAACCACATGATGGCTCACACCCATCTATAACGAGATCTGGTCTCCAGAACACTATATACATAATAAATAAATTTTAAAAAAATTTAAAAAAAATTGACAAAACAAACAAACATACAACAACAACAACAAAACACCATTCAATATGGCTTCAGTAGCAAGATGTGAGGGTAAGGCAAGGGGATTTGTTCAAATTTGAGGTCAGCCTAGACTACATAGGAAGTATGATTTTAGCATGGCATACATAACAAGGTTCAGGCAATCATAGCTATGGAGCAAGACCTGGTTTCAAAAACACCACATGGGGGGACTGGAGAGATGGCTCTGCATTTTGGAGCACTGGCTGCTCTTCAGAAGGCCTGATTCAGTTCCTACAACCACTTTAACTCCAACCCGAGGGGACCTACTGCCCTCTTCTGGCACCCACAGGCACTGCACACAAGTGGTACAGAGATATTCATGCATGCAAAACACCCAAACATATAAAATAAATAACCAATTAATTAGACAACAACAACAACACGGGAGCCAGGCTTGGTGGGTACACACTCTAGTGCCAGCACTCAGAAGGTAGAGGCAAGTTCAGAGCCAGCCTGGTCTAAATAGAGAGTTCCAGGCAAGCCAGGGGTACATAGTGAGGGCTTGTCTCAAAACAAACTTGTCAGGGGAGGTGGCTACATTGCCAGAGCACTTGCCAGGCATTCTCAAAGCCCCGGTTTCATCCCCAGCACAGGCACATGTCCATCATCCTAGTAGACACCAGCGAATCAGGAGTTCAAGGTCATCCTCTGTCATATAGCAAGTTTGAGGGCTGCTCTGGGCACACCAGTTCCTGTTGGAAAAAGGAAAGAAATGAAAAAGAAATTGAATTCACCCACAAAAGGGCTTTGTTGGTTCACTGAAAGCAGTTCACTGTGTGAATTCAGACATGGCTAGAATTTTTTAAAAAAATGAAAGAATTACATAGAAAGAGCCTGTCTCAAACAAACACCAAGATGGCAGGAACCCCACGTCACCTTGCCCTCCTTCCCTGATTATTTTAAGGGCCTTTCCCTTAATGGTGGCATAGCCTGCGTGGCAGCTCCAGACACGCATCTTGGTGCTCCAGTGCCAATACAGAGAAATGAGCCTTTTATACAGCTCTTGTGAAATCCGCAGTCATCTGTTTATGTGTGTGAGCATTTTGTCAGCATTATGGAAGGTGCATCACATGTGCTCAATGCCCAAAGCAGTCAGAAGACTTTTTAAAAAAATATTTATTTATTCATTTATTATGTATACAACATTCTGCCTCCATGTATGTCCACATGTCAGAAGAGAGCGACAGACCTCATTACAGATGGTTGTGAGCTACCATGTGGTTGCTGGGAATTGAACTCAGGACCTCTGGAAGAGCAGCCAGTGCTCTTAACCACTGAGCCATCTCTCCAGCCCCAAAAGACTTTTTTTTAAAATACATTTTTTATTGATATTTATTGAGCTCTACATTTTTCTCTGCTCCCCTCCCTGCCTCTCCCCTTCCCCCTTCAGCCCTCCCCCAAGGTCCCCATGCTCCCAATTTACTCAGGAGATCCTGTCTTTTTCTACTGTCTACTCCCCATGTAGATTAGATCTATGTAAGTCTCTCTTAGTGTCCGCATTGTTGTCTAATTTCTCTGGGATTGTGGTTTGTAGGCTGGCTTTCTTTGCTTTATGTTTAAAAACCACCTATGAGTGAGTACATGTGATAATTGTGTCTGGGTTGCCTCACTCAAAATAATGTTTTCTAGCTCCATCCATTTTCCTGCAAAATTCAA
>NC_022012.1:15672469-15673592 GCF_000317375.1 Microtus ochrogaster
TATTTATTATGTATACAATATTCTGTCTGTGTGTATGTCTGCAGGCCAGAAGAGGGCACCAGACCTCATTACAGATGGTTGTGAGCCACCATGTGAGCCGGGAATTGAACTCAGGACCTTTGGAAGAGCAGGCAGTGCTCTTAACCACTGAGCCATCTCTCCAGCCCCCTAAGAGGGTTCTTATCCTCTGGGTCTGGCATTGTGCATGATTGGGAGCTGCCATGTGGTTGCTGGGAATTTAACATGGATCCGCTGGAAGAGCAGCCAGTGGTTTTAACCACGGAGTTATTGCTCCAGTCTTCAAAATTTGTTTTCTTTTCCTTTTCTTTATCTCTTTTTCTTTTGTTTCTTTCTCTCTCTCTCTCTCTCTCTTTCTTTCTTTCTTTCTTTCTTTCTTTCTTTCTTTCTTTCTTTCTTTCTTTCTTTCTTTCTTTCTTTCTTTCTTGAGACATGGCTTCTCTATGTAACAACAATCCTAACAGTCCTGGATCTCACTCTGTAGATGTACCTGCCTCTGCTTCCGAGTACTGGGATCAAAGGCATACACCACCACTGCTCAGCCTTCTCTTTTTTAAAAAAGATTTACTTACGTATTTTATGTATAGGCATGTTCTGTCTGCATGTACACCTGCATATCAGAAGACAGCATCAGATCCCATTATAAGTAGCTGGGAGTCTCCACGCAGTTGCTGGGACTTGAACTCCAGACCTCTGAAAGTGGGCTGGAGAGATGGCTCGGTGGTTAAGAGCACTGACTGCTCTTCCAGAGGACCCGGGTTCAATTCCCAGCACCCACATGGCAGCTCACAACTGTCTGAAGATCTAGTTTTAGGGGATCTGACACCTTCACACCAATGCACATAAAATAAAGTTGAATAAACCATAAAAAAAAACAGACCTCTGAAAGTGCAGTCAGTGGCCTTAACCCCTGAGCCATCTCTTCAGGCCCAATTTTTTAATTTGCATTTTGTGTTGTGTTGACAGAAGTTTTTGTCCTGCCCAGTCCTGCAGCTGTTAGGTCCCAAAAGTCTACATTAATTATAAGTTGATTGGGCCATTAGCGCAAGCTTCTTATTAACTAATTCTTTTTTTTTTTTTTTTTGGTTTTTCAAGACAGGATTTC
>NC_022012.1:15673973-15677361 GCF_000317375.1 Microtus ochrogaster
GCCTGCCTCTGCCTCCCGAGTGCTGGGATTAAAGGCGTGCGCCACCACCGCCCGGCTTAACTAATTCTTATAACTTATATTAGCCCATAATTCTTGTCTGTGTTAGCCATGTGGCTTGGTACCTTTTTCAGCGAGGCAGTCATATCTTGCTTGTTTTGTGTCTGGCTTCCTCTCTGTCTGGATGAGGACTGCAGACTGAAACTTCCCTCTTCCCAGAATTCTCATTGCCCACCTCTACTTCCTGCCTGGCTACTGGCCAATCAGCATTTATTTAAATACAAGTCACAAAGTATAGACCATTGTCCCACAGCATGTTGTGTTTGAGTGTGTGTGATTGAGTGTGGGTAATGTATGTATTCCTGTTTGCACACATGGAGGTCAGAGGACAATCTGAGACCCAGTCTCTCCTTATACCATGTGGAAACTGAACTCAGGTTGTCAGATTTGGTGGTTAGTGCCTTTAACCACTAAACCATTGTTTTATGGTTATTATTGCTGTGATCAAACACCAGAACCAAGAGCAAGCTGGGGAGGAAAGGGCTTATTTAGCTTACACTTCTACATCATAGTCCACCATTGAAGGAAGTCAGGGCAGAAACTCAAACAGGCCAGGAACATGGAGGCAGGAGCTAATTGATGCAGAGGCCATGGAGGGGGTCCTACTTACTGGCTTGCTCACCCTACTTTCTTTTCTTTTTTTTCTGTGTAGCTTTGGCTATCCTGGAATTTGCTCTGTGGACCAGGCTGACCTCAACTTCAGAGATCTGCTTCCTGAGTGCTGTTATTAAAGGGATGCAGCACCGCCACCCAACCTCATCCTACTTTTCTTATAGAATCCAGAATCACCAACCCAGGGATGGTACCACCCACAGTGGGCTAGACTCTCCCACTTCAATCACTAACTAGGAAATGCCCTACAGCCAGCAGGAGGTGGTGGCAGGTGCCTTTACCCTCAAGTAGTTTTCTTTTCTTTTCCTTTTCTTTCTTTTTTTTTTTGTTTTGTTTTTCGAGACAGGGTTTCACTGTGGCTTTGGAGCCTGTCCTGGAAAACTCACTCTGTAGACCAGGTTGGCCTTGAACTCACAGAGATCTGCCTGCCTCTGCCTCCATGTACTGGGATTAGAGGTGTGTGCCTCCATGCCAGGCTCACAGAGCTCTTTTTAGAAAAGTTTTCATGAAGGCTAGAGATATGGTTCAGCATTTGAGAGGGCTGGCTGCTCTCTCAAAGGACCCAAGTTTGGTTCCCAGCACCCACGTCAGGCAGTAACCCCAGTGAGGGGAACTGACACCCTTTTTTGGGCTCTGTGGGCACTAGAATGCACTGCAGAAGTCTCTTTCATCCTCCATGAATATAAATAAACATACAAATGTTTTCATTAGAATGTATTAACTATATCCAACAATGGCTATATATGTATGTATACATATATATATATATTATATATGTACACACACACACACACCCATTTGACAGGCCACCTGGATGATTCAGTGGGTAAGGACATTGCTGTCAGACCTGATGGGACCCATATGATGGAAGTTGAGAACCAACTCCCATATATTGTCCTCTGACCTCCATGTACATACTATGGTGTGTGTGTGTGTGTGTGTGTGTGTGTGTGTGTGTGTATAGGTCATTCTGTATCCTAGGCTGGCTTTGAATTCTCTAGCACATGCTAGCCTTGAACTCACAATCTTTCTCCTCACCTTTCTAAGTGATTGGTAATCCAGTCTTGGAATGGGACTACCTCCATAGAAGGAAGAAATTTTGTCACTGGTCCAGGGGAGGCCTCACTGACTGCTAATTGCCTATGTACAAGGCTCTTTAAGTTTCCAGACCCACCTGTAGTCAGGATGCTTGGCTGGGGTGTACCTTGGGTGAAGCTCCAGAAGGCACCCCCAGATGCCCTCCCACCTCCTTCACCTCCCCATTGTCTTCTCCCTCTAGCCCCCATCTGGATCATGAAGCTCTCCCTGAGCCTGGCCGGAGCCGTCCTCCTTCTCCTGGGGCTGGTGGTTGTCACCGTGGTGGTCAGGAAAGGTAATGGGGCATGGAGCAGACAAGGCCAGCTGGCAGCCTCCAACTGCTCTCATTCTTCCTCTTTCAGTTTTGAGGCAGGGTCTCACTATGTAGTCCTGGCTGCCCTGAAACCGCTGTGTGGTCCAGGCTGGCCTGGACATCAGAGATCCACTGCCTCCGTTTCCGTCCTTGGGAGTGCAGGCATTATGCCACCATGCCCAACTCTTTTTCTCGTTTCCCTTCCCCTCCCCACTCTCTTCTCCTCCCTCTTCCCTATCACGTCATTGAGGCTGATGTCTTTTTCCTTTTTTGGGGGGGGTTATGTGTATGTGGTTAGAACTTGAAATCCTCTTGCCTCAGCTTCCCAAGTACCACAATTCCACATGGACAATACCACCGTTATTTTATTTTAATGTTTTAATTTAATTTTTTATTTTATGTATATGGGTGTCTGCCTGCACGCACGCAGACACGCACGCATGCACGCACGCACACACACACACACACAATGTGCATGCAGTCTCACACATGGACAAAAGAGGGCACTGGATATCCTGTAATTGGAGTTTCAAATGGCTGTGAGTCGTCATGATCTTCAGGAGGCAAGAAGGAAGTTCAGTTCAACATGACCAAAGAGCCATGTTGGCTCAAGTTTCAGGAGTCTGACTCCAGTGGTTTATTTTCGGTATATTAAGCACAGCACAATCTGGTGAAAAATTTCCTGGTGCTAATGAACTTAACCCCATGTTCACAATGAAGCTTAACATGACATTGAAACTCTCTGTAAAGTCCATGTTACATCTTCCTAAGATGGACTCTCCAGATTGTCTACACATGACACCTTCCAAAAAGATAGGTTCTTTTTTTTTGGATATTTATTTAGTGGTTAGTGGTTATGGAAGGGAAGGAAGAAGGGAAGAAGAAGAAGAGAGAGAGAGAGAGAGAGAGAGAGAGAGAGAGAAGCTGCCTTTCCGAGAGGAAAGATAGGTTCTATACGTTGAGAAAAGCAAGCTCATGATAAGGTCTGAGGGAAGATCTGGTGCGGTCTCACCAGGCTATTAACCACGCCCACTCGCAGCCTTCCTTTGGGTTTGACATTCCAGGTTCTGCTAGGCTCATCTGTGAGCATGAGGACCACTGTGCCTCCTACACACGTGTGTGGGAACTGAGCTTGGGGCCTCTAGTAAAGCAGCCAGCAATGGCTCTTACCCATGAGCCATCTTTCTGCCTCACCAGGACTGGTTTTTCTCATCCATGTTTTCAGGAGCACAGAGACAGACAGATTGGGGAATTCTTTTTTTTTTTTTGTTTTTTTTTTTTTTTGTTTTTTTTCGAGTTTCTCTGAGTCTTGTCTATTTTGTGTTCTGT
>NC_022012.1:15677461-15682685 GCF_000317375.1 Microtus ochrogaster
AGACAAGGTTTCTCTGTGGTTTTGGAGCCTGTCCTGGAACTAGCTCTTGTAGACCAGGCTGGTCTCGAACTCACAGAGATTCGCCTGCCTCTGCCTCCCGAGTGCTGGGATTAAAGGCGTGCGCCACCACCTCCCGGCAGATTGGGGAATTCTTTCAGCAGAACTCAGTAAGGGGGCACCAGCAGAAGTGAGGTGACAGGTGGACAGGGGGCAGAATGACATATGGGATTCCTGAGTACTCAAGGGGACTAGACTGTTTCTAGACCACCCCGAGGCATCACGATTATGGAGGTGCAAGTCTTTTGCATAAAAGGCAGAGTGGGCACACCTGTTGTCCCAGCACTTACTAGTTGAAGGCAGAAGAGTCAAGAGTTCAATGTCAGCCTCACTGTACAGCAAGTTCCAGGCTAGCCTGAGCTATGTGCCGCTGTTCCATTTGTGCTCAACCATTCCCTCCATCTGATTCTAGAACTTTTCTAGAGCAGTGCTTCTCAACCTTCCTATGCTGCGGCCCTTTAGTACAGTCTCTCATGTTGTGGTGACCCCAGCCATAACATTTTCATTCCTACTTCATTCTTACAATTTTGCTATTGTTATGGACTGTAAGGTAAATATATCTGGAGCTAGAGTTTTGGTGAGGGGGGGGCACAACCCAGTTTGAGAACCGCTGTTCTGGACTCTGCACATTAGGCAGTGACTCTGTTCACTCCACCCTCGGCTCCTGGCAACTATGGAGACTCCTTTCTACACCAAGTTTACTTATTATTAGGGGGAGGTGTGTGGAGGTTTCAGGATTCAGTTCTCTTTTTCCACTTTGTGGGTTCCCAGGATCCAATCAGATCATCAAGCTTGACAGCCAGTGTCTTTACCTGAAGAGCCATCTCCCCCACCCCAACTGTATCATGTAGCCCATGCTGGCCTTAAACTTGCTTTATAGCTGAGGGTGGCCTTGAACTCCTGATCTTAGTGCTAGGGCTACAGACTTGTGTTGGAAATTGTCTAGCAGCATATTCATGTTTTTTTATTTTTATTTAGTATTTTTGAGATACGGTTTCTCTATGTAACAGCCCTTGCTGTCCTGGGACTAGCTCTGTAGACTAGGCTGGCCATGAACTCACAGAGATCCACCTGCCTCTGCCTCCTAAATCCTGGGATTAAAGTCAGGTGCCACCACTACCCGAAGGGTAATTTAATTTTTTTTTTTAACGAACATACATTTCTCATAAATCAAGCACAAAAATAAATAAGGGGCATCAAGATTGCTGAGCAGACAAAGATGCTTGTTGCCAAGCATACCTACCCGAGTTCAATCCCTCAGCCTCATGGCAGACCGCTGATCCCACAGGATTTCCTCTAACCTTTGCATATGCCCTACTGTATGTGTACCACACCCATACAAGAACATGCATGCACAGAGTAAACAAAGGTTAATAAAAGACCCACCTATAATACACTGGGTGAAGTGATAGCACACACCTATGGTCCCAGAACTCAAAAGGCTGATGAAAGAGGACTGTCATTTAAAGACCAACCTGGGCTGGACCCTGTCTCAAAGAAACAGATCAAGGGTGATGCCACACACCCATAATTCCAGCATTTAGCAGGTAGAAGTAGAAGGACTAGGAGTTCAAAGCCAACCTTGGCTACATAGTGAGTTCAGGCTAGCCTGAGCTACACAGGAAAACTAAGAGAAGGTAGGGTAGGCATGTTGGCACAAGTTTTTTTGTTTGCTTGTTTTTGTTTTTTGTAGACAGTGTTTCTCTCTGTAGCTTTGGAGCCTGTCCTGGAACTTGCTCTGTAGACCAGGCTGGCCTTGGTCCTCTTGCCTCTGTCTCTCAAGTGCTGGGATTAAAGGTGTGCGCCATCACTGCCCGGCCTGGCTCAAGCTTTTAATCCCTGTACTCAGAAAGCAGATCTCTACCTACAATCTAATCTATGTAGTAAATTCCAGAACAACCAGGGCTACATGTGAAACCCTGCTTAGAAAACAAAACAACCACAAAAGCCGAGAAAGGTCTGTTTAGAGCAGCTTTTGTGCTTAGTAGCAGATCCATGTGGATGAGGCAAGGCTGGGTTCCACAGGGGCAAGGGAGCTTTTTGTTTCATGTGTGTAGACATTTCTCAGTAGCTACCAGATCCAGAATAATCTAATGAATGTCTGTTTGTCTTTCTTCCAGCTAAAATAAAAAACTTACAGAAGCAGAGGTGAGACCCTCCAGGGCGGTCTTTGAGCACTTTGCTGGCAGGGCAGATGCTGGGCAGACTTTCATCCCCTACAGTACTCTCTGGTAGGAGGGCTGACAAATGCATGCATATGAATTATTTATTGAGCACTGCTGTGTACCAGCATGCTCTAAATCAAGGCTCACCACTTCCTCCCAGCAGTCCAGATGAACCCCACTTTCCAGATGTGAATACTGAGGCCTGGAGTTCAGTCACACAGGGCTAGGCAGCCCAGCTGCCTTACCTCCAGCTCACTGCTGGCTGCCACATTATTGTCCCAGAAATCTAGATATTTGTGGTGGCATTCTTCGGGACTCTCACTGGGACTGTGCCATCCTAATAGTCAGAGAGCTGTCACTCAGTGTGATGACTGACGGTGCAGGTATTTGCTGGGCAGGGGATGAGCAAGTGGTAAGAGCAAGCCATAGCAGGTGTCTCTGGGGGATGTTCCTGAACAAGTGTCCTGTTTCACGGGGCGTCCTTTCTCCTGAATCCCTTTGCAGAGAGCGGGAATCCTGCTGGGCTCAGATCAACTTCACTAATACAGGTCTGTTATGCCCTTCATATTCCCTGGTGTTTCCCTGGGTGAAGTAAGCTTCAATATCAATATCCTGTTGCCAAGGACCCTTTCTGTGGCCTCTTGTTTTTGGGGCACAAACACTGTCCCCATTCTTTCTGCTGGGTTCCTACTTTCTGTTTCTGTCTCCAGCCTCTACACTGGCTCTCCGTCCATCCCCCTGCCAGGAAACCTTCCCTGACCCCCAACAGCCTGTGCTGTTCTTCAACACCGCCCATGCTATCAGCACACTTAAGAGATCAGCATCTGTGTGTCTATCTACTTGTTCGTGATTTCAGTGTGCGGGAGCCAGTATGCCACAGTGCATGTGAGGAGGTCAGAGGACGACTTGCAAGAGTCAATTCTTTCCTTCTACCAAGTGGGTCCTGGGTTGAATTCAAGTCAACAAACTTGGCTGCAGGTGCCTTTGCCTGCTGGCTCCCACCCACTTCTACACAGTGAGATCTGTGTCCTTCCTCTCAATGTTCACAACTCACCCTGGGGTGGCTGGAAAGGAGCAAGAAAAGATACTGGAAGATGACCCTAGGTGTTGAGACCGTGGGACAGGAACAGAGGGTGCAGGGAAGTGGGCCTGACCTGTGCTGATCCTGCTTTCTGTTTCAGACATGTCCTTTGATAACTCTCTGTTTGCCATCTCCACGGTGAGTAGCTTTTTCTTGGTCAAGTTCCCTGATGACTGACCGACCAGCTAAGAGGGAAGTGTTACTGGGAGCCCTCTGAAGCCCAGAGTCACAGAACTATGACTTTCCCATAAGCCTGGGGCTGGTTGTGGGAAACCAGGGCTCACCAGATCATATTGTCACTGGATTGGGTTCAGCCCTCGAGGCTGGTGAAAAGAGGTCTGGTCACCCAGTGGTCTTTTCATGTTCCTTCATGGAGCCTCGTGATACTCTGATGTACTCTTGTCTCCTCCTAACAATAAGAAAAGCTTATTTTTAAGTCTGTCTTTTTTTAAGTCAGTTTATTTTTAAGTAGGCTTATACCTCTAATCCCAGCACTTGGAAGGTGGAGGCAGAAGGACTGGAAGATGCCTTGAGTTTGAGACTAACCTGGGCTACACAGTGAGGTACAGGGCAACCTGGGCTACAGAGTCCCAGCTCCCCCACCCACTTTATTTTGTGTGTGTGTGGGGGGTGCCACAGTGTACACGAAGAATTCAGAGGTCGGCTTGATGGACATGGTTCTCTCCTACCGTGTGAGCTCCAGGAATCAAATTGAGGTTATAAGGTTTGACTGAAAGTGCTTGAGCTGCTGAGCCAGCTTTCCACCTGAGCCCCTTCTTAAACCAAACAACGAGAAGGGCAAAGTGGCGCCTTTAATCCTAGCACTCAGGAGACAGAGACAGAAGGATCCCTGAATTTGAGGCTAGCCTGGTCTATAGAGTGAGTTCTAGGACAACTAGGGCTACACAGAGAAACCCTGTTTCAAAAAGCCAACAAAACAAAACAATGTAACAAAAGCTGGAGAAGCAGCCGCATTGGTACAATGAGGGCCTAGTATGTTTGAAGCAGGGGATCCATACTCACCACAGTGTACAAAAAGAAAGAGGCGGGGAGGGAGTGGGGAGAGAGAGGTTTTCTGGGACCTGTTACATCTGTTGTGGCTCTAGGTCTTAACAAATCCTGAACTGTGCAGATAAACCTAGGAGGCAGGGCATGGTGGCCAATGCACCCAATGCATAAAATTCTAACACTGCAAATAATTCCAACACTTGGGAGGCTGAGGCAGGTGGACTGCTTCAGGTGTGTCCCAGCCTGGGCAGCCAGGACCATCCAGCCCCTAAGGCTTTTGTATTGTTGCTAGGTTTGGCTGGATAGTTTCCAGACAGGTTAGTCACAAACTCACCAGTTCGCTGAGGGTGCACCTGAACACCTGGTCATCTTACACCTAGTGCTGTGATCACAGGTGTGCCCACTGTACCCGCTTATGAGGTGCTGGGATGGACACAGGGCTTCCTGCGTTCTAGGCAATACTCTGCCATATCAGTCACATGTTTCACTTGCTTTTATTTGAGACGATGTCTCAATATGTAGTCATTCCCCCCACCATCCCAGGGCTGTATACAACACTGTAACACACACACGCGCGCGCACACACAAACACACACACACACACACACACACACACACACACACACACACACACACACACGTCTTGGGCTAGACGTTGAGACCAAAAATCTCAAGCCCTATTTCCTGCTTTTCTTGATTTGCCTACTCTCATATGAACAATATATTTCTCCTTTTAACTGGCTAGTTCCACTTCACATAGTAACCTTAGGTTCATCCCATTTTTTTTTTTCGAGACAGGGTTTCTCTGTGGCTTTGGAGCCTGTCCTGGCACTAACTCTGTAGACCAGGCTGGTCTCGAACTCACAGAGATCCGCCTGCCTCTGCCTCCCGAGTGCTGGGATTAAAGGCGTGC
>NC_022012.1:15682785-15687093 GCF_000317375.1 Microtus ochrogaster
TCTCGAACTCACAGAGATCCGCCTGCCTCTGCCTCCCGAGTGCTGGGATTAAAGGCGTGCGCCACCATCGCCCGGCCCCCCATTTTTTTTTTCTTTAGACAGGGTTTCTCTGTAGCTTTGGTGCCTGTCTCGGAACTAGCTCTTGTAGACCAGGCTGGCCTTGAACGCCCAGAGATCCACCTGCCTCTGCCTCCCAAATGCTGGGATTAAAGGCATGCGCCACCACCGCCCGGCCATCCCATGTTTTTATTTTATTTTTTATTTATTTTTTATTTATACAATGTTCTGTCTGTATGCCTGCAGGCCAGAAGAGGGCGCCAGACCTCATTACAGATGGTTGTGAGCCACCACGTGGTTGCTGGGAATTGAACTCAGGACCTTTGGAAGAGCAGACAACGCTCTTAACCACTGAGCCATCTCTCCAGCCCCATCCCATGTTTTTAATTTTTATTTTTTAAATGGTGTTTTGCCTGTATTCATGCCTGTGTGAGAGTTGGATCCTGGGGTTACAGACAGTTGTGGGCTGCCATGTGGGTGCTGGAAATTGAACTCGGATCCTCTGAAAGAGCAATCTGTGCTCTTAACTACTGAGCCATCTCTCCAGCCCTTGAACCCACATTGTTAAGTGTCTGAATTTTCTTCATTTTCAAAGCTGAATACCATTCCAGAGTACTATATACCACATTCTGCTGATTCATGTTTATTGATGGACACCTGGAAGGCTCTCTCACCTTTTGACTTTTGTGAACACTGTTGCTGTGAACATGGATATGCAAATACCTCAGTTCTTGCTTTTGGTTTTACTTTTTTCTTTCCATCCTTTCTTTTTCAGAAAGGGTCTCATTATGTAGCCCTGGCTGACCTGGAACTGTAAATCTAGTTCTAGGGGATCCAAAGCTGCACCCACAAGCTGCACCTGCACAGATGCAAGCAAATACATGTCCAGGAACAGTAAACAAACCCTCCTAAGAAGAAAGCTTTGATGTTGGTAGAAATAATGACAAAGAAGCTGCCAGGTGCCTGGTGTCCACTGCCCCTCTCGGGGCCTGACATGTAACAGTGTGGAGTCCGACATAGAGGAAGGGTCACCATTTTATTGGTTTTTCTTTTACTTTTTTATGTTATTGGTATTTTGCCAGTATGTATGTTTGTGTGAGGGCTTCAGAAGCCCTGGAACTGTTCCTGTTACAGTTGTGAGCCACCATGTGGGTGCTGGGAATTGACCCTGGGTCCTCTGGAAGAGCACCTGAGGCAGGGAGATCTCTCTAAGTTAGAGGCCTGCCTGGTCGACAGAGAGAGTTTCAGAATAGTCATGGCTACACAGAGGGACCCTATCTCAAAAAAAAAAACCCACAAAAACAAAACACCCCCCCCCAAAAAAAAGGCAAGAAAGGATCTCACTGTTTAGCCCTGGTTGGACTGGAACGCACTATGTAGCCCAGGCTGGCTACAGAGACCTGCCTGCCCCTGTCTCCTGAGTGCTGGGATTAAAGGCATACCCTGCTGGGTTTTTTTTTTTTTTTTGGAGCCTGTCCTGGAACTAGCTCTGTAGACCAGGCTGGTCTCGAACTCACAGAGATCCACCTGCCTCTGCTTCCTGAGTGCTGGGATTAAAGGCGTGCGCCACCATCGGCCGGCCCCTGCTGTGTTTAGCTAGACAGGGATTTTACTGGGGTTAGGGAGGCCCAAAGCTTTGAGGGGACCTCAGCCTGCCTTAATCAGCTGGCTTCAGTTCTTGAAAGGTTTTAGGGGAGCCCTGATAGGGTGCGTACAAATGTGAGCTGGCTTATCAGGTGCCAGCCACTTCAGGTACCTCTCTTTTTCAGGCCCACAATGCCCCTAGGAGATGGATCCCATTACTAAACTAAAGCATAGGAGATTTGTCACTCAAGTGAGGCCAGGCTGCTAGAGAGTGACAGGAATGGAGACAGAGCCTAGGCGTCTGGTCCACCTTCCTCAGCAGAGAGAAGGCCATAGGGACAGAGCCACTGAAGGCTGGGATACGGGGAGGTGTGGGGGGCGAAGAGTTGAGAGGGTACCTGAGAACTTGGAATAGGGGAACTCCCAGATTCTCATACCCCAAATCACTCAGTATTTTTTCTTCCATGGACAAAGAAAATGACTCAGGAAAACATGATGTCAACCCTGGATGCACATCCTCGCAACTCAGGTCCTCAAGACAGGCCCTCCTCTACATCATCCTCTCCGGAGCTCCCTGAGTTCAGCACTTTCCGGGCCTGCCAATGAAGCAGAGGAACGAGGACCCCTTTATCCAGTTCCCCTAGTCCCACTGCCCACAGCTGCAGAAGCTGGACATCTGTCCAGAGAAGGGGACTGCTGGTGTGACCTTCCTTACAGAAGACAAGAAAAATAGGGTATCAGCCTAGAGGCGGGATGGAAAACCAGAGCCCCTTTGCAGATTCTCTGGATTGGCCAGATCATCAGAGACGTGCTGCCATTTCATCTGGACATCCAGCTGGGCATAAGAGACATTTTGTACCTCCTTTACTGGGCTTCCCCAGCTGCACTTGACTTTCAGACTGGATGTTTATGGGGGGGAGGGTGTTTTCTGTTGTTGTAGGGTCTCACTGTGTATCCCTGTCGGTCCTGGAACACACTCTGTAGACCAGACTGGGCCTCAAACTCACAGAGATCCACCTGCCTCTGTCGAGTGCTGATATTAAAGGTGCATACCACCATGCCCGACTTTGGGGTGTTTGCTGTTGTTTTGGAGACAGGATTTCTATGTGTAGCCCTGGCTGTCCTGGAACTCACTCAGCAGACCAGACTGCCTGCTTCTGCCTCCCAAATGCTAGGATTAAAGGCTTGCACCACTCAGGCTGACAGGGTGTATGTTTTTTAGTGACAGAATTTCACTTTGTACCTCAGGCTGGCCTTGAGATCACATCATCCTGTTTCTGCCTGAAATTATGGGCTTGCACCATTGGGGAGTGGGGCTTGGGAAGGCGCTGGGTGGTTTTTGAGTCCTGCTGGCAAGGCTTCTGTTAAAAGTAATCTTAAGGCCTCTGGTAATCGTTAAATTTGGGACTGTATGGCTTGGGTGTGGGGTGGGGAAAGAGATGAACTGGCCACGCTGGAGGTACCACACCACTGAACTTCAGCCAATGTCGGGTAAGAGAAATGTTTGGAGGTGTGGAAGAGAATGGAGCGTGCGGAGACCAGGAAAGTGGGAACAAAAGTGTCTTAAAAGACCAGGAGTAAATCAGAGGTCCCAAAAGGCCCACCAAAAAGTGAACAGCAGATGAGACTGTTGAACACAATGGCTATTCATACTGGAGGACCCGAGAGTTCACTGGGGACAAGGAGAGGTCCTGGTGAAGAAGCTGAGGAACTTCCTCAAAGACTCAAAGTTCAATGCCAGACAAAGTTCAATGCCAAGGTCTGGCGTGCGGCTCCAAGTGCTTTTCTAGTAGGGCAGCGTGGGGCGGAGCCACAGCTGGGGGCGAGCCTGCCCCTGTGACCACAGGTTCTTTCCCTACCAGTGAGAAGAGAACGGGGCGAAGTGCCCCGCTAAGACGCCGGGGGCCGAGGCTTGGCCTGGGGGCGTGGCCGAGCGCCTAGTTTGGAAATCATCCTCCGAATTTCTCAGGCCTTAACGGGACTTACGCTTCTGCTCCGCCCTCAGAGCGCCTGCAGTTGGCTGCTAACCTCGGCCCTTCAGGGGGCGGAGCCAGCCCTCCGGGGGGCGTGTCCCAGCCGCCGAATGCCTACTCACCCCCAGGCATGTTCATCCGCTGGACGCCGGCCTAGAGGCGGAGCCCAGCCATCGAGGGGGCGTTTCTTCTGAGTCGAGCCGCAGTCCCGGACTCAAGCTCCTCGGCCTTTCTTAACTACTCTACAGTGGTACTAAGCGTGGTCGTTGGCGCGTTGCAGGCCTGGGGGCGGGGTGTGGCCCCCCGGGGCGTGGCCGAGTGCAGCCTCCCGGTGCACACGGTGGTTCACCAAACGCCGGCCCGGAGGGGCGGGGCCGCCTGGTCCTTCCGGGAGCGTGCCCGCGGCCAAGCACCGCCTCCTGACGCACGCCCCGCCCATCTCTCCAGAACAGCTTCGCGGTGGCATAAAGCGCGGCAGCTCACGCGCCGCGGCCTCGGGGCGGAGCTTAGCAGCCCTGGGGGCGTGCCAGGGCGCCGAGCACCGCCTCTCGACGTAGGGTCCTTCTCCCGGCGTGCCAGGGCGGCTAGGCCACCTCACAAAGCCGCGACCGTTCTCGCGGGGTGGGGCCGGCCCCACCCACGTCGTGCTCGCTCTCGCCGGGCTCCCTCAGGCGCCAGCAGGTGGCGCTGCGCC
>NC_022012.1:15687343-15694794 GCF_000317375.1 Microtus ochrogaster
CGGGTGCGGGGAGCGCGGCGGGGGCTGGCCCGGGCGGCGCGGGGCCCTGCGCGACAGTGTCGGTGTTCCCCGGCGCCCGCCTCCTCACTATCGGCGACGCGAACGGCGAGATCCAGAGGCACGCGGAGCAGCAGGCTCTGCGCCTCGAGGTGCGCGCTGGACCAGACGCGGCGGGCATCGCCCTCTACAGCCGTGAGTGTTGGGGACACCCTGGGGACGGCGGCGCACGAGGCCGGCATCGCGGGCGCCGGGGGAAGGGGCGGTCTGGGGGGGGACTCGGGTCGAGCCAATACACGCGGCTCTCTCAGCCGGCGGGCGAGATGGCAGAGAAGGCGTGCGCGGGGACCGAGGAGCCCGAAGAGGGGCGCGGGAAACACTCGGGGGCCTGAGATTTGCGGCGGGGGGGGCGCGTGGCAGGAAGTGGGGCCCCGAGGATTCAGGGGGATGATAGAGGGAGCGATTGCAGGGTTCTTGAGCGGGTGTGGTTTGTGGATCTCATCTCAGGCGACATCCTCTACACATGCACACGGACATTTGTAAAGTGGCTTTCAGTGTGGAGCACCGGGAATACTGGGTGCCGCCCTTGTGGAGGAGGACTTGATATGCAGGAATCCCCCCCCCCAACACACCTTGATTGGCAAACTTTAGAACTGGGGACATAGATAAAGATTTCCACCCCCATCCCCCATTGAAACGTGGAAGAGGGGAGGGGAAGGCCGGCTTGCTGATGAACGGCTTTAGAAGTCAAGAGGTAATGCCACCTCCCTCGCCACGCGCCTTCCGTCTTTTTTTAAGGATGTGAGAAGCTGGTGACATTATCAGAAGCTGCTTCAAAAACTGACATGGTGGGGGGATAAAGGGGGAAATCACAGTGTATTTGCGAAGGGCACCAGCCCCCTCCCCCCAAGCTTTGTAGTCCCACCTCTCATTCTTTCTCTAGTTCTTTCTACTGGCGGATTCCTTAGTGGCATTTTGCTATTCTGTTTCATGGTCTTTGTCTCCCAAGGTTTCTTTCATTGATGCTCTTAAGGGGCCACCAAGAGGACCGGATTGGTTTTGGCCTGTGAGACTTTTTTTTCTCCCTCCCTGGTAATGGGATGTTGGGAAGGGAAATGTATGTAGCAGTCTGTTCAGATGGCTTCTCCTGTCTTTGCCTTGACTTTGAAAACACAGGAGAAAGTAGTGTGTCTGGTACCCAAAAGTGGGACTTGGGGTCTTGGACAGAGCTGGGCTCTCCTTGAGGACACCAGTGAAAGGGGAATTTCACAGATTAGGAGTTTAGGACTGGTAAGGAAGCGAAGCTCTGCAGGACCCAGACCCCTAAGGAAGACACAGGTACCAGGGCCTACCCTGGAAAGTGTTCTGGGAAGCTGGATGTAGTGTTAGCAGCCTGTGGGCTCAACACTTGGTAAGCTGAAGCAGGACTGAAAGCTTGAGTATAGCTTGGTCGATGTTGGCAGATCCTGTCTCAGTCACCAAAACGAAGTTCTGGGTAGCTTGGTTTGTGAACTTGACAAACTTTTTTTTTTTTTTTTTGGATTTTCGAGACAGGGTTTCTCTGTAGCTTTTGGTTCCTGTCCTGGAACTAGCTCTTGTAGACCAGGCTGACCTTGAACTCACAGAGATCCGCCTGCCTCTGCCTCCTGAGTGCTGGGTTTAAAGGTGTGCGCCACCACCGCCCGGCCTTGACAAACTTTTTTATAGAATTTATTATATTTACACAATTGTTAGTTTCCTCATAATCTCTTACACCCAGTTTCTTTTATTCTTAGAAGTTCAACTTATTCCAGGAGAATCTTCACAGTTTGTGTTCTTGTTTTGCTGTAATTATCTAAGTTGCCTGGGGCTCAGCATGGGTAAGGATCTGGGTTCTGTTCCCAGCTGTGAAGTAAAAATAAAGATGGTTATGGGCTAGGCATACAGCTCTGGTAGAACATTTGCCTAGTAAGTTTGAGGCCTTGGGCCAGATCCTCAGCACCACCAAAGCCCCCGAAACAATCCTGCAGTGCCAGGTGTGGTGGTACAGGCCTGTATCCCAGCATTTGGGATACTGAAGCAGGAGAAACTCAGTGTTTTGCTTTGTTTTTTGAGACAGGGTTCTTCTTCTTTTCTTTCTTTCTTTTTGGTTTTTCACAACAGGGTTTCTCTGTAGCTTTGGAGCCTGTCCTGGAACTAGCTCTTGTAGACCAGGAAACAGGGTTCTTCTGTGTAGTTCTGGCTGTCTTTTATCTAGTTATGTAGACCAGGTCTTCCTTCCTCTGCCTCCCAATGCTGGGATTAAAGGTGTGTGCTACCACACCTGGCCGTAGGAGGAGTTCAGTTTAACAGTAGCCTGGCTACAAAGTAAGGTCTTGTCTTCAGAAATTAGAATATATACATATACAGGTATATACAAATACCTGTAATCCCAGCACACGTGAGGTGGACGAAAGAGGAGCAGTTCAAGCCAGCCTGTGCTACTTGAGAGTCTCTGATTCTCTCCTTCCCCCAAATCACAACAGTGTTGAAAGTTATACAGAATTACACACACACACATACCTACACTGGCATATGTATAAGTAAAAAGTCCTTGTTTCTCAAAATCCTCAGTCCCAGATAAATTCTTGGGGCCAGAGAAAAATTTGATCCTCTAGGCCAGTGGTTGTCAACCTTCCTAATGCTGTGACCCTTTAATGCAGTTCCTCATGTTGTAGTGATCCCAACCATTAAATTATTTTGTTGCTACTTCATGACTAATTTTGCTACTGTTTGCTACTGTTATGAATCATAATGTAAATATCTGATATGTGACCCTCAAAGGGCCATGACCCATGGGGTTGAGAACCACTGCTCTGGGCTAAAATGACATTGGGGTGAAGATTTCACCCCATTTTTATTACATATATTTATTTGTGTTTATGTGGTGGTGTCTCATGTCACAGTGAGAATGTGGAGCTGAGAGGACAACTTGCAGGAGTTGGTTCTCCCTTTCCATTATGTGGGTCCTGGGAATCAAACTCATCAGATTTGATAGCAAGTGCCCTTACTCACTGAGCTATTTTGAGACAATCTTGGGTTTTCCAAGGTGGCCTTGAACATTGTGCTACTTCTGCTTTCTTCCTCCTGGGCTTATAGACTTGTACCACCATTCCTGATGTTGGATTGACAAGGGTTCTAAAGGCGGGTCAAAGCTGAGTGTGTAGATTTCCAATGGTCATTGTAACAAATGACCAGAAGTTTGGTGGCTTAGGAAAGTCAGGATATGCTTTTTCATTTCCTGACCATACTCTGAAATCAAGGTTTTTAAAAGGCCACTTTCCCTCTGGGCTGGAGGGAAGAAGAGGCCCTTGTTGCAGGTTCCAGCGACTGCAAGAACTCCTTGGCTTTCTGTAGCCAAACTCTAAGCACCCCTTGCTTGCTGTGGCTTCTCATTTGTCTCTGTGCTCTTGTTTCCTATTTATTTATTTATTTATTTATTTATTTATTATATATACAATATTCTGTCTGTGGGTATGCCTATAGGCCAGAAGAGGGCACCGGACCTCATTACAGATGGTTGTGAGTCACCATGTGGTTGCTGGGAATTGAACTTTGGAAGAGCAGGCAATGCTCTTAATCTCTGAGCCATCTCTCCAGCCCCTTGTTTCCTATTTTTGTTTTTGTTTTATTTTGAGATGGTTTCGTGTAGAGCCTTCTTGGCGCCCCAATGCTTTGGTCAGGCCAGAAGTCACTGATTTGTTCATTATGAGCCTGCATGCTCCCAGTCCCCAGGATCTGAATTTGTATATAGACTGTAAGGAGAGTTTGTCAGAATACCAGAAGGATTTTTTTTTTAATTTTTGAGACAGGGTTTTGGCAGAGGAGGGGTGGTTTGTTGGTTCCTGGCCGCCTAGCTAGCTTAGACCCGAAATAATCACACAGAAAACCATATTATTTAAATCACTGCTTGGCCCATTAGCTTTAGCTTCTTATTGGCTAACTCTTACATATTAATTTAACCTGTCTCTGTTAATATGTGCATCACCATGTGACAGTGGCTTATCCACAAAGTTTCAACATGTCTGACTCTGGCAGCGGCTCCATGGTGTCTCCTCCCTTACTGCCTTCCTTGTTCCAGCATTCAGTTCAGTCCTGTTGTTGTGCCCCTCCCCTGCCTACCTAAGTTCTGCCCCATCAGCAGGCCAAGGCAGTTTATTCATTAACTAATAAAAGCAACACATAGACAGAAGGACTTCCCACATCAGGGTTTCTCTGTGTAACAGCTCTGGCTATTTTGAAATTTGCTCTGTAGACCAGGCTGGCCTCAAACTCTCAAAGATCCTCCTGCTTCTGCCTCCCAAGTGCTGGAATTAAAGGCATATGCCACCACTGCCTGGCCAGAAGGAATCTTCTTCCAGTGTGTCAAATGTGTAGAGATCTCTGTGGGTCCCCTAAGGGCCCTGAACTAAACTCAGGAGTTGATCAGGTGCAGGTCAGTCATAGAATCTTGAGTTAGCCTTATGACCTGTCTGTGTCTGTTTCCTTACTACCTGCAGCAGCACTTTTCTGCCTGTAGCCTGCTGTCCCTCTGGTGGGTTGAAGGGCTTAAAGAAGAGAAGGGGTTTTGGCAGGGGATTTGTAGCAAGTGTTTGTCAACAGTACATTTCTAAAATTATACGTTCTTTGGTAATTTCACATATGAATACAATGTATTTAGGTCACATCCTCACCCAACAACATTTTTACAGATGTTATTTTTGTTTTATATTTTTGTTACAAATATTTTGAGACAAAGTCTTAATGTTGCTCAAGCTGACTTCAAATATACAATGTATCTGATGACCTTCAATTCCTGATCCTCTTGCTTCCAATCTCTTCAGGGCTCTGAATATAGACATGCAGCAGCCCTTACTGGTTTATGCTATGCTAAGGATGGAACTCAGAGTTTCTTATATGGTAGGCAGACATTCTACCCACTGAGCCTCAGCCCCAGCAATCGGGGTAGCATGGGAAAGAGTTGGTTTTCTAGTATGCCCCCTATGTTTTATACCTCATGATGGGAGAGATTCTTGGGTCTCCATTTCTGGGTGTCTGTGCCCTTCATTGGAAAATGTGGCAGCTATCTCCAGAAGGCCCCATTCTGGTCCCCTACAGAGTGGCTACCCTTCCCAGCTCTCCTAGCCATTTGAAATCACTCTTTTATCCTGGGGGATTGACCCATCTAGAAATGCCCAGGTCATTCTTCTGTCTTGGTCAGCCAGAATGAGTTTGGGCGATGTCTGGCTTGCTCCTCAACCCTTTAGGAAGAGATGCCTTGCCCAGACCCTGTCTGATAAGAAAGGGCTGATGTCATTTTGGTGAGGTGACATCCAGTGTGGAAAGGCTAGAGGAAACTCCTGTATTGGTTGTGCTGTACTAAGTTGGTAGAGTGTCTGTCTAAAACAATCTTTTTTTTTTTTTTAAGATTTATTTATTATGTACACAGTGTTCAGCCTCCATGTATGCCTGAAGGCCAGAAGAGGGCACCAGATCTCATTACAGATGGTTGTGAGCCACCATGTGGTTGCTGGGAATTGAACTCAGGACCTCTGGAAGAGCAGTCAGTGCTCTTAACCTCTGAGCCATCTCTCAGGCTCTACATAAAACAGTCTTGCATGAAGCTGGGCGGTGGTGGTGCACGGCACGCCTTTAATCCCAGCACTTCGGAGGCAGAGGCAGGCGGATCTCTGTGAGTTTGAGGCCAGCCTGGTCTACAAGAGCTAGTTCCAGGACAGGCTCCAAAGCCACAGAGAAGCCCTGTCTCGAAAAACCAAAAAAAAAAAACAAAAAAAACAGTCTTGCATGACTCCTTTACCAACCAGGCTTGCTGCTATTATACACCTGTAATCCCAGCACTTGGGAGACTGAAGCAGGAGGATCTGAAGTTCAAGGCCAGCCTAGGCTATTTAGTGAGTTCAAGGTCAGACTTGTGATACCACTAGACTGTGCAGTCACAGAATCAGGGGCCATTGTGACTTCTCTCTGCCATCTCTTAAACGTTTGCTTTGAACATAAGCAATAGTCTGCCACATTGTCAAGATAGGATGAAGTTGAAAAGTTAGTAATACCAGAAAGATAATCTTCTGTCACTCGCATATTACTTATGCTTGTTGCCATTTGTTTTTGTTTTTTTTGTTTTTTTTTTGTTTTTTTTGGTTTTTCGAGACAGGGTTTCTCTGTGGCTTTGGAGCCTGTCCTGGAACTAGCTCTGTAGACCAGGCTCGTCTCGAACTCACAGAGATCCGCCTGCCTCTGCCTCCCGAGTGCTGGGATTAAAGGCGTGTGCCACCACCACCCGGCTCCATTTGTTTTTTCTACTTGCTTTATACAAGGCTATGAGTGAGCTTCTGTTGCCCAACTTAAGTGTTTGACCTTGAGATCAGTCAAGGAAAAGAACAGCTTAAACTGGTGCCTGTTGGTAAAATGGAGCCTATGGCCTATTTTTATACAGTCAGAGCTAGAAACATTTACAGTTTGTAGGGGTTGGGAAAAGTAATCACCAGTTCACAAAGAATACTCAGCCAGGACCATCTTGTCCTATAAAACCTGTAGTGTTTACTTGTGGGTTCTTAACAGCAAAAGCCTGGGATGAAAGTATGATGTAAACTGGGCACTAGGGGTGCATACCTTTAATCCCAGCACTCTGGAGGCATTGGCGGGTGATCTTTAAATTCAAGGTCAGCTGGGGGAGGGGGGGGCGGATAGCTCAGCAGTTAAGACCTTCCAAAGGTCCTGAGCTCAAATCCCAGCAACCACATGGTGGCTCACAAACATCTGTAATGAGGTCTGGTGCCCTCTTCTGGCCTTCAGGCATACACAGAGACCGAATATTGTATACAGAATAAATAAATAAGTATTTTTAAAAAAAAAATTCAAGGTCAGCGTGGTCTACAGAGTGAGTTCCAAGACAGCTACACAGAGAAACCCTGTCTGGGGAGGAGGAGGAGGGAAGGGAGTGAGTGAGAGAGAGACAGAGACAAAGAGACACAGAGAGAGAGAGAGAGAGAGAAATAGTAAGGCTCTATAGGCATCCTTGCCTAGGATGCACAAAGCCCTGTGTTCCTTCCCTAGAACCACATAAACATGTGTGTGCAAGCCTAGTAAATTCAAAGTCAGCCTCAATTACATGTTGAATTTGAGGCCAGCCTATGCTACCTGAGACCCTGTTTCAAAAAAATAAAAAAGGAAATGAATCACCAGCGGGAAATGTGGTCTTAGCCAGACTTGGGACAACCCAGACATCTTTTTAGATTTGAAATGTCCCTATAGGTTAGGTCTTAAATAAGGGTACACATTTCTGGGTGTCATGGGCCAGTTGGCCTTTAGATTATACCCTTTTGTGTATGTCACTACTGGTCTTTAAAAAGTCTAGTAAGTCCTTATCCCAGCACTCGGGAGGAAGAGGCAGGCGGATCTCTGTGAGTTCGAGACCAGCCTGGTCTACAGAGCTAGTT
>NC_022012.1:15694900-15718398 GCF_000317375.1 Microtus ochrogaster
AAAAAAAAAAAAGAACTTGTGTTCCAGAATAAATGAATTCCACACTGGGCAGTAGGAAGAAGTAACAAAAGGTTAGACCCTAGACCTCCTGGAGGAGGGTTCTTAGTAACTTGCCCTCAGAGTCCTTCAAAACTCAAGTCCAGGCAGACTCCAGTTTTTTTCCTATTCCCATAGTGAAAAGTGCCTGTGGTACTGGGGATGGAGCCCATCTGCACTCTACTAATCTAGTGCTCTACCACTGAGCTACATTTCAGCACTCTTCACTAGGTAGCCCAAGCTGGGCTTGAACTCGAGCTTCCTGCCTCTGCTTTCTTTATAGCTGCTTACAGCTGTGTACTACCACACTTGTTATACTTCCCCTTTTTCATTTCATATTTGTGTGTGTGTGTGTGAGGGCATGCATGTTATGTGAAGGTGCATAAGAATATGTGCTTTTGCCAAGCGGTGGTGGTGCACACCTTTAATCCTAGTACTTAGGAGAAAGAAGCAGACAGATCTCTTAGTTCAAAGCCAGTCTGGTCTACAGAGTGAGTTCCAGGACAGGCTCTAAAGCTACACAGAGAAACCCTGTCTAAAAACAAACAAAAAAGATTGTGTATATGTAAGGCCAATAAACCTTGAGTGCCATTCCTTGAGTATGTGTGTAGAGGGGACCTTTGGTATCATTCTTCAGGTGCTAGCTTCCTTTGAAGTCAAGGTTGCTCACTGGCCTTGGGCTTAAATGAACCATCACACTGTTCTTCTACCTGGTTTCTATGGACCAAATTCAGGATCTTAGATTTACATGGCAAGCACTTTATCAACTAAGGCATATTCCTAGCTTGTAGTTCTTTTTTGAAGCAGCATTTCTCATTGGTCTGGAACTTGTTAAGTAGGCTGAGTGCTGGCGCAGGAATACTCCTGTCTGGGATTCCCTAGCATTGGGATTACTGGGACCCACCCACCACCACAGCCAACTTGGTTTTTACTTGGGTTCTGATGGATCAAGCTCAGTAAGTTTGCATAGTAAGCACTTTAGACACTGAGCCATCTCTCTAGCCACCTTTTCTTTTTCCAAAATGTTTTATAAGGACTAGAGAGTTGGCTTAGCTGTTAAGAGCACTTGTTGCAGCTGGGCGGTGGTGGTGCCCGCCTTTAATCCTACCCCTTGGGAGGCAGAGGCAGGAGGATCACTGTGAGTACAAGGCCAGCCTGGTCTGCAAGAGCTAGTTTCAGGACAGGCCCCAAAACTACAGAGAAACCCTGTCTTGAAAAACCAAAAAAAAAAAAAAAAGCAGTTGTTGCAAACCAGGCAGTGGTGGCGTACACCTTCAATCCCAGCACTCAGGAGAATGAGGCAGAGGGCTCTCTGAGTTCGAAGCCAGCCTGGTCTTCAAAGTGAGTTCCAGGACAGAGAAACCCTGTCTTGAAAAACAAAACAACAAAAGAGCACTTGTTGCTCTAGTAGAAGACCTAGTTTCAATTCCCAGCTCATAAATGTCCATAACTCCAGTTTCAGGGGATCTGAAACTTACAAAGTGCACCTACATACATTTACATACATAATATACATATATACATGCTGGCAAAACATGCCTACTAATGAATAAATGTAAAAAGGATTATTTAGGGGCTGGAGAGATGGCTCAGTGGTTGGGAGCGCTGGCTGCTCTTCCAGAGGTCCTGAGTTCAATTCCCGGCAACCACGTGGTGGCTCACAAAATCTGTAGTGAGATCTGGTGCCCGCCTCTGGCATGCGGGCATACATGGAGGCAGAATGTTGTATACATAATAAATAAATCTTTTAAAAAAAAGGATTATTTAGTAAACACTTTATAAATTTATTATTGAGCCAGCATATGGTCTCATGTAGTTGAGATAAATAGCAAACTGAGGCTGGAGAGGTGGTTTGTGGGTAAGGTGCTTGCTGCCAAGCTTAATGACCTGAGTTAAATCCCTGACTCAGATATTGGAAGGAGAGAACTGACTCCTGCATGTTGTCTTCTGATCTCCACACATGAACCCTGGCACATGGTGGTATGTTCCCCCCATTAGTATATTTCAATTTATTTTTTATGAGTGTTTTGTCTGCATATATATGTATATGCTTCCCATCAGTGCCTGGCGCTGGTAGAGGTCAGGAAAGGGTGTCAGTCCCCTGGAACTGTAATTATAAGAGATATTTATTTATATATTACTGAGAAAATTTCAAATCAGACTCTAACTTTGTGCTTCTGAACAGCTGTCCCTAGCCTACATTCAGACCTTGAGTCCACTGAGGTGTGATGCCTTCCTTCTCTTCCACAGCCCTTACCTCTCCAAGCTGCTCTGATTTGGTATTTCCCATAGAGCAGCTCTTTGAACTCAGGTGCCCTTTCTTATGTGTAGGTAATGTTTCCTCATTACGCCCAGCCCTTCCCTTTAGGCAGCCAGCTGAGTTTGAGCTCCCTGACAATGGCGATGGTCCCCAGGTTCCTGCCTTCATCTCCCCCCCCCCCCCACACACACTTGGGCCATGCCTTCACCCAAAGCCCTTAGCCAGTGGTTCTCAGCCTTCCTAATGAATTTAAAACAATTCCTCATGTTGTGACCCCCAACCATAAAGTTATTTTGTTGCTACTTCATAACTGTAATTTTGCTACTCTTATGAATCATAATGTAAATATCTGATGTGACCCCCAAATGGTCTTTTTTTTTTTTTTTTTTTTTTTTTTTTTTTTGGTTTTTCGAGACAGGGTTTCTCTGTGGTTTTGGAGCCTGTCCTGGAACTAGCTCTTGTAGACCAGGCTGGTCTCGAACTCACAGAGATCCGCCTGCCTCTGCCTCCCGAGTGCTGGGATTAAAGGCGTGCGCCACCACCGCCCGGCCCCAAATGGTCTTGACCCACATGTTGAGAACCAGTCCCCTCAGCTGTGATTTATACATGGAAGGTGTAATTGGTTTTTCTCCTATTGGACTGTGTACTGTAACCTAACTTGTATCTTTGCAGAATTTTCCATGAGCTGCCATGTGGGCCTCTTTTAATCTCTACATATCCAGCTCACTCAGTCACACATTTTTCCGAATGGATGCCTGAGTATGTCATGCAGACATGTCCCCTGTATCCTGTGCCTCAGATTCACTTATGGTCTCAGATCCTGGTGAGATTGTGAATGGCAAGCGCTGAGCCTTGGGCTTCCACATGGGTACCTAGACCAGGGGAACAGCCCAGGATATGACTCTACTAGGTTTAGCAACTGGGGATGGATTGCTCAGGAGACACTGTGGCAGGTGCAGTTGCTGCCCAGGGCATCCACTCTGTATCTGGGGTCTGCTGGAGAATCCAGGAAGCAAGACTCGTAGGACATGGGTTGAGGTTGGGAAGAACCCTGGCTTGTGCAGAGCCTCTCAAGATTTTGTTTGTATTTGTTGCAGTGCTGGGGTGGAGCTCAAGATCTTGTACACACAGGTGTAGCCAAGTATTATACAGTGAGCTGCATCCCCAGTCCATGTTGCTGGGCTCCAAGACTGAAGTATACTGAGGTATGATGTCAGAAGTCAGTGGCTATGACCATAGGCCATTCTGTGAGCTTCACTTACCCTCGCACTTGGAAAGATGGATGACACCTGCACCTCTCAGGGCTGGTGTGGAGACAGGAATTCATTTAAGAATTTGGCCTAAGAGCCTCACATCCACATCTCTGTAGCTGGTTTGCTGTTCCTGTGAGCTCCTGGGCAGACCCTCCAGCAGGCTTTGAGAGTAAGGGCTGATCAGGCTTGAGTTAGGGCTCAGGTATGGGGAAAGGGAGAGACTTTGAAAGGCAACAGAGGCCACCAGCCCCAGAGGCTACCACAGAGTCTTAGGCTTCTAGAGGGTAGGATAATGGTATTCCTAGCACCTACTTTCCACTAGCAGAAAACCACTGCTCTGGGTATCTTGGGGATTTTAAGATATCTGAGGTCCCATACTTAATAAATCAATAGTCACTTAAGCCTGCTTGTCCCAGCCTGGGGCTAGAGCTGAGTGGTAAGGGAACAGGAGCCAGGACCTGGCATACTCAAGGTCCTGGCTCCTGTTCCCAGCACTGCAACAAACAAGTAAATTCAATCTTGCTTGTTCAGAGATTGGAGATCGCTCAGGAATCCCTTTCTAAAACTGGAGGGAGGCTGGTCACTGGGCCTCTGCTAGAGAAGCTTTACAGAAGCCTGGAGTTAGCCCATGGCACAGTGGAACTCTGGGCTCACTGTCAGGTCTTTCCTGGTCATGATATTTTCACTATTTCTTTGACTGTACCTCAGTTTTTTTTTCTTCTACAAAATGGAATTTATACATTTTCATTAAAGGCAAGCTGATAAGAGTCAAGTATTAGGGTAGAGGTTGACCCAGGTGGCTTCATAGACCTGCATTGGAAGCGAGGTTCTAGGTTGGGTCTAGCCAAGGGCAGCAGGGAGGGCAGAAGCTTTTATTGTAAGAGTGACCTGCATGAAGAAATGAGGTGGGGGAGGGCTCAGATTACTGCCCCTCTGTCCTCTCTCAGGATGAAGGGCTGCACTGGGCCTCGGACTCCTTGGATCTCAGCGTCTTTTTGGTGGGGAGGGCCAGCTGACTGAAGGTGGCTTTGGCCAGGGTGGACATTGTTTCCAGACTCACAGCCCTGTAAAGTCACATGCAGCCCCCATCTAGTAGACTCCTGTCTTTAGAAGCAGAGAGGATGTGGACAACAACCTATCCCGCCTGCCCAAGAGACACCTAGGAGGACGACAGCCAAAGGGCTAAGAGGGAAAGCCTAGCCTAGCTGTAGAGCTGGGAGGTCAGCAAGGCGGTCTGGAGTGGGCAGCATTGCCCCAGTTGTCTAGCATGCTGGGGTTCCTGTCACAGCAGGCTAGGAGGTCCTGGCTGGCAAGTTACCCCTCTGTCCTGACTTGGAGCCAGAAGCTGCTGAGAACTTGAGTGGCAGTCATGACCTTGTGACCTTGGCTAAGTGAATGAATTTTTAAATCGTCCAGTATTATGAAGGACTTCTGAGACCCTCGCTAATCCAGTCAGTGAATAATGGTCATAAGCCCACCATGTGTTCCCATGGTGTTTGCCCTAAAACCTGCCCCTTTTAAAGAACTGCTTGAATAGCTTCAGGATCCTTCCGGGCTTGCCTACTTAACACTGGTACCTGTCCTGAGCTTAGAAGCCAAAAGAGCTTTTTATTTGGTTTTGTTTTTTGTTCTTGTTTTGTTTTTTTGAGACAGGGTTTTTCTTTGTGATTCTGCTGTTCTTGAACTCGATCTGCCTGCCTCTGCCTCCCCAAGTGTTGGGATGAACTGTAGCTAAGGATGACCTTGAATTGCTGATTCTCTCGCTTTGCGTCCTGAGTATTAGAATGGCAGGCATGAGCCACCATGACAGTTTTTTGGGTGCTGGAGACTGAACCCAGGGCATCATGTATGCTAGGAAGCACTCTGCCAACTGAGCTATATCTCTGATTCCTTGTATGTGTGTGGAATCCAGAGGTTGGCTCTGGGTGTCATTACTTTCCACTTTAGTTACTGAGACTGGTCTCTTCATTGTACTTAAAGTTCACTGATTTCTCTAATCTAGCTAGCCAGCTCACCCCAGGGATCCCATCTCCGCATCCTAGGACTGGGATTACAAATGGGCTGTTTTGCCTATTCAGCATTTACTTGGGGCTTTGGGATCCTTAGTTCCTCCGTGACAAATGCTTCACTCACTGAGCCCCCTATCGTGATTTTTTTTTCCCCTGAGACAGGGTTTCTTGGTGTAACACCTTGTCTATCTTGGAACTCACCTTATAGACCAGGCTGGCCTTGAACTCAAGAAATGCTCCTTCCTCTGCCTCCTGGGATTAAAGGCGTGCGCCACCATTGCCCAGCTAATTTTTAATTTTTTGAGGCAGATTCGCACTTTGTAGCCCATACTGATCTGAACTTGTAGCAGTCCTGCTCAGCTTCTTAGGATCACACGTGTGTGCTGCCAAACCTTGCCCCCGTGAGCAGTTTTGTGAAAGAAAATGAGACCAAATTTCACAGTAGCCAGAAGAGGCAGAGCCTGGAGGTTCTGGAAGACCTTTCGTGTCTTCTATATGTTCATTGGATCATTCTTTATTTCATTGCTGTTGAATCAACACCATAAGGTTGCCTGGGCCCTGGGTATTGAATTTGGTGTATTTGACAGTTGTGGGTATTCAGTACCTATGTAACTTACTGCCCAAGATCAGCCAGTGAGCCTGACCCTACAGCAAGCTTGTCTCTCTGCTTTGGAAGTTTTTGTTGGTACAAGCAGCCCCTCCTTTTCAGCCACCTTCTGCTTGTCCTCTGCTTCAAGGATACCCATTCTTGGAAATAAGCTCAAATTATTTTTCTGGGCTGTACTCCTTGTACTCAGCCTGAGAGCCTCCTCCCCTGCACCCATGTTTTTGTCTACCTCTTTAAAGCCATTCGTTATCCTTTTTTTTTTTTTTTTTTTTTTTTTTTTTTTTTTTTTTTTTTTTTGTTTTTCGAGACAGGGTTTCTCTGTGGTTTTGGAGCCTGTCCTGGAACTAGCTCTGTAGACACAAAGATCCGCCTGCCTCTGCCTCCCAAGTGCTGGGATTAAAGGCGTGCGCCACCACCGCCCGGCCGTTATCCATATTTTGGCAAGATATATCAAAACTGTTTACTTTCAGTGCTATTGGCTGTTGCTTCAGCTAATTAAGTTCCCCAAGGTGGGACTCATTTCCGTTGTATAGATGCACATGGCAGTGCAGAATGGTTTGGGTTCTAGAACCCTACGCATCAGCACAGAGGGGATGAGACTGAGGGTGCTGCCTAATACCCCTAGTGGATTAGTGCTAACAAAAGAGCATGCTCTTGTTATGGAGATAAAGGCAGATGCAGGAGGCTGAGTGTGGTGTCACTCTTGCACTCCTTTATTCCCTGCACTTGGAAGGCAGAGGCAGGTGGATCCCTGTGAGTTCGAAGCCAACCTGGTCTACAAAGCAAGTTCCAGGACAGCCAAGGCTGTTATACAGAGAAACTCTGTCTTGAACTTCTGCCCCAAACAAAAGACAGATTTGGGGGCCAGGGAGGTGCCTTACAGACTCAGGAGGAGCTGGAAAGGGAGATGGAGGGTCCTTCTGGACTTGTCATGTGCCCTTGAGGGACACTTGCCCACTCCTCAGTCTGGGTGGGTTGGCAGTATATACATGCTTGTGCCCCTCTTATTGATGCATCCATGCATCCAGGCCCTAACTAATGTGAAGTGTAGCCATCGTGCCTGACTGGTCACGTGCCTCACTGAAATCCATCTATTTTGTTGTTGTTGTTGTTTTAAAATTGTGTACATCTGGTGATGGTGGTGTATGTAGGTAGGTCAGAGAACTACCTCAGCTGTTGGCCCCCACCATCCACCTATTTTGAGGCAGGGTCTCTTATTTGCAGCCACCTGAGACTGGCTGGCTTGTGAGCTTCTGGGGATTCTCCCATCTCCACCTCCCATTTCTGTTGGGAGCACTCGGATTACAGTTTTACAGCTGGGTACACTTGTGTCCAACCTTACATGAATTCTGGAGATTCAAACTCAGGTCCTCACACTTGTACAGCTAACGCTTTACTTACTCAACTGACTCCCCAGCCTCACTGACGTGTGTGTGTGTGTGTGTGTGTTCGTTCAAGTGTATGTACCTGTAAGCACATATACAGAAGAGAAAGAAAGAACATCAAGAGATGTTCCTCTATTGCTGTCCACATTATTTTCATTTTTGAGACAGGGTCTGTCACTTGAAGCTTATGGATTCTGTCACATGGCTAGTCAGTGAGTATCAGGAATTCACTTATCTCTGCTTGCCAGTTTTGGGGTTACAGGTATTCATGGCCATACCTAGCTCTTACGTAGGCATTAGAGATTTGAATTCAGGTGGTCTTGCTTTATCAGCAAAGACTCACTGGGCCATTTTCTCAGTCCCTATTGATTGCCTCTCACCGTCTGAACATCCTGGAAGAGGGAGTCCCAGTAAATACAGCTCTCCTCTCCTTGTTTTTAAAAATGCACAAGGTGAATGACAGTTGTTTTGGTTCCACAGTCTGCATTTAAGTCACCAGGCCTATAGCTCTAATGCTGCTCACCTCCCCACTTCCTTTCATTCCTCAAGTTCTGGTGACACAAGTCACTTATGTCTCTGACTTGGAGAAATTCTCCCCTGAGACCTCCGTCCTAGTTCTGTATCACTGACTGGCCAAGGCAGAATGTTCCAGAGTTCCTCAAGCGAGGCACCTCTCTTGGCTGCACTACTGTGGTCCACTGCTACTACAAGCAACAGTGGCCTACCTCTAGCCTGCACAACCTTTGGAGCCATATCTGGAGAGTCAGCCCTTGAGCCTGAATGGGATGTATAACTTCTAACTCAAACATCCTGTGCTCCTGGAGTCCTCAAGGGCCCAATGGAGGCCTTTCTCGCTACCCTACACCTCCAGGACATCTTGTTTCTCTCAGAAACAGGGTGCTCTGGCCTGCAGTTGATGGGAACTGCCCTTCCCCCACCTGACTCACACCTTTGTGAGGTGGATTGTGGAGCTTCCTGCCTCTGGCAGTTTAATGTCTCAGCCACCACCCCTGCATGTTGAGGTCCCTCCACAACTGCTCTTCCACATGCATCATCCTACCCCAGCTTCCAGGCCTCTTAAAATATCCTGTCCACTAAAGACCTCAGGGGTTCTGTAATACACCTGCCACTTTATGCTAATGAAGGGAGTCAGCCCTGGGGGCTTTATTGAAATGGCTGAAAATGCTACAGTAGAGCCCCATCTAAATTCCTCCAGAGGCTTGGCTGTGGCTCAACCTGTAGAGCTGCTGCCTTTAACCCCCCAGTAAGGAATTGGGCATAGCTTGCCAGTAGAGCAGCTTGCCTAGCCAGCACGCACAGAAACTTAGGCACCATCTACACATTCCCTCCCAAGAGATTACAAGTGGTATATTAAACTGATTCCTGTGTCAGCTCTTTGACTATAAGGGCCTTCCAGGTAAACTAGGTCTAGGAGTTATCCTTTGGTTGATAAATTGGAAACTATTTTGAGCGGGTGGAGACACACCTATACTATGTTTACTATTGCTGTGCCTAGGTTTTCTCTGAGGGCCCTCTTCCCCACTGATTGTCTCTGCCCCTTGCTGAGATGGGTGCTTTGTGTCAACCCCACCCTTCAGTGTTCCCACAGGCACAGGGTGTGTTCATCCTCATGACAACACTCTGGGCTGTGACTGGTTTGATTTTTTTCTAGACAATTAAAGTTTAAGTTTACTCGGACTGATTCCAGATCTACTCTGGTGTTTGGTCATCCTGGCCAGGGGCGGAGGGCAGTTTTCCCAGGTAACAGCTGCCTGGAATGCAGCCTAGAGCTGGACTGCCTGGGGCAACTTGACCTGGTGCTTCTTAGCCTGCCCCACCTCTATCACTCACTCTGGTGAGTGCTGTTGGCTCTAGGAGAACTATGCATGGAGGAATAAAACTGGCTTGTGCCCCTGACCTCCCCAATACATCAGGATCTAGAGTCAGGCCTCATAGCAGCCAACACTGTATGTCTGGTTATCTTCTGTGTACAGGATAGAAGTTCTATCAACTCAGGAGGGTGTGTCATGAAAAGCCAGACCAATCTTTCCTGTGCACTGTGCCCTTGCTTGTGTCATTCACCCAGGAATACAGACAAACTTACGTCCCATTTGTTTACTCTTCTGTAATGTATGTTCCTCTAGGCACACGTCTCTGTAGCTCTGGCTCTGGCCCTGGTCCTGGTCAAGCTGGAGAAGCGTTCACTGTCCTGTGTACATAGAGCTGTGTGGAAGGTTGGCCTGAAAGGTATTCCCTTACCTGGGGCAGCCACAGTGCTTGTTGGAATTGTGTTTCCACACTAGCCCCTCCTACTCCCTTCATCTCTGCCCCTTCTCTTTCTTATACCCTATTCTGCATGTGGCTTGGTGTGTGTGTTGCCCTGTGTGTGCAAAGGCCAGAGTATGACCTCTAGTGATGTTCTTCCTCAGGTGTCATCCACTTTCTTTTGTTAAGAAATAATAATAGCCGGGTGGTGGTGGTGCACGCCTTTAAACCCAGCACTCAGGAGCAGAGGTAGGCGGATCTCTGTGAGTTCGAAGCCAGCCTGGTCTAGGTGAGCTAGTTCCAGGACAGGAACCAAAAAGCTACGGAGAAACCCTGTCTCGAAAATCAAAAATAAAATAAAATAAAAAAAATAATAATCATTGTGTTTACATACCCATGTTGTAGGTAATCTATGCCATGGTATGCATGTGGAGGTCAGAGGACAGCTTTGTGATTTCATTTCTCTACTAAAATTTTTTCATTTACTGAATGTCTGCCTCCCTAGCAGTGGGATTGCAAATGTGTACTACCATACCTGTTTATTTATTTTATTTTAGGGCTGGAGAGATGGCTCAGTGGTTAAGAGCACTGCCTGCTCTTCTAAAGGTCCTGAGTTCAATTCCCAGCAACCACACGGTGGCTCACAACCATCTGTAATGAGATCTGGTGCCCTCTTGCAGGCAAAATACTGTATACACAATAATAAATAAATCTTTGAAAAAATATATTTTTATTTTACATGCCTGTATGCATGTCTGTGTAAGGGTGGACCCCCAGAACTGGAGTTACTGACAGTTGTGAGCTGCCATGTCAGTGCTAGAAATTGAACCAGGGTTCTCTGGAAGAACAGCTGAGCTATCTCATCAGCCCCGTGTTTTTTGTTTTGCCAAAAAAGATTTTTATGTGTATGAGTGATTTGCCTGCATGTTTGTTTACCACATGTGTGCAGTGCCCATGAAGTGGATACCTGGGAACTAGAGTTACACTCAGTTATGCAGTGTAGGTGCTAGGAATTAAAACCCAATCCTCAGAAAGAACAGCCAGTGCTCTTTTTTTTTCAAGATTTTTATTTATTTATTTATTTATTATGCATACAATATTCTGTCTGTGTGTATGCCAGAAGAGGGCACCAGATTTCATTACAGATGGTTGTGAGCCACCACGTGGTTGCTGGGAATTGAACTCAGGACCTTTGGAAGAGAAGGCAATGCCCTTAACTGCTGAGCCATCTCTCCAGCCCCTAAGATTTATTTATTTATTATGTACACATTGTTCAGCCTCCATGCCAGCAGGCCAGAAGAGGGCTCCAGATCTCATTATAGATGGTTGTGAGCCACCATGTGGTTGCTGGGAATTGAACTCAGGACCTCTGGAAGAGTAGTCCATGCTCTTAACCTCTGAGCCATCTTTCCAGCCCCCAGCCAGTGCTCTTAACTGCTGAGTTATCTCTCTAGTCCACAATTGTGCTTTAATATGGGTTCTGGTTTTGAACTCAGGTCTTTGTGCTTTCACGACAGACACGGCTCAAACTCAGATCCACTTTTATTTGGAGTACTGGGATTAAAGGCATGCACTACCACAGGTCAAAAATCTACTTCTTAGTTGGACATGGTGGTGCCCATCTTTAATTCAAGCCCTCAGGAGGCAGAGGCAGACTGATTTCTGTGAGTTTGAGGCTAACCTGGTCTACAAGAGCAAGTTCCAGAACAGACAGGGCAATATAGAAAAACCCTGTCTTGAAAAACAAACAAAAAAACTACTTTTTAATTGGCCATTCATTTGTTCATTTAAGTAGTAGGTATTAGCTTTTGTGTTCAGAACTTTATTATTACTGTATCTGAGGATGGCTTTGTGCTTGTTTGCAGGTAGAACTGTGTAGGATAAGGAAGGCAAAGGAAGTTCCCTGGTCTGGGGACCTGAGAAGAGAGCCAGTGCTTCACCTGGCCAGGGCAGAAGAACCCAGGGTGACCTCATAGTCCTCAGATGGCCCAGGGCAGGCAGACTGGCTGCAGCCACTTCCCAGTTTTTCTGAGGACACCAGATCATCTTGCCTTCGGTTATAACAAGAGAAAGATCTGGCTGAGCTCATGGGCCAACTCTCCATAACAGTGGGTGATCTGCACTGGTGACAGCCATCATAACTATTAAGCACTTCCACCTCCATCACACAGCAGAGAAAGGCTTTCACCCCTTTATATCTGCTTTACAGATGTACTATGAGCACCTTGCTTTCAATACCACCCTCCATGGGCTGCCTAGCCTCTTCTGGGGGGTTCTATCAGTCTTCCTACCCTGGGAATGTTAGACACTCTCTTAGACAAATGAGGGAACCAAGACCCAGGGTTGCAGCTGAACGGTAGCCCTCCTATATCAGAACTCATTTTAACCCCTTCTCAGCTGGGAGGCTGGCTCCACAGTGATCTAGCCACATAAGATAGAGGAGAAACCTTTGATGGCTAGTGGTTTGGAGGCAAAGTTACTGCAGGGGTTGGAGGTGGGAGGCCATGGAACAGCGGTGTTAGTTTGTTTTGTGGTTGTTGTTTTTTTTTTTTTTTCAAGACAGGGTTTCTCTGTGGGTTTTGGAGCCTGTCCTGGAACTAGCTCTGTAGACCAGGCTGATCTCGAACTCACAGAGATCCACCTGCCTCTGCCTCCCGAGTGCTGGGATTAAAGGCGTGCGCCACCATCGCCCGGCTTGTGGTTGTTTTTTGTTTGTTTGTTTGTTTTGGATTTTTTTCGAGACAGGGTCTCTCTGTAGCTTGGAGCCTGTCCTGGAACTAGCTCTTGTAGACCAGGCTGGCCTCAAACTCACAAAGATCCACCTGCCTCTGCCTCTGGGATTAAAGACATACGACACCACCTCTCGGCAACAGGGGTGTTTGTAAGACAGTTTACACCCCATCTTTGTGCATCAGCCTGTCTCCTTCCTCCCAGCACTCACCATTTTTGCGTTCTTGTCTTCTCACTGGCTGCCTCTCACCCCCGACAGCTCTCAGCCTGTGAAACAAGACTCAGTCCTTGTGTTCACAGCTGGATCCTGTCCCTGTGTTTGGTGCACTGCCTAAGGCTGGGTGGGCTCAGGGTTTTATCTTGGTCTTGGGGAGAGTTTGGGGGGAGGTGTGGAACCTGCAGCCGTAGGAGAGGGATTTCTTTCTTTCCAACCCTCCTCTCACTGTGGAATGGCTCTTCTGGAAGGTGAAGAGCCTTGTTGTGGGTGTTAGTTGCTTTAAGGAAAGACTTCATACGTGTCAAATGTGTGTGCTTCCCAACAAGTGCCTGAGATGGGCAGTTTTAGTAGCTCCTCTATGGGTAGCAGTAAAATAGCCTCCTGCTGGGAAGGTGAGGGTGTGGGGTGCCCTTGACCCTTTGTCTCACCTTGAGAAGTAGCTACTTTTTAGTGTCTCATTCTGTTGCCCCTCCTCCCTATCCTTAAGCAGATAGAAGGTTCCACTGGAGTAGAGCTTCCCTTCAGGTTTTGCACACCCCTGCTGGTCTCTCTAGCCTAAGGTTTAAGGAATCAAGGGATTCCTGCTTGCCCTGTTGCTTTCTAGACAAGGGATAGGGAACAGTGACCTTCAAGCAATGGGAAGATCTCCGGCTACACTTAGATATAGACAGGGCAGGCTTAGCATTTGGAACTGAGTCTTTGTGCTTCACACACTGAGCTCCTGTTGGGGAGCGGGGAGTCAGCGGTTGGAGGACATACCATTAAGACCAGTATCCTTCCTTTAAGTGGAGTAGCCACATATGCCTGACACTGGACCAGAAAAGCATAGGCAGATATTACGTGAGTGTAACAACTTCCACTATGCAGTGGGAACTTGTCTAGGAAGACCTCTGAGAAGAAATGACAAGTACACAGGGGAAGAGCAAGGGTGTTCCTGTCTAAGAACCACAGAACCTAGAGAGAACTTTTGCCCATGCTCAAGGGATGTGAGAATGGGGTAAGCTAGTGGCTGGACCAGACAGGGTTCAGTGAAACAGATGATGCTATAGAGGGCCTCTTAGACCTGTGTGAACTTAGGACTTCTTACTGAAGACTCTGAGAAACCAGGAAGCCATGAGTATTATTTTCCTATTTACTTGTTGGAGTTCGGTGAGGTTTTTGTTGTTACTTTGTATATATGCATGGGTGTACATATGTACATATACTGGCACATTGTGTAGAGGTCAGAGGCCAATGTTTGAGAGTTGTTTCTGACCTTATTCCTTGTTAAAGCAAAATGTCATTGTTTCTGCCAATACTGACTAGGTCAGCTGACTTGTGAGCTTCTAGGTGATTCTCCTATTTCTGCCTTCTGTCTCCTTGCAGGAATGCTGGGACTACAGATGCTGGCTATCTATTCAACTTTTTATTCACATGAGAAGTTCTAGGGATGGAACTCAGGCCTGCAAGCTTATGTAGCTACTGCTTTTACCCAGAGTCATCTCCCCAGCCTACTTTGTGTTTTGGATACAGGATCTCTTTCTATAGTCCAGGCTGACCTGGAACTCATCGTATATCCATGTTGACCTCAGACTCAAGGTGATCCTTTAGCTTTAATTTCCCAAATGCTAGAGACTAGGTATGAGCCCCTACAGCTGGCGTGTTTGTTTTGAGAAGGGTCTCACTATGCTAGGTTGGTTTTGAACTCATGAGCTCAGGTGACCTCTGCCTCCCGAGTGTGTGCAGAGGGGAGGATATTGAGTAGAGGGGAGCCCAGCAGTTAGACTGAATTAGAGGTACATGACTAATAGGGTAGGTCAGAAAGTCACAGAGGCTTTGCGTAGTCCCTGAAATTGGTCAGGGGCTCCTGAGCCTCAGGAAGATTCTTGCAGGTCTACAGCAAGTGTTAGAGGAGTTCTCTGACAGGTGGGGAACAGGGTAGCCTGCATCCCTAGCCCTTCTGCCTTGACTTAGTTCCCTTTTATGTCTCCTAGCTTAAGAATCTTCCTGGTGCTGCCCATGGCTGTGGGAACCTCTAGGTTCTGGGAGCTGTATGTCTGCCCAGGCCTCATGCTGCCCCTCAACTTGGTAGCCCTCCTTCTACAGCAGTAGTTCTCAACCAGTGGCTTGAAATTCCTTTTGGCAAACTCTGTCTCCAAAAATATTTACATTATGATTCATAACAGTAGCAAAGTGCAGTTAAGTAGCAATGGAATAATTCTATGGTCAGGGGTCACCACAACATGAACAACTGTATGGGGTCGAATCATTAGGAAGGTTGAAACCACTGCTCTACAGGTTCTCTGCACTCACTGAGAGGTTTTTCGTAGTCTTCCAGCCACACTGGCCTTGGTGCATCTCCAGACTTGCATAGCTGAGTGCCAGAGGTTCCTCAAGTCTCTGATGGGAAGTGGATATCCTCATTATCTATGTCTGGTAAGCAAATGAGGAAACGAGTAGAAAGAGGTCTTAACACTACCCCTTAATTCTAAACATAATACTCCAGTGAAGTAAACCTGGCCCTCTGCCTGGTTTTGTCAATAAAGTTGTATTGACACAGCTGTAGTTATTTGTTTACTTATTGAAGTCTGCTGCAGGCTGAATAGAGTCATTGTGACACAGATTGTCTGGGGTTGAGGCCCAGGGCTGAACAAATGCTTAGCAAGAGTTTTACCACTGAGTTACACTCCTACAATAGATGTAGGAGTTGTAATAGATGATGGCTCTTTGGCCACTTCAGGATGCTGTCAAGTCCTTGCAACCTTGGTCAGGAGCAGTAACTCTGAAGATAGCCACCAGAGTCCAGCTGGCTGTGTGACTTTGAGTAAGATCCTTATCCTCCGAGCAAGTTGGTGACGTATCGAGGAAATGAGGGGCATTTGTAAAGTGTTGGGTGGCTATCTCGTGGCAAAAATTAGGGGTTTATGATGTGGATAGATGAGGGACTTTTTTTTTTTTTTTTTTTTGTAGGTAGCAACATGGGCTGTCTTTTTTTTTTTTTTTTTTTTTTTTTTTTTTTGCTTTTTTGAGACAGGGTTTATCTGTGGCTTTGGAGCCTGTCCTGGAACTAGCTCTGTAGACCAGGCTGGTTTCGAACTCACAGAGATCCACCTGCCTCTGCCTCCCTAGTGCTGGGATTAAAGGTGTGCGCCACCATCGCCCGCCAACATGGGCTGTCTTGAAGGTCTTCCTATCATGGAAGGAATCTGTGTCCCACTTGCCCTGTGCAGCTGTCTTCTGTCACCCTCCTTGGCCACAGAACTTGAAATGATCAGGCTCTGATGGCCAGGACTAGGGTCCTCAACACTGTTCAAACCCCTCAGTTTAGGGCCTATTCTTTGTGCTCTTTTTGAGACCCATTTGATAATACATCCAGATAGGTACAGTTCTTACCAGTTAACCTACCATTCTGGTTATCTCCTAGGGACTCTGGAGAAAGAAATCATAACAGTGGCCTGAGCTTGACTGATGTGAACTAACATATCTAGCTTAACCCTCCCTGTGTATATATGAATATGTGTGCATGTGTGTGTTGTATGTGCACATGTTACTGTTAGTGTGCATACATACACACATACTTGCGTGGAGATCAGAGGAGGACATCGAGTGTCCTGCTTTGTCATTCTATGTTATTCCCTTGATACTGATGAACCTGGCCAGCTGGGGTTCTAGGCATGCATGTGACCTCTGCCAAAGGAGAGGTTTGCTTTTGGTTTATTTTTGTAGAGATGGAACCCAGGATTTTGCATGTGTCTTGCAAATTCTTTAGAACCAAGCTTGTATTCCAGGCCACCTAAATGGGGGGCTGTGGTGCAGCTGGTTTGTTAGTTTGCATGGGTACATCAGAAAGGTTTCTGTGCCTCCTGTGTTCAGAAGATAGGCCACGGGGCTGGCTGTGATGCTCAGAGAATACTGACTCCTTCATCTGTGCTATCAGCTTCCTCAGCCCTGGTAGCCCTGGCCCTAGCCCTGCCCTTGTTGTCACCCACCACTGGTGTTTTGGTGACCTGCTTGGTGCCAGGTTCTAAAGGAGCACCTAGGGCAACTGGGTAAACAAGCACTCTGGGGTCTTATCATCATACAGACCCAGCCCAAAGATCACCTTTATCTTTTGTCCCAGGAGGGGTGTGGTCCCAGGCACCAAGCTGGAGGCACCTTCCTGGAGCCCTCTTGGAGCTGGAACTAGAAGCACACACTCGCCCTAAGTGAGGTCCTGCTCTGGGCTAAACAGAGCAACAGGGGAGCCACGGTCCTATGAGCACTGTAGGCCCCCTTGCACACTATTGTCAGGTAGGGATCAATTTTCTTTCTCTATTGAAATGATAGTCTTGTAAACTAACACGAACCATTTTAAAGAACAACTCAGAGGCATTGAGTTTATTTGGTGTTATATAACTGTGACCTTTAGTTATTTCCAAAACCCTGTCATCACCTCAAAGGAAACCTACACTAGGAAGCTCTTGCTCTTCCTCTGCCTTCTTGGAACCCCTGGCAACTGAGTCTGTCCTGGCCACCTCAGTTTACCATTTCTGCAGTTCCATCGAATGCAGTATTTATTGCACAGCATTTGTGGCTGCCCCTTCTGACAGCATTTCTGGTAGTGTTCCAGGCTATAGCTGGTCTTGATGTTGTTTCTCTCTATGCTTAAATAACACCATTATCTGATTCTGTTTATCCATTGATCAGTTGATGGAATTTGAATTGTATCTAGTTTTGACTATTGGAAATAAAGTCTTCTGTTTCTGTTTGTCTTTCTTCCTCTTTCTTCTAACGTCTGATCGTCCTGCCTGCACCTCCTGAAAGCCTTTTTAACTACTCTGCAGCACGGGGCTGAAGAGATGGCTCAGCGATTAAGAGCACTGCCTGCTCTTCCAAAGGTCATGAGTTCAATTCCCAGCAACCACATGGTGGCTCACAACCATCTTTAATGAGGTCTGGTGCCCTCTTCTGGCCTGCAGGCATACATGCAGACAGAATATTGTATACATAAAAAAAAAAGATTGCTTTACAAAAAAAAAAAAAACCTACTCTGCAGCACTCCTACTGCTTTGTATTGTTTATGCTGTGCTAGGGATGGAGTCTAGGGCTTCCTTCATTCCAGACAAGCATTCTGCCAACTAAGCCGGCCCCCGCATGTTCTTTTCTTTATTTGATATCTTGCTATGCTATCGAGGTTGGCCCTTGAACTCCTGGGCTAAGATTCAGCAACCACCTTGGCCTTGGCCTCCTGACTGACTGCAACTGTTTAGCCCCCATACCTGACTGTTTGCAAACAAGCATTTGTTTGCAGTCCTGCCTGCTGTTCTCTGTGGGGGACATAGCTGGGGGACAAAGCTGCTGTGTCAGGTGGTCACCTGGCTACATCCCCTCTTGAGATGTTTGCTCTTCCACATCTCTCCATTTACTTGCTTCATGTCATTGTTTAAATTGTAGGTGTTTTGTTGACCCTATGAGAAGTGACATCTCATAGACAGTTGCTGGAGTTGTTTGTTTTCATTTTTGTTTTGTTTTATTATGTTTATTGCTGTGATGAGCACTTACCTTGAAAGTACAAGGCCCTGGGCCCTGTCTGCCTTTTTTCCCCCTTCTTCTTTTTTCTTAAGATCAGGGTTTCAATGTGTAGCTCAGGGTGGCCGGGGATTTTTTTGTTTTGTTTTGTTTTTCGAGACAGGGTTTCTCTGTGGTTTTGGAGCCTGTCCTGGAACTAGCTCTTGTAGACCAGGCTGGTCTCGAACTCACAGAGATCCGCCTGCCTCTGCCTCCCGAGTGCTGGGATTAAAGGCATCCGCCACCACCGCCCGGCCTCGGGGATTAATTTTTTACATTACAATTTATGGACTGGAGAGATGGTTCAGCTGACTGCTCTTCCACAGTGCCTGAGTTCAATTCCCAGCACCCACATGGCAGCTAACAAGTGTCTGCAATCCAGTTCCCGGGGACCTGACATCCATGGCAAAACACCAGTGCACATAAAGTAAAATACAAATTACAATTTATAGTTCTCATATTTAGTTTCATAGCTAGGAATCCGTTGCAAATCATAGTCACAGATTTGTCCCTGTGTTTCCTTCTAAGAGCCCTATAGGTTTTTTACTTTTTGTTTTTTAGGTATGAGTGTTCTGTTGGCATTATATCCCACTTTAGATGATTATGAACCACCATGTGACTTGAGACTTGAACTTAGGACTTCTGGAAGAGCCCCCAGTGCTCTTAACCACTAAACCATCTCTCCAGCCCCATCCTGTAGGTTTTAAATTACATTTGTGTGTGTGCACACATGTGGATATCAGAGAAAGATTTTTGGAAGTCAGTTCTTTCCTTCCCAGGAATTCAACTCAGATGGTCAAGCTTGGTAGCAAGTGCCATTACCCACTGAGTCATGAAACTCTTGCTAACCCAGGAATCTTCTAGTTTGAACTCTTGCATAGACCAGATTCATTTGAGTTAGCTCTTATGGTGTGAGGTCAGAATCCAGTTGCATAGTTTTCCAAGTGAATGTCCAGATGTTCCAGCGTTCCTTTATTCGAGATGCTTGTTTCTCCATTGGCACCCTTGTGGGAAGTCACTTGGCCATTAATGGCAGGATTTGTTTCTGTGGTATGTTTCTGTTCTTCTAGTCTGTCTTGTACTTTTTGAAGACTATATTTTGATTACTGAAGCTTTGTGTGACTCTTGAATTGGAGACTATTGACTTAATTGTTCTTTTCACCCGATTTTGGCTACATGGCGCTTTGAAACATGTCTTTAATCGCATTTTCACCGGCGTATTTTCTGTTTTGCTACTTAGTTGGCAAGCACGTGAGAGCATTGGTCCAGTGAGCTCACTCACTGCTGTATTTGTGTTCTCGGAACAAGGGTGTCGGGGCTGTGGCTTTAGCTCGGTTAGTAGACCACTTATACACAGAGCCCTGGTTCTACTCCAGTACCACATAAACCAGGCACACCGTGCGCACCTGTAACCCCAGCTCTTGGTGCAGTGAAAGTGGGAGTTCAAGCTGCATAGAGTTCCAGGTTAGCCTGGGCTACTTGAGACCCTGTGAGGGGGACAGTGTTCTTGGAAGCCCATAGAGCCAGTGTCTCATTTCACATCATCTATCTGGTGTAATGGATCCAGGCCTGGGTCTACTGGCTACTTACTGGCTGCCTCTCTTGTATCTCCTTCACTCTAAAGTAGTTCTCAGTGGTTTTTCTCAGCTGGTGTTGCCCATTTGATGAGACAGACTGGTCCATTCCCTGTATCTTCTGGTGTCTGCTGTCTCCTAATGAGTTAAGGTTAAAAGTGTTTCATGGGGGCCCTGGAGATGGCTCAGTGGAGGAAGGTGCTATTGCACAAGCCTAGCAACTGAGTTTGAGTCCCAGGATCTACGGTAGAAGAACCAGCTTCTGACTTCATGCTTACCAGCATGCATAGGTGCATGTACACAAACATACACATATGCAATACATATCAATAATAAAATTTTAAAAGCTTAAAACAGAAGTAGTACTACACAGGTGCTGTGGGATAACAACACTGCTCAATCAGTCTGTCCTTTTCCTAGGGACACTGGCTTCATCCTTCATGTACTGGGCTCTTGTTGAATAAATAACTAGAAAATATGGTTGTGATAGGCATGTAGTGCTTCCTGGCTGCTGGGCCATGTAAGTGAGCATACACAATAGCTCCCTGGATTCCTGCCCCACAACCAGCCCCATATGAAACATAAGAAACACCATGGCGCCGGGCGGTGGTGGCGCACGCCTTTAATCCCAACACTCGGGAGGCAGAGGCAGGCGGATCTCTGTGAGCTCGAGACCAGCCTGGTCTACAAGAGCTAGTTCCAGGACAGGCTCCAAAACCACAGAGAAACCCTGTCTCGAAAAAAAAAAAAAAAAAAAAAAAAAAAAAAAAAAAAAAACACCATGGCTTGCTGTATCATACCAAGGAGCTGTAGGGGACCCAGAAGTCTAGGTTGCATGGCTCCCATGACTAAGGACACAGTCACTGTCCCCAAGAACGAAGGGTTCTTGGTTACTTCCATCTGACAGCTATAAAGTCCAGTGACCCTTTGTAACTCAGGGACCCTTTGGCAGGATCAAGATTCCAAAGCCCCAACTCCTTCATTAGCCTTTAGTTGTCTGTGTTTTCCTAAGGATGTCTCTACCCCTCCTTAAGGATGACTCTGCCTGTGCTCTCCCCACCTGTTGGTTTATATGGGGACTGGGGGTCTCTGGGGGGCCAGGCCTTCACCTGGGAACATGCTTGTCTTCACCTATGAGACACTGAGCTCCTGAGGACCCTTGTAGTGTCCCTGAAGTATGGCCATCCCTTACTCTTCTTCACTGAGACATGGGCAGGCAAAGCACCCACAGCACTTCAAAGTATTTACAAAGCATCCTAAAAGGATTGGGGATCAGGGACACACTAAAACAAGGCAATCACCAGGCCACTGTTGCTCATGCCAGTGTCCCCTCTCTCTTGCAGATGAAGATGTGTGTGTGTTCAAGTGCTCAGTGTCCCGAGAGACAGAGTGCAGCCGTGTGGGCAGACAGTCCTTCATCATCACACTGGGCTGCAACAGCGTCCTCATCCAGTTCGCCACACCCCACGGTATGTGTTTGGCTCTGTTCTGGAGCCTGGGAGATGGAGAAGTGGTCAATTAATAGGAGCATTTGCCACACAAGCATGACGATCTGAGTTTAACCCTTAGCAGCACATGAAAAGTTAGGCTTGGTAGCATGAGTTTGTAATCTCTGAGATTGCCAGAGATGAAGAGATGGAGACAGGCATATCCCCGCAGCTCACACTGGCCGGCCAACCTTGCCTCATCAGAGCTCCAGGATAGAGAGACTGCCTTAAAAAAGGTGGACATGCCAGATGGCGATGGCACACGCCTTTAGTCCCAGCACTCGGGAGGCAGAGGCAGGCAGATCTCCATGAGTTTAAGGCCAGCCTGCTCTAGAGAGCTAGTTTCAGGACAGGCTCCAAAGGTACAGAGAAACCCTGTCTCGAAAAACCAAAAAAAAAAAAAAAAAAAAGAGCCCAAGGTGGACATTTCTTAGGAATGACACTCAAAGCTGACCATCCACATGCATAGGCACCACCACACATTCACATCCTATGCACTTGTAGTCCCAGCTGCTGAGGAGGCTGAGGCAGAAGAAATGATCCCTGCTTAAAGACATGAGTATAAGTTACAGCCATAGCCTAGTGCATTGCCTCAGCTTCCCAGAAGTGATATGAGAATCACTTGAGCACAAGAGTTTGAGTGTATGTCTGCAGGCCAGAAGAGGGCACCAGACCCCATTACAGATGGTTGTGAGCCACCATGTGGTTGCTGGGTATTGAACTCAGGATCTTTGGAAGAGCAGGCAATGCTCTTAACCACTGAGCCATCTCTCCAGCCTGAGCACAAGAGTTTGAAACCATCCTGAAAAGCCGGAATACCAAGATCCTTGATCCTAAAAAAAGAGGGGTGAAAAACCTAGTCGAATGAAAAGACACATCCTCAGTAAGAATGTATTTTTGATGTTAAACAGGTGCCCTGCCCTGGCACCTCACTGGCTGCTGTGGATTCTCTGGGTCTCAGTTCTTTGTCCGTTACTCCAAAAGGGCCATCCTGACTCTCTTGCCATACCCATACCTAAGCCTCTTAGAGAGCCAGTTGGGTTAGGCCTGAGGCCAGTTGTCTCAGCTGTGACTAGAACTCCCGGGGAGGGGTGAGATGTAGCCTAGAGGTAGACAGAGTCTGATTAAAGAAGCCTTTGGGGACTCTTAGCAGGCCTGTCATTAGACATGATTTTTTTGTTTGTTTGTTTTTTATTTTTTGAGACAGTTTCTCTGTAGCTTTGGAGCCTGTCCTGGAACTAGCTCTTGTAGACCAGCCTGGCCTCGAACTCACAAAGATCCATCTGCCTCTGCCTCCTGAGTGCTGGGATTAAAGGTGTGCGCCACTACCAACTGGCAGACACTTGAGGTTGTTGAGGATGACTTGTGGAAACCCAGGTGAGCATAACTGGGGCCCCAGGGTTTTGAAAGCAATGGCCAGGCTTGTGAATGTTCTGTGACAGGACTTGGTCAGTGGAATGCCTAGGTGAGTCTGTTGGCTGGTACAGGGCAGGGGCTACTGGTTTCCCAGAGCCCTTCACTGTCTCCCCAGGAGGTTATCTGTGACTCTAATAGAGCTGTTGCCATGTGAAGTCTTGCTGCCTCGTCACTTGCACAAGCATCCTCAGGCCTCTTCCTTTCCCCCTCACCTCCTCCTCCTTCCTCCCCTTCTTTGTGATCCTAACATGTAGGAAGTAAGGCAGAAGTATCAGGAGTGCAAGGTTAGCCTCATGTTGCAAGTCTAAGAGGGAACCTGGACCACATGAGACACTGTCCCAAAAAATTGAAAAGAATTCTTTAAATTTGAGGGACTAAGATGTAGCTCAGTGGTTGAGCCCTTGTCTCACATGCTTGAAGTCCTAGCCCCATCTGCAGTCCCAGCTCTTAGAAGGTGGAGGCAGGAGGACCAGGAATTCAAGGCCAGCCTGGGCTACATATCTGTTTTAAAAAAAATCTTTTTGTTGACACAGAGTTTTTTTTTTATATTTGTGCTCTGAGCTAAATAAACACTCATAGTTTATTTATTTATTATGTATACAGTATTCTGTTTATTTATTATGTATACAATATTCTGTCTGTATGTATGCCTGCAGGCCAGAAGAGGGCGCCAGAGCTCATTACAGATGGCTGTGAGCCACCATGTGGTTGCTGGGAATTGAACTCAGGACCT
>NC_022012.1:15719315-15721041 GCF_000317375.1 Microtus ochrogaster
AAGTCTTGCTGATTACCCAAGTTCAATTCCCATTGCCCACATAGCAGCTCAAAACTGTTGGTTATTCCAGTCCCAGAGTATCCAAAGCCCTCTCATGGACTCGTCGGGTGTTACAGACATATATGCAGGCAAAACACCCATAGATATAAAAGTAAATTAAATTGCCGGGCAATGGTGGCTCATGCCTTTTAATCCCAGCACTCGGAAGGCAGAGGCAGGCGGATCTCTGTGAGTTCGAGACCAGGCTGGTCTACAGAGCTAGTTCCAGGACAGGCTCCAAAGCCACAGAGAGACCCTGTCTCGAAAAAAAAACAACAAAACTTAAAGGTAACGTTACCTGGGATTAGTTCAGTCTCAGGGAGTTGTAGTCAGAGTTTTTTCTTTGGGCCGCCAGCTCACAAATAACAACATGAGACTTGTTAATTTTGAAAGTTTGGCCTTAGCTTAGGCTTGTCCCACTAGCTCTTATAATTTAAATTAGCCCATTTATTTTAATCCACATTCTGTCATGTGGCTTGTTACCTCATCTCTCTGTACTCTCCGTGATGCTTCCTCTGTCTCTGTCTGGAGACTCCACCTTCTTCCCAGAGTCCTACCTATCTATACTGCCTACCTAGCTGCCTAGATGTTGACTGTTTAGCTTTCTTTTCTTTTCTCTTTCTTTCTTCTTTCTTTCTTTCTTTCTTTCTTTCTTTCTTTCTTTCTTTCTTTCTTTCTTATGGTTTTTGATTTTTTTAAGACAAGATTTCTTTTTGTAGCCTTTGCTATCTTAGAACTAACTCCATAGACCAGACTCAAACTGGCCTCAAATTCATGGAGACCTGCCCGCCTCTTGAGTGCTGGGATTAAAGATGTGTGTCACCACCACATGGCTTCCTGGCTGGCCTTTAATTAGTTATTAGTTAATTTGCATGTATCTGTTATACGATGTGTGTTAATGCACGTGTTTGTATGTATGGGAGCACACATGTTAAGGTGCGTATGCGTGTATGTGCATAGGAGTGCTGAGGCCAGAAGCTCTTCACCTCATTTACGGAGAGAGGACCTCTTGCTTGAACCTAGAGCTCATTAGCCGTGCTGGACAGGCTAGCCAGTGTGCTCTGAGGATCCCATCTTTATCTCTTGTGCACTGGGATTAGAGATATGGACTTCAGTCCTGACACTTCTGTAGCAAGGATTTTTTTTTAATTGAACTCTACATTTTTCTCTGCTCCCCTCCCTGCCTCTCCCCTCCCCCATTCAACCCTCCCCCTAGGTCCCCTGCTCCCAATATACTCACGAGATCTCGTCTTTTTCTACTTTCTTCTTCCCGTGTAGATTAGATCTATGTAAGTCTGTCTTAGTGTCCGCATTGTTAATGTCTGGGATTGTAGTTTGTAGGCTGGCTTTCTTTGCTTTATGTTTAAAAACCATCTATGAGTGAGTACATGTGATAATTGTCTTTCTGTGTCTGGGTTACTACTCAAAATAATGTTTTCTAGGTCCATCCATTTTCCTGCAAAATTCAAGATGTCATTAATTTTTTCTGCTGTGTAGTACACCATTGTATAAATGTACCACATTTTCCTTATCCATTCTTCGATCGAGGGGCATTTAGGTTGTTTCCTGGTTCTGGCTATGACAAACAAAGCTGCTATGAACATAGTTGAGAACATGTCCTTGTGGCACGATTGAGCATCCTTTGGATATATACCCAAAGTGGTATTACTGGGTCTTGAGGAAGATT
>NC_022012.1:15722221-15730241 GCF_000317375.1 Microtus ochrogaster
TCTACAACATCCTGAAAACCTGTCGGGGCCACACACTGGAGCGCTCAGTGTTCAGTGAGAGAACAGAGGAATCCTCAGCTGTGCAGTACTTCCAGGTGAGTTAGCAGCTGTCCCGGGCCAGACAACCACCTGGTGTTTCCTCCCCGACCTTCCCACAGGAGGGTCACACAGCACAGGCTAGACCCACATGAGTGCTCTTCCTGGCTCTGTCCCTTAGTAGCTGTGTAGCCTCAGCGGGCGTTCACTACTTGCTAGGCTCATCTGTGAAGCCCAAGTTCCAGGTGTTTAGAGTAGTGACTGAACTATAGCAGTGTCCTAAATCCTTGCTGAGTGTAAGGCATTGTGTGAGCCATCTTACATGCCCGGAAGCACTTGGACTTTCCCAACATCTGTTATTGTCCCCATTTTACAGATGAGAAAACTGAGGCTCAGAGAGGTTAAATGATTTTGCTCCAAGTCAAATAGCTCTTATGCAACAGAGCCACGATGAGAAAGCCAGGTCTGCCTGATGCCCAAGCCTGTGGCCCTGCCAGGTGCCACGCTGCATCCTGATCGCCTGTTGTCTTACAGAGAGACACTGCACATCACCTGCCTGGCGCTTTGAGCTCTAGGGTTTTGTTCCAACCATTCCTCTTCTTTGGGACCCTAAGATAGAACAGTTGGCCTCCAGGTGTTAGAATCCCATTCATGACTAATTTTGTGGTCTCTTGGGTGGCCTCCAGGTTCAGGTGGCATCTATCTAGCTGTGTCCTTCAGCCATGACAACAGTGATGTGTCCCTCTTGGGGACTGCTCCTCAGACCCCTGCTCCCACTTATGGAGCAGCTGGCTCTTGTCAGTTGTGTTCAGGCTGGAGGAGGGTACATGACCTCCCAAGGGAGGTTTATGCTGTCAGGCCCTCCTTCCATTGTAGGGCAGCCAGGGCTGTGGCAGTTTGTTATGCCATGTGCCGTGTGCTATTGGTATGTCTCTGTTCCAGTTTTATGGCTACCTGTCCCAGCAGCAGAACATGATGCAGGACTATGTGCGTACAGGTACCTACCAGCGTGCGATCCTGCAAAACCACACCGACTTCAAGGACAAGGTGAGCCATCAATACAGAAAGCCTCCTGAACCGAGGCTGTGGGTACCTGGGAGACTGTGGCAGGGACCTCCCTTGCCTCCCTCCAGTTCTGTTGCCTTTTTTTTCTATTGTTAATCTGAGTCAATCCTCCATTTTCTTTTAGTTAAAATTATGTTCATTTTTCGACTCCCCGTAGAAAACAATCACTTCTGCCTCTTCTAGCATGCCTTTGGTCATACTGACTCAGCTGTATTTATTGGGTGGAATATACTGAACAAGCATTAAGTTTTACATGGACTGCTGATGCCAGCACTCAGGAGATATTGCCAAGAGGGCCATCAGCTGTAGGATTGGGGTGCTTTCCTAGCATGAAGAAAACTGACTTCCAGTCTAACACTGCAGAAAAGTAAAATAGCTTTAGATACGAAAGTTGATGTTTTTGGATGTGTGTGTTATAAAAGAGTAAGCTGGGCGTGGCAGCATGCACATTTGATTTAGGTAGAGGCAGGTTTAGTTCTAAATTGGAAATCATCCAGGGCTATACAGTGAGTCCCTTTCTCAAGAAAAGGAGGGAGAAAAAAAGAGCTGAGAATAATGAAGCCACACCCCTCTCCTAGTTGCACAGATAGATGGCTTCTGTGGGGAGCGGCTGAGCTCTGCAGTAGTAATGGACCCTGGCTGAGCCTTCTCTCATCCATCTCAGTTCTAGTTTAATCTACCTCGAATAAGGGCAGATCCCATGGACTGAGGACTCCAGTAATACAGAACCCCACCCCTCAGCTTTAAATGTCAGGGCCAGCCCCAACTGCCTTTCTCAGGTCTTATGACAGATGGCTCTGAGTTGGGGTGCCGCAATAGCTGTTTACCCAAGCAGCTCACAGAGTTCAGGGAAGCATGCTTGCCAGCTTATCAGAAGATTCCAACAGTGGAATGAAGACATTGGGAACAGTACTAGAGAGAGTGGCCTCACTGCTTTTTGGAGCTTCTAGCTACCCACTCTGCCCCATCGAACTGAATTCAGAACTAGGCCTTTTCTGGCTCTAATGCTGATGATGTGTTAATTGGCTTGGTGAGAAAATCCAGCGAGATCTGTCCACGTGTTCTTGGCCTTTTTAGCTAGCACCCCTCCTCCAAGCACAGGGTAGGTAGTGTGGAACCCTTTTGAAGTGTCTTTGGTGGTGGGGGGGGGTTGTTGGAAGACCATGCCTGCTTTGTTTTCCAAGCTACATTTAGACTCAGTCTTCCTATCTCAGCCTCCTGGGGCCTTGCCTCACTGACTGGACACTCCTCCACAACACCATAACCCTACTCTTCATACTTTTACTGCTCTTCTTCAGCCTAGGTTGGTGGTGCATATCTATAGTCCCAACACTTGAGAGGCTGAAGCAATAGAATGTCAGGAGGGGCAGGGGGGAGCTGCTGCTGTCTTTCTGGTCTTCTTAGTACTGTGTAAGGTAATCAGAACCTTGTGATGAACTAGGCTTTCTGTTGGATGATTTGGCCCAGCTTTTGGGGTAGACAGACGCTCTCAGCATGTGTCCAGCAAGCCAGGCAAGGCTTAGATGTTTGGTAGGTCAGACATTTCACATGTAGTTTTGCCTTATATATGATCCCATTGTAAAGGGAGACACATCTCCCTGGTCCTTTTTTTATTTGTTTCTTCCCTCCTTTCTCTTTTTTTATGGTGGAGGGGAGAATTTAGACACGGTTGTCTGGGGTAGCCCAGGACTGCCTTGAACTCACTTTCCACTTGCCAAGTACTTGAATTACAGATATTCATCACCTTATCCCATTTAGGGCCTCATGTTCCACACAAGGAACAGCCTTCCCTTCTCATCCTATGGCTCATTATTTGTTTACCCTTTTGTAGCAGGTGGGAGCTTGTGCCTTTTTTTGGCAGGGGGTGGGGTGGGGAGTTTCAACAGGGTTTCTCTGTGTAGCTTTGGAGCCTGTCCTGGAACTCGCTTTGTAGATCAGGCTGGCCTCGAACTTTGCCTGTCTTTGCCTCACAAGTACTGGGATTAAAGGTGTGTGCACGGGTATCTTCTTGACTTGAACCCAGGCAGTGCTTGGGGCCTTCAAATCACATGGATTTTTGGTGGTATTGTGGCTCTCCCGGGGCCTGGGCCCATTTCCACTTTGATCCAGAGCTTAAGAAGAAGCACAATCCTAGCAACAGTGCTACCTATGTAACTTACCTCTGTACCTGGGCTGTTTCTCCTTAAAAAGCCCACACATGCCACCCCAGAAACATCTGTCCTTTTTCTGCTTAGATGGAAGCAACCCCACACATCCAGAACATGCAGGATTCTGCCAAGTTCATGTCCAGTCTCAGCTGAGCTTCAGGTTTGGGTCACTCACCTGCCTAGCAAAGACTGCTTCTGGAGATAGAATTAGCATTGGCACAGGACACACTGCGTACAGAAGCCCACACCACTCCCTTCAAGACTTCAGAGCCCTAGATGACAACCTCTCCATCTCCTACAGAGAGGTTCCTAGCCTGTACCCCAGATGTTCCAGCCACTTTCAGGTTATAAGGTTGGGACTGAGCAAGAGACCCAGGCTCATCTTCCCAGAAGCCTGGCTTTATCTCCATGTTGACCCCAGTCCCATAAGGGGTAGCTCCTGAAAGTGAGGACCTACCTGGCTATCAAGCCTTACATTAGTTCTGTGTCTCAGCTTTTCAGCATGTGGATGGGCAAGAACAATGAGTCTCTGGCACCAGGACAGTTCATTTAGCACCTCTCTGGTTTTTGTCTCTCTGTTCTTCCCAGGTCAGCCATGTATTAATCTTCGAATAGAGTCTATATAGGCTAGGCTGGTCTTGAATTCATGGTCCTCCTACCCCAGCCTTCTCATTCTGGGATTATAGGCATTTGTCATTGTGCAGAATTGCTTTTTGTTTTGTTTTATTATATGGGTATGAGCATCTATCTTTGTGTATCTGTACCATTAGCATGCAGTGCCTATGAAAGCCAGAAGAGGGCAGCAGATCTGGAACTGGAGTTAAAGATGGTTGTGAACTGCAATGTGGGTGCCAAAAATTGGACGTGGGTCCTCTGGAAGAGTAACCATTTCTCCAGCCCCCTGAAAACAATTCTTTTGTGGACACATATTAGTTGTGCTGTTATTTATATTGTTTGTGATGGGCATAGTTGTGTGGTGTTTGGCGCATCTGTAGCCTCATACACATATCATTTCTCCAGATTGTTCTCGATGTAGGCTGTGGCTCTGGGATCCTGTCATTTTTTGCTGCTCAAGCAGGAGCCAGGAAAATTTACGCAGTGGAGGCCAGCACCATGGCTCAGCATGCTGAGGTCAGTGTCCTACTGGGGCCCAAGCCCTTCCCTTCTCATGTCCTTCATTCTATACCCACTGAGAGCCTCTAGGGGACTTGGGGACATCACTGCTGTTCTTTGTCTCTAGAACCAAGTGATTACAGGCAGGAGAGGGAGGCCACTGGGCTCTGGTGGCAAAGCCACAATGACTAACCAGGCATCCACAAGGATGTGCTCTCATGCCTCAGGCAAAGTGGCAAAGACACGGCCCCTGTATTGGGAATTCTCAGTTTCATACATCCTGTGCACGTGACAACAGGATTTCATTTTGCCATATCCTTGGTGCCCTCCCACACACACTTTTTTCATGGAAAACTTAATTTTCAAGTTTAGAATTGAAGAGGGGTAGATTACTGTGCTCATATCCCTGACTTCCTACTTCTCAGGCCCTTTACTAGACAAAGAGAGTCCCCTAGGTCCTTCCAGACTGTTCTGTGGATACATTCATGAGCTTGGCTCCCTCTCCTACAGCCTATGTCTCATATAAACAGGAGCACTGCCAGCTTGCTCCTGGATGTTCCCTAGTTGCAGATCTGGGACTATGAGCCTCAGTCAGCGCCTTCAGAGAGCTTCCATGCTAGTTCAGTCTTTCCTGACCAAGTGCCTCTTGCTTTTTGTAACCTGTGAGCCCTTTGATACACATCCTTTTATCAGGTTCTCACTGTGTGAAAGACAACTTGGCTAGGACTAGGCTACAGCTTTGGGGGTAAGCATTCCCCCTGGCATCAGGGACATTGGTTCCTGAGACAGCTGGACCACAGAAGTCTTTTTCCCATGGTTAGGATGTCCATAGGGAAAGCAGAGGGGGTAACTCATGCCAGCTATGAGCAGAGACCATCATGAGCTGAGAGGTGAGGAGGGCCTATGCCAAGCAAGCACAGGGAGCTTTCTCTCACCTCCTTCAGGTCCTGGTGAAGAGTAACAACCTGACAGACCGCATCGTGGTCATCCCTGGCAAGGTAGAGGAGGTCTCATTGCCTGAACAAGTGGACATTATCATCTCAGAGCCCATGGGCTACATGCTCTTCAATGAACGCATGCTCGAGAGCTACCTCCATGCCAAAAAGTACCTGAAGCCCAGTGGTGAGTGTCCCATGCTCAGAAGCACTGAGGTTGTTGCTGAGCCTTTCAACCAGAGTAGTTGACCCCCTGGGAAAGTCCCACTGCTACCAGCAGCCTATAGGTGTGGCTACTTGTCCTGTTGTCTCTCAGTGATCTATATACAGAGATGGGATTTTTTTCCTACCTCCTACCCTAACCCTGCCTGCTGGCTAGGGCTTCTGTATCCTCAGCCCCCCAACCTCACCCCACCAGGCATTGACAAGCCCCTGAAGGGACCACAGAAAGTATCTGGTGTCTCTTGTGTATGTTTGCCACAGAGCCACCCCTAACAGGACAGAGGCGTGAGTCTGGGAAGGGCTGGAACTCCATCACTGGTGGTCTCCCAAGGGTTGTTCATTCCCAAACTGGAAATCTTACCCAAGGCAATGTGGCCAGCCTACTCCCCTAAGAGCTAAGAAGTGGGCAGGTGAGAAGGTGTACATGCCTAAGGATGCAGGTGTTATATATGTGTAATGATATATGAAACTATATACAGGTGTGTGTGTGCATGGGTTTATTGGTGTGTGTTCTTATGTGAAGGTGTATGGATGGTGAGGGTCTGTGAGTGGTGTAGATATGTTTGTGTGTGTATATATATATATTTTATTTTTTTTATTTTTATTTTTTTATTTTTCGAGACAGGGTTTCTCTGTAGCTTTTTGGTTCCTGTCCTGGAACTAGCTCTTGTAGACCAGGCTGGCCTCGAACTCACAGAGATCCACCTGCCTCTGCCTCCCGAGTGCTGGGATTAAAGGCGTGCGCCACCACCGCCCGGCCCATGTTTGTGTATATTTGAGGGTGTGGGATGTGTGATGGTTTGTAGGTGTTTAAGAATGTATGTTTACATGTTAGAGTCTGGGGGAGGTAGGTGTGTGTATGAAGATGTGAAATCTTAAGGGTAAATGGGCAGGTAGGTGTGCCCTGAAGGTATGGTGTATGTGAAGATATATGGGTGGGTGTACACCAGCCTGTGTGTAGATGTACGTACATGTATTAAGGGCATGTTGATATGTCATTTCTGTCCATACTGCTGATTGAGTGCCTGCACCAAGTGGCATGTTGGCAACTGCCAGTCTGGGATCTGTACTCTGCTGTACACAGTAGTGCAGCCCATTTCTCTGATGAGTTCTGGGGATGTGTCTGTGTCTGAATAGTTCTTTAAAGGTACACGTGTGTATGTGTTTGTGGGAGCCCAAGGACCTGGATCTAGCAGTAGCCTCAGCTAGAGATGAGCAACCAAGCAAGTGCTGTTGGCAGCTTTGGTGAATGTATGGCTTCCATGACTCTTCTGCCTAAGAGCCAACACTGGCTCAGTTCCTGTAGGGAAGAGGTGGCCGTATTTCTCCATGTGTGTAAGTGTGGGACTCCAAGCTGCCCTGAGTGTTCCTTTCCTCCCCTCTGGCCGTATTGGTGGCTAAGCCTATGAGGTGGAAGTGACTTGGCCCTTGTGTGAGACCATGCAGGAGTCAGGCCTGTGAGGTGGTTTTCATCCCCTCAGAAACCCTTTGAGGATTAAAGGCAGCCTGTAGGAGTCAGAAATGGGTTCCTTATATGATGCCCCACCTGCCTCTGTCTTCTATCCCATTGGCCATAGTTGAGCATTCTAACCTAGTGTGAATTGGGAGGGAGGGAGGCCCACATCTGCAGGCCATGTGTTTATTCTGTGCAGGATCAGCCTTCACACACCCGCTTCTCCCTGCTCCCAACCTAGCCCCATTTTGCTTATTCATGAGTCTCAGAGGAGGATCCTCTACTTCTGTTTCAATCACATGGCCAAGCCTGGTATTTGGGTAGTCCTGGCTGAGCGATGCAGGTTAATCCCCAAAGAGTCTAGGTTTTTCTTTCACTCTGTCTGGAGCAGTCCAGGCATACTGGACACCAAGAGGCTCTATGCTAGCACTGGGACCTGGGGATAGGCCCACTCCCTTTATTTATTTATTTATTTATTTATTTATTTATTTATTTATTTATTTATTTATTTATTTATTTATTTATTTGTGTCTTTTCAGGGCAGGGTTTCTCTGTAGCTTTGGTTCCTGTCCTGGAACTAGCTCTTGTAGACCAGACTAACCTCGAACTCCACAGAGATCGCCTGCCTCTGCCTCCTGAGTGCTGGGATTAAAGGCGCGCAGCTGCCCACTCCCTTCTTGGGGTAGATGAAGATCAGTGAGATGAAAGCAAGTGTACTGACAGACATGGGTGCTGGTGGGAGATGAACTGATCCAAGTGCCTTGCTGCTACATAGGGAAAGTTTGAACTCATCTGTGGATGATGGTTGAAAATAAAAATCACCAAAGAAAAAAGCCTCTGAGTCAGGCAGTGGTGGTGCATGCCTTTAATCCCAGCACTTGGAAGACAGAGACAGGCTGTTCTCTGAATTTAAGACCAGCCTGGTCTACAGAGCTAGTTCCAGGGCAACTAGGGCTACCTAGAAAAATCCTGTCTTAGCCGGGCGGTGGTGGCGCACGCCTTTAATCCCAGCACTTGGGAGGCAGAGGCAGGCGGATCTCTGTGAGTTC
>NC_022012.1:15730364-15747574 GCF_000317375.1 Microtus ochrogaster
TCTCAAAGAAAAAAAGAAAGAAAAAGGCCTTCTATCAAAATTAGGCTGGATATGGTGGCATACTCGTAAGATCCTGGCATCTGGGAGCCTGAGGCAACAAGACCCCATCTCAAGAAGACAAACAAGTTAGGGTGATAATGTATACCTGTAATTGTGACACTTAAGTGAAGGCTGAGTCAGCAGTTAAGGCCTGGCTGGGCTAGAGGAGAGCTTATCTTCCCACCTCATCCCTCTTCCACCCTCCAACTAAAGCAAAAAAAAAAGATTTATGTCTGAGAGTTAAACTGAGGGTCACCAAGTTCCATCCCCAGTTCACACATGTCTAGAGGTCATGGACAAAAGGTGCTGCACACTGGGGCATGGAGGGAGGGAGGGAGGGAGGAATGGAAGGAAGGAAGGAAGGAAGGAAGGATGGATGGATGGATGGATGGATGGATGGATGGATGGATGGAAAGGAAGTCCATGATTGGGGATCTCAGAGTCCTCTGGAAGCTCTACCCAGCCTTGCAGGATGTGCTGCCCTGACAACAGCACTCCTCCCTGCCCCTCCCCCCCACTCCCAGGAAACATGTTCCCCACCATTGGTGACGTCCACCTCGCACCCTTCACCGATGAACAGCTCTACATGGAGCAGTTCACCAAAGCCAACTTCTGGTGAGTGCGCCCTGGGTATCCCAGCCAGGCCATGGGGCCTGCCTGCTCGGGGATGGACCCAGTCCTCAGGTGGGCCCTTGCCTCTCCTGTCTTTTCTCTTCCCCCTTGGAAGGATCTGAAGGACATGGGCTAGATGAGGGCCAGCTAGGAAAGAAAGCAGGTAACTCCTCCTGCCTCTCTTGCTGCTTGTGACCTCAGGGTGGGGTTGGGAATTTCCACAGGTACCAGCCATCCTTCCACGGAGTAGACCTGTCAGCCCTCCGAGGTGCCGCTGTGGATGAGTATTTCCGGCAACCTGTCGTGGTGAGTAGTGTGTAGAGGGCACTGCTGGACTGATGGATGGTGTTAGAGCTTCACCAAGCTCTGGGATCTAGAAACTCTGCTTCTCTCATCCCTCCCTCACTCTGCAAAGCATGTGCAACCAACCAGCAGGATGGCTCTGTAGCAAACTTGACTGAATAATACATAAAGCCATGGTTCAGTAATTAAGAATCTAAATAAGCTTGTCATCTATGCCTGTAACCCCTGCATGTAGATAGGGATCAGAAGATCCAAGCTGGCCTAGGATCTTTCATAAAAACAAGGTAAAAGTAACAGAGATGGAGATATGGCAATTACAAGCACCTACTGCTTTTGCAGAGGACCCACATGGCAGGTCACAACCATCTATAATGGGGCACCAGACACTGTGGTGTACAAACTTAGGTCCAGATAAACATCCACACATGTAAAATAACAAAATAATTTTTTTTAACATGGGTAGGTATTTTGCCTTCATTTATGTCTGTGCTACATGTGTGCAGTGCCCACAGAGGCCAGGAGAGGGTGTTGGGTCCTCTGGGACTAGATCCAGAGGTTGTGAGTTGCCTTGTGGATGCTGGGAATTGAACCCAAGTCATCGGAGAGCAGCCAGTGCTCTTAACCTCTGACCTATCTCTCCAGACCATAAATTAGTTTTATTTTTAAAGAAAAGAGGAAAAACAGTGTTAGTGGCTCTTGCGGGGGGACCATGTTCCAGGGAATCAGATCTCTCCTTTGGCCTCCACTGGCACTGTATACACATCGTGTACTTAGATACAGACAAAACACACAGAAAATAAAATTTAGTAAATTGGGGACTGGAGAGATGACATAGCACCTAAGAGCACTTGTAACTCTCTTCCCTCTCTCTTCTCTCTCTGTGTCTCTTTCTTTTTGGTTTAGATTTTGGAGACAGGGTTTCTCTGTGTTGCTTTGGAGCCTGTCATGGAACTCAAACTCACAGAGATCCAACTGCCTCTGCCTCTGGAGTGCTGGGATTAAAGACATGTACCACCACCCTGCAAGCAATTGTAACTCTTGCAGAGGATCCAGGTTCAGTTTCCAGCTACTACATGGTGGCTCACATCAACTCCAATTCTAGGCAATCCAATGCCAGGTGCATTTACATAGTCATATACATAAATATATCTAATAAAAATATAACTTCAAAAAGACATTAAATGAGTACATCTCTAAAGAAATTTTTTTAAATGATTAAATTTACACTGGCTGGCCTGGAACCCAGAACTATGCCTGGATCAAGAAAAAGTCTTAAGCAACACAGTAGTGGCACACGCCTTTAATCTCAATACTCGGAAGGCAGAGGCAGATGGATCTCTGTGAGTTTGAGAGCAGCCAGGACTACACAGAGAAAACCTGTCTCAAAAAACTCCATAAAGGGGGCTGGAAAGATGGCTCAGTGGTTAAGAGTATTGCCTGCTCTTCCAAAGGTCCTGAGTTCAATTCCCAGCAACCACATGGTGGCTCACAACCATCTGTAATAAGGTCTGGTTCCCTCTTCTGGCCTGCAGGCATATATACAGACAGAATATAGTATACATAATAAATAAATAAATAAATATTTTAAAAAACTCCATAAAAAGGGGTGAAAAAAAGAAAAGTCTTAACACTCAAACATGTGCTTGCAGGTGCACATTTTTAAAACTTTTTCTCAAAATATAGCACAATTGGTATATTACTGTGTATCCATTTCTCTGTCATCAAAGAGCATGCACTGGGTACTATCAGACCTTGGACAATTGCAACTTGATTCAAATCTAGTGTGCAGTCCTCAGCTAACGCTTTGTGTATGCTTAGAAGAAAATATCAGCAGGGTATGGTGGTGCTGGTATTTAATCCCAGATCTTAGAAGGCAGGAGGATCTCTCAATTTGATTAGCCTGGTCTATAAGTGAATTCCAAGGCAGCCAGGACTATATAGTGCCAGGCTTGTATGGCAAGTGCCTTCACCTGCTAAACCAGCTGGGTGAACCTTTTTGTTTTTTTAAAACAGGATCTCACTATGTGACCCTGTCTGGCTTGGAATTCACTATAAAGACAAAGCTTGGGGGGCTGGAGAGATGGCTCAGAGGTTAAGAGCATTGCCTGTCCTTCCAAAGGTCCTGAGTTCAATTTCTGGCAACCACGTGGTGGCTCACAACCATCTGTAATGAGGTCTGGTGCCCTCTTCTGGCCTGCAGACATACACATAGACAGAATATTGTATACATAATAAATAAATAAATATTTTAAAAAAAAAGACAAAGCCTGTCTCAAACTCAGAAACCCACATGTGTCTGCCACCAGAGTGCTGCGGTTAAAGGCATGAATCACCAGGCCAGGCTCCTGTTCTTTTCTAAATGAGATTTCCATATCTTGCTTAGGTTAGACCCAAGTGCATAAGTGCCATTACTTCTTGAGTAGATGGGAATATGGTTGTTACTCACTGTCGTATTGTTGTCATCCTAAGGATTAGCTCAGTGCAGAGTGCTTGCTCACATGCATGAGGCCCAGGGCTCAATCTGCCCTGAGACAGGGTTTTTCTGTATAACAGCCCTGGCTGTCCTGGAGCTCACTCTGTAGACCAAGCAGGTCTCAAAATCACATAGATCTGCCTGCCTCTGCCTCCTAAATTCTGGGATTAAAGGTGTGCACCACCACCGTCCAGCATTGGAACTCATTATATAGACCAGGCTGGCTTTGAACTTGCAGAGATCTCCCTGCTTCTATAATGTAGAGGGGTGTAGCCTCCCTGCTTCTATAATGTTGAGGGGTGTAGTCTAATTGCTGTCCCTAGTGTTGTGCCCAGCAAATCTGAGAAGGGCAAAATGATGTAGCCAGATAGTAGAGGTAAGTACCATGGCCAGGCCTGGAGAATAAGGGAAGGCATTGAGGCTTTCCCCTTCTTCCATGGTATTTGCAGCACAAGCTGGGTCATACCTGTCATCTTGCAGGACACATTTGACATCCGGATCCTGATGGCCAAATCTGTCAAGTACACAGTGAACTTCTTAGAAGCCAAAGAAGGCGATTTGCACAGGTACCCATCATCTTTTAGACACCCACGGCCGCTATACCCCTACCCCTGCACTCCTCATAGTCATGTACCTGTCACCCCCTGGGCACTCACGGCCAGCTGCTGTCCACCCAGCTACCCCTCCTACTCTCCTCACAGTCAGGTTGGGCTTCTACAGCAAGCCCATGCCCTTTGCCTTGCAGGATAGAAATCCCATTCAAATTCCACATGCTGCATTCAGGGCTGGTCCATGGCTTGGCGTTCTGGTTCGATGTTGCTTTTATTGGCTCCATGTAAGTATGGCACTGCTGGGGCTCCTTGCAGCTATGGCCTCCAGGCCTGGCTGTGTCATAATTCCTCAGGTGGCTCTTCCTATCCAAAACCCAGGAAGAACTAAGAACTATAGGGGAGGGTTGTGGTTGTGGTTGTCATTTCCTCAGCAGCTACCCTGAGTGCCTGACCCTCACGTGTGTTTGTCTCAGTGCATGGGTGTCAGAGTGAGTAGGCACCCCATGGCCATGGATTGATTGTCCACATGTTTGCCTGTGCCTGCCTGGAATTGAGCCAGTTTTAGCCCTGAGACCCCAGGGGACCATTCAGGGAAAGCTACTGGGGTAATATTAAGGTATGTGGGGTAGTGGCACAAGTGATGGTGCCAACCTAGTGAAGTACACCCATCTCTTGACAGAATGACCGTGTGGCTGTCCACAGCCCCAACAGAGCCCCTGACCCACTGGTACCAGGTCCGGTGCCTCTTCCAGTCACCGTTGTTTGCCAAGGCTGGAGACACGCTCTCAGGGACATGTCTGCTTATTGCCAACAAAAGGTGCACCCTGCAACCCATCCAGGGCTGATAAAGCAGTGGCACAGGGGCCCACCAGCCCAGCTGTCTCACAGCCACCCTCTCTATCCTCCCCAGACAGAGCTATGACATCAGTATTGTGGCCCAGGTCGACCAGACAGGCTCCAAATCCAGTAATCTGCTGGACCTGAAGAACCCCTTTTTCAGGTAGCAGGGTTTTAGTTGGGGGAGGGTTTCAGGAGCCCCACAGCCCTATCCACAGTGAATCTCTGCCATAGGTACACGGGCACAACCCCATCACCCCCACCTGGCTCACACTACACATCTCCCTCCGAGAATATGTGGAACACAGGAAGCACCTACAATCTTAGCAGCGGGGTCGCTGTGGCCGGTGAGTCTGAATGCAATTTCCAAACATAGCTGGAGGCCCATGGTGGCAGCCTTGACCCCAGGTCCCCAAAGCTTGCTTGCCTTGCCCTGCCCCTAATACTCCACTTTCTGGTCAGGAATGCCTACTGCCTATGACCTGAGCAGTGTTATTGCCGGCGGCTCTAGTGTTGGTCACAACAACCTGATTCCCTTAGGTGAGTGTCCCCTAAAATCTATGCCATGGCAGGGGAGGACTGGGTTGTGCCAGTGGCCAGTTCAATAGCCAGTGCTTGGTCTTCTGCCACCACTGTCGCTGTCATGGTCACCTCTTCCTCTTCCTGGGTACTCTAGCCCTGTGTGCCTCTCCATCTTGATCTGTCACCATTCCATCTGCCTTTCCCACACCAACCATAAGAGTGGAGTGGGCCAGGCAGGCTGGGGGCGGTGACGTCTCCCTCCCTCCTTCTTTCCTCCCTGTCGCTGCACAGCCAACACAGGGATTGTCAATCACACCCACTCCCGGATGGGCTCCATAATGAGCACGGGCATTGTCCAAGGTAACAGGGTAGCGGGGCCGTGGGCGGGGGGCCTCCCGCCTGGCCTGCGCACACGCTCAAGCTACCAGTGGGGGCCAGGCAGGCTTAGGGGTCATGCTGGCTCCTCAGTGCCCATGACCTGCCCCACAGGCTCCTCAGGTGCCCAAGGAGGCAGCGGTGGCTCCAGTGCCCACTATGCAGTCAACAACCAGTTCACCATGGGTGGCCCCGCCATCTCCATGGCCTCACCCATGTCCATCCCAACCAACACCATGCACTACGGGAGCTAGGTGCCTCCAGCTGCAACACCACTGCGCACTGACAGCACCAGGAAACCAAATGAAGTCCACGCCCAGTGCAGCCGGTGGCTGTCCCCCTTGTTCTGGAGAAGCGTGAACACCCAGTCACAGCCCTCTTTGCAATGGGAACTTGGACACTTTTGTACACGATGTCGCCGCTGCCCTCAAGTATCCCCAGCCCACCCTTTGGCCCTGAGCGCGTTGTCGCTGCCATGTTTTACATGAGATCCTGTTGGGGCAGCCCTCATCCTGTTCTGCCCTCTCCAACCTGACCTGGCTTTGACATCTACTGGAAGAGGCAAGCTCCCTTCACCCAATCCCACACACACAGCTGCGCCTGACCAGGCAGGAGGAAGCCAGCAGCTGCCACTACCAGACCTGGCAGAACCCATCCCCCAACCCATCCTTGCACCTGCCCCTCACCTGGGGTAGCAGCACAGCCAGCTGGACCTCTTCTTCAACTACCAGGCCACATGGTCACCATGGACGTGACATGCTGCTTTTTTTAATTTTATTTTTTTACGAAAAGAACCAGTGTCAACCCACAGACCCTCTGAGAAACCCGGCTGGCCGGGCCCAGCCAGCAGCCCCTGTCCGTAAGCCCAGAGGTTCTAGGTGAGGGGTGACCTGTCAAGCCTTCAGGGCAGGCATCACCCCCTCTCACCAAAGGGTTCACCTCACACTTGAATGTACAAAAACACCCAGCTGTCCAAAGGCCTCTAGCCCCTGCTTCCTGCTACTGTCCTGTCCTGAGCCCTGAAGGTCCCCCTTTACCAAAAGCTGGAACAGGCAGCCCAAAGGGAAAGTCACCCAGGGCCACTGGGGCAGACAAAAACCTCAAGGATCTGTCACAGAAGGAAGGAGGGCATACTCTCCATGATAGCTAACATGGGCCTTTGTGTTGCACTCCACATTCATGCTCTACTTCCTCCTCTCAAGACAGCATCCCTGAAAAGGGGCCTAGAAGGGACCTCTCCCTCCAGCAGAAAAAGAAGAAAAGAAACAAGAAGGGCAGTTTCTCCCCTGCTCCCTTGCCCTAGAGTCTCCACCCACCTCAGTGGCCAGAGCCCGGGCTGGGCCTATGCCTACCATAGGTACTCCTGGCAATGGCTGGATCTGCCTGTGCCCAGGGCCCACAGGCAGGCTGGAAAACCGGGCTCTTCTGTCCATCAGTAATACTCCCTGCTCGGCTGCCCCTCCCCACCTTTATATAAATTCTCTGGATCACCTTTGCATAGAAAATAAAAGTGTTCGCTTTGTAAGAAAAGCCTGCAAAGTAGCAGGGTGGTCTCCAGGGTCCAAGAATCCTCCGGTCTTCACAGGGAGGATAGGTAGTGGCCCCTTGTGTTTGCCCTGGAAAAGAAGAGACTCCTAGGAGTGGCCCCAGGGGCAAGAAGTTGAACCCTTAGCCACAACAAAAACTGGTCCCTCACCTTCAGGCTTGGCCTTCCTAGAAGGTTGTCATGGACCGGGCTGAGGTGGGCAGCATGACACTGGGAGATAAAGGTGTGGCTTGCGGTCCTGGTACAACATGTTCCGGAGGCAGTGGCTGGAAGAAGTACAGCTGCAGAGAGATCTCAGGGTGAACGTGTAGTTGGGTGGCAGCACGCCCCACTCCACAGCCCTGCTGAGGACCACCTGGACCTACCTTACAACCTAGCGCCAAGAGAGCGTGAAGCAGCACTACAACGGACAGCAGTGCTATAGCCACCAGCCTTGTATCCTCTCGGACAACAGGCCACAGTGTGAACACCAGCCCAGCAGATGACAGGGCCAGAGCCAGTGCTCCAAAGAGCCACTGCAGCCACTCCACTGGGATAAGCCATAGGACCTAGTGTGACAAGTATAGCTGGTGACCATATACAGGGTGTGCCATGCAGATCCCACCAGTTCCCAGGGCCAAGCCACACTCACCACTGTGGGGATGAAGACAAAGAGTGAGTAGCCATAGACACAAACTGTCTCCAGGAAAGTGTACAACCCCATGTGCTCCCTTGTGCCCTGGCGCCACCGGAGGAAGCCCCACAGTGCCAGTGGCACTAGCCACGCATAGCAGTAGATGGTAACACCTGCTACAGTCACTAGGAATGCAAAGTGGACCGTCATTGCATGCACTGGGGCTCTGGCAGCCAGGAGCTGAGCCCAACCACCTGCTTACCCTTGTGGAACTGGGGGCTGTAGTGGATGGAGGGGTCCCGCCTCTGTGCAAGCACCAAAGTGAGATTGCCAGTAACTGCCAGGACAAAAGCCAAGGTAGCACAGATCCAGAAGGGTCCTGTAAAGGGGACATGGAGTCCCAGGTCCATCAGTCCTAGGAAAGGTAGCTGGCTATGTCCTGTTTCAAGTGTGGTAAAACCCCAGACCCCATTTGACTCTCCAGATTACTGAGGACAGGACCTGCCTCGGGGCCCATCCTGTCTTTCTGGAAATGCCTTCCAAAGTGCCTCAAGCACTTGACTTTTTTCTCTTCTCTGACAAGGTTCTTTAAAGGTAGAAAAGGCTTGGTGCTTTTGCACTGGAGGCAGGATCTTATCCAGATTTGAAGCTTTATGAATGCCATCTTTAGCTGTCCACTCCCAAGTTGCTCCGGTGCCCCAAACTTCACGCTTACATTTGAACTTCACATGGGTGTCCTGAGCCCCCTTGACCTGCTCCTCATACCTGCCCAGCTTTTCCTATCTACCCATGGTAACTTGCTCTTGGTGGACTGAGTAGAAAGCCACCCTGGCCTTTCCCACTCCTCTTCACTGTGGGGCATTCTCTAGAACCAACCACTCTGCGCTCACAGCCTCCGCTGTGGTGTCTGTACCCTGCCTGTTCTTGCTGCCTTCTACCTTTAATTTCAGCAGTGAGAGGAGACCTTAAAAATGCTTCACCGAGATCTCTTCTCACCACAATATGGGACCAGTGTACTCACCCCCTACCTCCCCGGCTGCTCCTTCCACTCCAGTCACCTATGCCACTATGCAGCTCAGTTGTGTTTCCACCATGGGGGTCTAGAAACCTCTAGAGAGGCAGGTCCTCTTTAAGCCTCTCTCCACCAATGCCAACAAAACTCATTTGCCTACCCTACTCAGAGGCCTTCCTAACTTCCCTATACCAGGCAGCGATGCCTCATCCTCTGAGCTCTACCTACCACCTTCTGCTTCCTGTCTTGGTGTCTCCCTCAACTAAACACAAATTTTCACTCTTCATAACTGACAGTCCTGCTCAGGGCCTGGCACAGCCCCACATTTGCTGAGTGAATATTCCATTGAGTTAAACATACAGCCTCATTTACCATATAGGTCAGGCCGATTTCTAAGATGGTGCCACACAAAGTTGTGGCCCGGGTGAGGCAGCAGCGAGCCTTTGATCCGGTCCAAGACCTGAAGAGCAAAACCAGGGTCCAGAATGAGAATCCTAGCATTCTGAGAGGCAATATCCCTGCAGACTTCTACTGTCTTGCCAGTACATCCTAACTGAGCAAGCTCAGCTGTCCCCTCCAGGCTATTCATGGAATGTCTATGGCTTGAGGTCTTAGCCTCTAGTTTCTGCTGAAATGTCACCACACTCTAAAGGTGGGCTTTTAGGTCTGCCACCTTTTGCTCTACTTTTTAAATTTTTTTAAATATTTATTTATTATGTATACAATATTCTGTCTGTGTGTATGCCTGCAGGCCAGAAGAGGGCACCAGACCCCATTACAGATGGTTGTGAGCCACCATGTGGTTGCTGGGAATTGAACTCAGGACCTTTGGAAGAGCAGGCAATGCTCTTAACCTCTGAGCCATCTCTCCAGCCCACTTCTAACTTTTTAAGTTTCATTTTATGTGCATTGATGTTTTGCCATGGGTGTGGGGTCCCCTGGAACTGGAGTTACAGTTGTGAACCATCAAGTGGGTGCTGGAAATTTAACTCAGGTCCTCTGGAAGAGCAGTCTGTGGTCTTAAACTGCTAAGCAATCTCCTCGGCCCCTCTCTCAACATACTACAATAAGTAACTTACTGCTCTCCTCCCAGCCACAGTAAGGACAGTCCATAAGTTCTGGGTGTTTTCCCTCCTCCATCTCCAGAATGTGCCCTCTCAGTAGACCTGGGTTATTATCAGAGGCTGGCCTGTGTTCCACATTCATATCTGCTCATTCTACCCATTCATCTCCAGAAGTCTTCCATGACTCCCCATTGCCTCAGGCCAAGACCCAAACTTCAGCTCATTAACAGGGCTTGCATCCAGGCCTCGTGGCGCCTGCTGTGGCCCTAGCTACCCAGAAGCCTGAGACAAGAGAAGCACTCTAAGCCTAGTTGTTCAAGGCCTAACTGGGAAACATACCAAGATACTGGCTTTAAGAGACACACCCACCCACCCCCCATCTACTCTGTACCCCACTTTTGCCTTCCAGCCACACCCCACACACATTCCATCCAAATTCAGTGCCCCAAATATATTGGCTAAACCCAAGCAACTCCCAAGTTCTTGCCACCAATATCCCAGGCTTCACCTGGGAAGTGTCCACATCAAAGAAGCTCTGATAGTAGTCAAACGTCCAGAATCTCGGTTGTGGCTTTTCTTCCTGTAGAAGCTACAAGACACAGACTTTCAGGACCTGCCTGCTTAGCCAGGGTAAAGACAGACAGGTCATGGGATTCCTAAGAGACTCACCGATGTCCTGTCACCCTCTTCCTCCATCTCTTCGGCCCTATAGCCAATACCTGATTCCATAACCACAGCCACGTGCTCTCTTGAGGTCAGTGCATCACTTTGGCTAGTGGTAGCTGCATTTGGGGTCTCTGCCAGAAGATTTGTGGCTTCCTCGAACTCTGCGGACAGAAAATATGGGCACCCGTGTTTGGAGTCTGAAAATTCCTTTGGTCCATTCTCACCAACCTGGGTTGGGGTTGCCTCACTACCGTCCCCTAAGGACTGAGTTTCTTTCGTTTTGACGCATAGGGAAGTCTATTCCGTCACATTTGGGGTTCAATTTAGTTCCTGGGCAGACTTGAAGGGTCGGGTGTACTTCTGAGTTCACAGTGGGAGCAGGGATTGAGTCCCGGACGAACCTCAGGTTCATCCTGGTGTTCTAGCCTACGACAGGAGTAGGAGCTCAGGTCACTTCCGGGCCCCACTCACCATGGAAGGCCAGTTCGTCAGTCGCTGCCATGATTCTTTAGACGCGTCACCGCATCGCGCTCTGTAGACAGAACTGCATCAGTCCCACATCTCTCCTCAGAACTGCTGCTTCTGCCTCGAGTCCTGCTTGGAGTCTAACACGGAGTGAGACCAGCAGTACGCCAGGGCTCTGCAGGCACACCCCCGCCCTCCTCACCTAAATCCACCTAAGCTGGCGTGGCCCGTGCTCCGTGCGCGTGCGCGCGGCCAGCCTACCCGTCAGAATCCACCCTTCTCCACGCAACGACAACATCCGGCGCTAGTCCGTCTCCTAGAGGTTTCCAGTGAGAAACTACTTCCGGTATTTTACGCTTGCGCAGGAGAAATTTCCAGCCGTTTTCATTCCGATGTTATGCATTTCCACTTGGCCAACGGACTGCAGGAAAAGGATGGCGACAGCCGCTATGAGGAGATTCTGGTCCAGTGGGCGCAGTGAAGCGAGTGGTTCTGCGACGGTGGCGGCAAAGCCAGGGATGTGGGCGCGACTGGGTGAGTAGTGGCAGAAGGCGGCAGGGTGGGTGGCCCGAGTAACTGAATCACTGTCACCGCAGCGCTTCTTTCCCTCAGGCACTTGGGCCCGCGCGCTGCTGCGAGATTACGCCGAGGCGTGCGGAGACGCGGCGGCCGCGGCCCGTGCCCGACCGGGCCGCGCGGCCGTGTATGTGGGGCTGCTGGGCGGCGCCGCGGCCTGCTGTGCCCTGGCACCCAGTGAGACGGCCTTCGAGGAGGCCTTACTCGATGCGTCGGGGTCTCTCTTGCTGCTGGCGCCCACCACTCGCAACCGCCACTCGGAAGCGTTTTTGCAACGCCTGCTGTGGCTGAGAGGCCGCGGGCGCCTGCGCCACGTGAACCTGGGACTCTGCTCGCTGGTGTACGAGGCGCCCTTCGATGCCCAGGCCAGCCTCTACCAGGCCCGCTGCCGCTACCTGCAGCCACGCTGGATCGACTTCCCCGGCCGGGTCCTCGACGTGGGCTTCGTGGGCCGTTGGTGGGTCCTGGAGAACCGCATGCGTGATTGCGACATCAACGACGACGAGTTTCTCCACCTGCCTGCACACCTCCGCGTCGTCGGGCCCCACCAGCTGCACTCTGAGGCCAACGAGAGGCTGTTCGAGGAGAAGTTCAAGCCGGTCGTGCTCACCGATGACCAGGTGGACCAGGCGCTGTGGGAAGAGCAGGTGTTACAGAAGGAGAGAAAAGATAGACTGGCGCTGAGCGAGGCCGCTTCACTGGTGAAATCCGAGGTTTCCAGATGAAGCCCAAGGAGCCCCCGCATCTCCAGGCTCAGGCAAACTGTTGGCCATGGATGATACAGTGGATGAAATAGAGATGAACCGCACTCACTGCGGTTTTGAGGGACTGCTTCCCCAGTAGCTGAAGCTGATTGAAAGCCTTCCTGGCCTTGGAGATGGAGCACTTGACTGTTCTGTTTAACCACCAGGGCTATGAGTAGGGAGCCTGTTTTGTGTAGCCTGTTGTACCTAGGAATTGTCCTTGAGTGCTTGAGCGCTAGCTTAGCTTAGTCTGGCTTCTGTTCTCAGCACTGCAAAACAAAACAAAAATGAACTTTTGCTTTGGGGTTATTGTTTATTTGATTGGTTTTTGAGGCTAGGATTCCCATATGGCCTAGACTGCCCCTGAATCCTGCCTGAGCTCCAGTCCACCACAGTGTACATACGTAGCCCATGCGAAAGTCCTGTTCGTGGGCCTACAAAGACATCCTGATTGCCAGTGAGTCCCAAGATGCTAAGATCGCTCACATATTCACATTCTTTTTCGAGTGTTTTAAGGAAGATCTGGCTCTGTTGCTCAGGCTAGTCTAGAGTTAGTGGACCTTCCAGGAGCTGAATAGCTCAATATTCAAGAGTACTGACTGCTCTTCCCTAACGGAGGGGAGAGCCTCGATTCACGTCTCCCTGTCCTCATAGGGTTTCACAAACATCTATAACTCCAGTTCAGGGAATCCGACCTTTCCCTTCTGAATTCCTTGGGCACTAGGCAGGTATGTGTTGTACAGACGTATGTGCAGACAAAACACACACATTTAAAAAAAGATCCTCCTAAACAGCCTTCCAAGGTTGAGACTACAATCGTGTACCACAGTGGCCAACCTCAGATGATTCTTTTTCAGTTGGAGCTGAGATGTGTTTGTTGTGAGTTTTGGTTTGGTTTGAGACAGGGTCTGGAACTGGCTATGGAGAACAGTCTGACCTTCAACTCACAGATAACTGCCTCTGAAATTTGAATTTTGTTTTATTTTTTTGTTTGTTTGATTTGTCTCTGAGACATGTTCCTACAGCCCAGACCAGCCTCATAATCAGCATGTAGCAAAGGATAACCGAATGATCCTCTTGACTACATGTCCCAAATGGAGGGTGAAGTGTTTCTGTTGTATCATTGTTGAATACATTTCATTTGTCTTGTGCTAGTAGGCAAGCCCTGCACCCCTAGTCTTCTTGGGGTTTTTTGTTTTGATAATTTCTTTATGTAGTCCTTGAGGCTCTTCGACTTAGCCTCTCGCTCTCTTTTTTCCCCCCTCCAGGTTTTCAAGGTAATGTTTTTCTGTAGCTTTGGAACCTGTCCTGGAACTAGCTGCTTTGGATTCTGTCCTGGAACTAGCTCTTGTAGACCACTCTGCCTCCCAAGTGCTGGGATTAAAGGTGTGCACCACCACCACCCCACTGACGTAGCTTCTCTTAACTAGTAATGTTGTATATTGTCAGTATAGGAGGTAGGTATGGAGGGGAGCAGATTTTACTGTCTATGTGTATGGCAGCAATTGGAAGCATGGCAGAAGGCTAGAGTGTATTCTCCTCCCACAGCCTACATGTAGTCATATGTCATCACACTGCAGTGACCCTGGAAACAGTTCTGTGGAAAGGAACAAGTTGGGACACACAGGCTGAATCTGACAAGGTTCTAGTAATCCATCTCAAGCTAACATTAGTCCAGCGCACTGTGATAGTCAGTAGAAGCAGGACCACCCTTGCTTTGCGTTGTCTGTGGTGCCGCACTTCACTAGCCGCAGTCCTGGCGCTGTGTGTTTTGCCGCTTTCTTCTATTATCTGATGTGCTGACATTGTGGTAGTTCTTTTGTTTTTTTGAGGCAGGATTTCTCTTTGGAAACCTGGCTGTCCTGGTGTATGGTAGTTCTTAAATCCAGATCTGGCTAAATAAGGATGTTAATCCACATCTTAGGGACTGGCAAGGCTGCTTCGCAGAAGAAGGCACATTCGGCTAAGCCCAACAACCTGAGTTCATGCCCTGGAACTCACTTGTTAAGATGAGAGAACTAACTCCTCCAAGTTTCCCTGTGACCTCCATGCCCACAAAATAAACTGTAATAAAGGTTTCTAAAAAGTTCACATTTTCAGGGCTGGAGGGATGGCTAGGAAGTTAAGAGCACTGGCTATACTTCCAGACGTCCTGAGTTCAATTCCCAGCAACCACATGGTGCCCTCTCCTGGCCTGCAGGCAGAACACAGTATACATAATAAATAAACCTTATTTTAAAAAAATTCACATTTTCTCATTTTAGCTGTTTTAATTAGCATATTTTAATGATCTGTAATAAGATTCATTAAAGCATTTTTTTTTCCTAAGGGTTTCTCTGTAGCTTTGGAGCCTGTCCTGAAACTAGCTCTTGTAGCCCAGGCTGGCCTTTTACTCCTCTGCCTCCTGAGTGCTAGGATTAAAGGCATGCGCCACAACTGCCCGGCTAAAGCATTTTCTTATGTGCATATAAAGTATTTTTATTTATTCACCTTCCATTACTGTCTGTTTCTTTTCTTCCCAGCTAACGTGTGGGGTGTGTGTGTGTGTGTGTGTGTGTGTGTGTGTGTGTGTGTGTGGAGGGGTGTTCTCAGGATGTAATCCTAGGCCTAGAACTTTATGTAGATCAGGCTGACCTTGAACTAACCTAGAAATACCCTTTACCTCCCTAGAACTAGCACTTCTGTTTGCATGTCTTGTGAGTTTAAACTTGATTACAGATTCCTAGAAGCCTCTGCACTGACTTGGACACTGAGGAAATTGTTCCTCCTTCCTACAGCAGCTGTTACTGACATAAATCTTCAGGGTGAGGAGGATGGGCCCTGTCTTGGAGAGTCTTGTCCAGGTGTCACAACCGCCGTGTGTTGAAGACTGCAACAGCTAGGCTGTAGGTGGCTCAGTGGGAAAGACACTTGCCATAAAGCCTGGTGACCTGAGTTTAAGCCTCAAAACTCACTTAATAGAAGGAGATAATTCAGCAGGTTGTTCTCTGAGCTCCACATGCTTGTGAGCACATACACGCACACACAAATATTTTTTTTCTTTATTTATTATGTATACAATATTCTGTCTGCATGTATCAGGCCTCATTACAGATAGTTGTGAGCCACCATGTAGTTGCTGGAAATTGAACTCAGGACCTTTGGAAGAGCAGGCAATGCTCTTAACCACTGAGCCATCTGTCCAGCCCCCCACAAATATTTTTTAAGTGCAACATAAGTCATGCTTGAAAGTTACTGTTTGACACCACTCTTTGGTATCTCTAACTCTTCTGTTCTTTTTGCCCTTTCTTCCAGTGTTCTGTGAGCCTTGTAAGGGATGAACAAGTCACACATAATTTTAAATTATTTTTATTTTATATTTTATATACCTTGGTGTTTTGCCTCCCTGTATGTCTGCATGAGACTGAAAGATTCGTTGGAACTAGAGTTACGGTTAGCTGTCAGCTGCCATGTGGGTACCGAGAATTGAACCCAGGTCCTCTGGAAGAGCAGCCAGTCCTCTGAACCACTGAGCCATTTCTCCAACCCCATACATCCTAATTTTGCAAAGAATAAAATCAACCTTCAGATAGGGGAAGGATGGCTTAGCAGATAAAATACAAGCATGCAGACCTCAGTTCAGATCTCAGCACTCACTGAAAAGCAGTGGGCACAGTTCCATACGCTGTAGGCTTGAAGACAGGGATAGATGCCAGGAGCTTGCTGGCCAACTAGTCTAACTGAAAAAAGAGCAGTGTGGGGCAGGCGCATGCCTTTATCCCAGTATTCAAAGAAAGAGGCAGACTGATCTCTGTGAGTTCAAGACCAGCTGGTCTATGTAGTGAGACCCTATCTTTTAAGAAAAAGGTTTTCAGGGGGCTGGAGAGATGGCTCAGCGGTTAAGAGCATTGCCTGCTCTTCCAAAGGTCCTGAGTTCAATTCCCAGCAACCACATGGTGGCTCACAACCATCTGTAATGAGGTCTGGTGCCCTCTACTGGCCTATAGGCATACACACAGATAGAATATTGTATACATAATAAAAACAAATAAATATTTTGAGCCAGGCGATGGTGGCTCACGCCTTTAATCCCAGCACTCGGGAGGCAGAGGCAGGCGGATCTCTGTGAGTTCGAGACCAGCCTGGTCTACAGAGCTAGTTCCAGGACAGGCTCCAAAGCCACAGAGAAACCCTGTCTCGAAAAACCAAAAAAAAAAAAAAAAAAAAAAAAAAAAAGGTTTTCAAAAAGAGGGTGGTGTAGAGGCAGGCTGATCCTGAGTTCAAGGCCAGCCTGGTCTTCAGAGAAAAGAAAAGAAAAAAGGGATTCTCTGTGTAATGGCTCTGTCTTGGAACTTACTCTGTTGACCAGGATGGTCTCAAGCTCACTGAAATCTGCCTGGCTTTGAGTCCCAAGTGTTAGAATTAAAGGCATACACTACTGCTGCCCAGCAATATTTAATTTTTTAAGGTTCATTTTATGTTTTAGTGTTTTGCCTGCATTTATGCGTTATGCATGTGGACCACATAAGTGCAGTGCTCAGAGAGGTCAGAAGAGGGCAGCAGATTCCCCAGGTCTGGAGTGGTGAGCTGCTACGTGGGTGCCATGAACTGAACCCAGATCTGCAAGAGTAATAAGTGTTCTTCCACTGAGCCATGTTCCCAGCTTTATATAATTTTTAAAAACCTTTTTAAAGCCAGCCAACCAACCAAATGCTTCAGTGGGTAAAAATGCTTGCCACTCAAGTCTGATAACCTGAGTTCGATCCCAAAAAGTTGTCCTCTGACCTTCAGTATGACATGTTCCAGCACTTTTACACAACATAAACAGCATACA
>NC_022012.1:15749419-15750514 GCF_000317375.1 Microtus ochrogaster
AGGCATACACACAGACAGAATATTGTATACATAATAAATAAATATTAAAAAACAACAACAACAAAAAACCAGACTGGGAAAATAAGAGGAGCTAGATGTCTCAGTAGGTGAAGGCGCTTGCTTTGCCAGGTGTGGTGGAGCACACCGTGAGTCCCACTTTAGTCCCAGCACACAGGAAGCAGAGACAGGCAAACTTCTGTGCGTTCAAGACCAGTCAGGCCTATGTGAGTGCCAGGCTACCCAGAGCTATATAGGAAGACCCTGTCTGAAAAAAAAGAGAAACTTACCTCCAAGCATGGCAACCTGAGTTCAATTCCTGGAGCCCTCTCAAAAGTGGAAGGAGAGGAGTCTGAAAAGACAGACCAGGAATTAAGAGCACTGGTTCTTCTTCCAGAAGACTTGGACACAGGCAGCACACACATGGCAACTCAGGTCTCAAGGGATCTAACATGCACATGATATACAGACACACATGTAGGCAGAATATCCATTCGCATAAAGATTAAAAACACTTTTCTTAGAAAAGTGGAGGGGCAGTGGGACATGGTGTCACAAACCTTTAATCCCAGCACTTGGGAGGCAGAGGCAGGCGGGGATCTTCGTGAATTTGAGGCCAGCCTGATCTATAGAGTGAGTTCCAGGACAGCCAGAGCTATATGGAGAAACACTGTCTTCAAAACAAGAAGAAAAAGAAAAAGGGCTGGAGAGATGGCTCAGCAGTTAAGAGGACTGGCTGCTCTTCCAGAAGACCTGAGTTCAATTCCCAGCAACCACATGGTGGCTCACAACCATCTGTAATGAGGTCTGGTGCCCTCTTTTGGCCTGCAGGCATACATGCAGACAGAACAAAACAATGCATACATAATAAGTAAATCTTAGAGAAAAAACAAAACAAAAAGAGTCGAAGGAGTTATCCTCAGACCTCGCACCCAGACCATCACACACACACACACACACACACAGTTTGAAGATTTGTTTTTGTTAAGATTTGTTTTATGTGGGGGGCTAGAGAGATGGCTCAGAGGTTAAGAGCATTGCCTGCTCTTCCAAAGGTCCTGAGTTCAATTCCCAGCAACCACATGGTGGCTCACAACC
>NC_022012.1:15751839-15753456 GCF_000317375.1 Microtus ochrogaster
TATGTATACAATATTCTGTCTGTGTGTATGCCTGCAGGCCAGAAGAGGGCACCAGACCTCATTACAGATGGTTTTGAGCCACCATGTGGTTGCTGGGAATTGAACTCAGGACCTTTGGAAGAGCAGGCAATGCTCTTAACCACTGAGCCATCTCTCCAGCCCTGCAGGTTATTTTCTTATTTCCACATGTGGAGGCTGTAGCAATCACACAATCGCACTGCACCCTCCCCCATACAAATAAATAATCTTTTTTTTTTTCTTTGAGATGAGGTCTCACTATGAAGACCTGGCTGGCCTGGAACTTGCTATACAGACCAGTCTGTCTTTGAACTTGAGAGAAACTTGCCCATCCCTATCTCCTGGATTTAAAGGTGCATACCACCACACTCAGCATCATTTTGAAAATATTTATTTTACTTTTGTTTTCAAGACATAGTTTCTTTGTGTAGCGCTGACTGTCTGGGAATTCTTTTTTTTTATATTTATTTATTTATTATGTATACAATATTCCTTCTGTGTGTATGCCTGCAGGCCAGAAGAGGGCACCAGACCTCATTACAGATGGTTTTGAGCCACCATGTGGATGCTGGGAATTGAACTCAGGACCTTTGGAAGAACAGGCAATGCTCTTAACCTCTGAGCCATCTCTCCAGCCGCCTGTCTGGGAATTCTTCCCTCTGTATTCCAGACTGGTCTCAAACTCACAGAGATCCACCTGCCTCTGCCCCCTGAGTGCTGGTATTAAAGGTGTGTGCCGCCACCCAACCTGAAAATAATTTTTTAAATGAGCAGTTGTGGCACACACCTTTAATCCCAGCACTCAGAAGGCAGGGGCAGATGGATGTCTGTGGGTTTGAGACCAGCCTGGTCTTCATAGTGCGTTCCAGGTCAGCCAAAGCTATGTAGAAAGACCTTTTCTCAAAGAAGGAGGAAGAAGAAGAGGAAGAGAAAGGGGGAAGGAGGAGGAGGAGGAGAAGAAGAAGAAAGCACCAACTGTGCTTGTGCCTACTTACAGGTGGTTTTCCTTTGTTCAAACCGGAGGAGGGGCTGAGGAGCTTCACCGGCAGTTCCCCTGAGATCTGCCCCAGCTGTATGCAGTGCGGGCTCATGGTCTTGGGAGGTGCTGGGATATACAGACTGTAGGAGGTTAGCTGAATGAATCCCTGTTTGTGCAGCTGTGAAGGGGTCCTTGTGGAGGCACTCACGTTCCTGTAACCCTATTACCCACACCATAGAAATCCAATAAACTTGGTTTCCCAAGTGTAACTTCAGTCGAAATACATTTTGGTCTGACATTGATGCTATTTTGGGGAAGACCAGACCTGTCTGTTTTATTTATTTTAGGTGTTTTTGAGACAGGGTTTCTCTGTGTTAACAGCCTTGTCTGCCCTGGAATGTTCTTTGTAGACCAGGCTGGGCTCAGACTCACAGGGATCCATCTGCCTCTATCTCCCAAGTGCTGGGATTAAAGGGGTGGACCACCTTGCTTCCCCCAGGCCTGTCTTTTTATCTCACATAGAAAAAGGTGGTGAGTTTGAGACCAGCCTGGTCTACAAGAGCTAGTTCCAGGACAGGCTCCAAAACCACAGAGAAACCCTGTCTTGAAAAACCAAAAAA
>NC_022012.1:15754504-15756252 GCF_000317375.1 Microtus ochrogaster
AAACAGTGTTTCCCAGTAATTATGGAGCCAGTCCTGGAACTTTCTCTGTAGGCCAGGCTGGCTTCTAACTTACAGAGATCCACCTGCCTCTACTTCCTGCGTGCAGGTATTAAAGATGTGAGCCACCACCGCCTGGCTGAGAGATCTTGCAGGAAACTGGAAGTTAACTGACTGAGAGATCGGAGGGTATACTGAGCATAGGAAACCTCAAAGCCCACCCCTACAGAGACACACTTCTGTAGGTGGGATTTTCCTGTCCCAACCACCTGCTCCCAAATAACTGGCAGCTGTTTCCCAAATAACTACCTTAGAGACGTATTATTACTTATAAATGCTTGACCCATAGCTCAGGCTTGTTACCACGCTTACATTTAAATTAACCCACATTTCTTATCTCTGCTTTGCCACATGGTTCAAAGCTTGTAACCTCATTTTCTTCACTTCCTGCTTCCTCAGTGGCTGGCTGGCATCTCCTCTGACTCTTGTGTTCTTCTGCCTGTCATTCTTCTAAATTGGTTGTCCTACCTATAATTCCTGCCTGGCTACCGGCCATTCAGCTTTTTATTAAATCAATCTGAGTGACAAATCTTTACAGTGTACAAATTGGTTATTTCATAGCACACTTACTCCAACAAAGCCACATATCCTAATAGTGCCGCTTTCAATACAAGGGATTATGGGGCCAATTACATTCAAACTTCCACACTGTTTCAGTACAGCAGAACGTGGCAGTTTGAGCAGGCGTCATCTGGACTTAGATCTACATCCCTAACAGTGGAAAGGTGAACAGTGTCTTACGGTTTGTGATGCTGCGACAAAACACCTTGACCGAAAGCAGGCTGGGCAGGCAGGGTTTACCCAGTTCGCACTTCCACATGGTGGGCCATCATTGCAGGAATCTAGGACAGGAACTTGAACAGGGCAGGAACCTGGAGTTAGTAGCTGATTCAGAGGGCACGGAGGGCTGCTGCTTACATGGCTTGCTCAGCCTGTTTCCTCCCTCCCTCCCTTCCTCGCTCCCTCTCTCCCTCCTGCTCTCTTTCTCTACACAGTGCTCTGCCTGCATGTCTGCCTGCATGTCCACCTGCACGCCAGAAGAGGGCACCAGATCTCTTTATAGGAATTGAATTCAACACCTCTGGTAGAACAGCTAATGCTCTTATCCTCTGAGACATCTCTCCAGCCTCCTTAGACTGTTTTTTGTTTTGTTTTTCTATAGTTTTGGAACCTTTCCTGGAACTCACTTTGTAGATCAGGCTGGTCTTGAACTCACAGAGATCTGCCTGTCTCTACTTCCTGAGTTCTGGGATTAAAGGCATGCGCCCGCCACCCCTACCCCCCAGCCAGCCTGCTTTCTTTTTTTTTTTTTTTAAATATTTATTTACTCATTATGTATACAGTGTTCTGTCTGCCTGTATTCCTGCAGGCCAGAAGAGGGCACCAGACCTCATTACAAATGGTTGTGAGCCACCATGTGGTTGCCGGGAATTGAACTCAGAACCTTTGGAAGAGCAGGCAATGCTCTTAACCGCTGAGCCATCTCTCCAGCCCCCAGCCTGATTTCTTATAGAACCCAGGATCTCTAGCACAGGAATGGAGCCACCTACAATGGGCTGGGCCCTCCCCCATCAATCACTAATAAAGAAAATATCTAGCTGGACAATGGTAGTGCACACATCAATCCCAATACTTGGGAGGCAGAGGAAGATGGATCTCTAAGAGTTTGAGGCCAGCCGGGCGATGGTGGC
>NC_022012.1:15756352-15758720 GCF_000317375.1 Microtus ochrogaster
AGACCAGCCTGGTCTACAGAGCTAGTTCCAGGACAGGCTCCAAAGCCACAGAGAAACCCTGTCTCGAAAAACAAAAACAAAAACAAAAAAAAAGAAGAAAGGAAGAAAGAAAGAAAATGCCTCACAGCCAGATCTTATGACGATGTCTTACTGTTTCTTTCCTGCTCCTCCTCCTGCTCCTCCTCCTCCTCCTCCTCCTCTCCTCTTCTTCTTCTTCTTTTGGTTTTCGAGACAGGGTTTCTCTGTGTAGCTTTGGATCCTATCCTGCAGCTCACTCTGTAGACCAGGCTGGCCTTGAACTCAGAGTGCTGGGATTAAAGATGTGCTCTTACTTAGTGTTTCTACTGCTACAATGAAACATTGTGACTAAAAGCAAGTTGGGGAGGAAAGGGTTTACTTGGCTTACACTTCCACATCACTGTTCATCAAAGGAAGTCAGGACAGGAACCTGGAAACTGGAGCTGATGCAGAGGCCATGGAGGGGTGCTGCTTACTGACTTGCTCCTCATGACTTGCTCAGGCCGGTTTCTACAGAACCCAAGACCACTAGCTCAGGGATGGGACCACCCACAGTGGGCTGGACCCTCCCCCATTGATCACTAACTGAGAAAATACGTCATGCTGGATTTCATGGAGGCAGCTCCTCAGTTGAGGTTCCTTCCTCTGATGACTCCAGCATTTCTCGATTGAGGTTCCTGCTTTTCCACTAACTCTGTGTGTCAAGTTGACAAGACTAGCCAGCACAGACAGGAAACCAAGAAAAAAGCAGATGGTTAGGGACAAGATAACTTCCCTGCAGTGATCTGCTTCCTTCAGCTGGGTCCCACCTCCTAAAGTTTTCACAGCCTCCTAAAACTATGCCACCAGTTGGGGACAAAATGTTCAACCAGAAGACCATAATGGAAATTTCTGTCTTTTGATTTATTTATTTTACTTATATGAGTGTTCTATCTGCATGTATGCCTTTATGTCAGAAGAGGGCATTACATCCCACTGTAAGATGGATGTGAACCACCATGTGGTTGCTGGGAATTGAACTCTCTGAGTTCAAAGCTAGCCTGGTCTATACAGTGAGTTCAGGACAGCCAAAACTACACAGAGAAACCCTGTCTTGAAAAACTAAACAAAAACTTCTTTATGTATTTTTTTTTGTATGTGAGTATTTTGTCCGCATGTTCATCTGCACACCAGAAGATGGCATGGGATCCCATGGAATTACGGTTACAGGTGTTATGAGCTTCCATGTGGGTTCTGCTAATTGAATTCAGTACCTCTGGAAGAGCAGCCAGTGCTCTTAAACACTGAGCCATCTCTCCTGCCCCAAAGCTTTAGTGAGTCATGGTTTCTGGTTGAACTAGTTCAGGGTGGTGTAACCTGTTTCACCAAGTCTCACAGGGCCCACCTACTAGGCTTCATACTGGGTGCTTCACTGTGATGCCAGAGGTTGTGGCTCTGTGATCTAGCATGTACAGAGCTGTAGGTTTATCTGGGCAGTGGTGGCACACATGAGTTCCAGGACAGCTAGAGCACAAAGAAACCCTGTCTCGAAAAAAAACAATACAAAAAATAACAAAAAACAAAAACAAAGCTGCAGGTTTGATCCCCAGAGCGAAATCCACCAAGCATGGTGGTATACACCAATGATTTCAGCTGTCAAGAGAATCAGATGTCCAAGGTCACCTTCAGCAAGGCCGTCTGGGGCTGTACAAGGCTCCATCTTAAACAAACAAGCATGGGTGCAGGGCAGGATGGCCAAGTGGATAAGGCACTGGCCACCAAACCTGATGACCTGCTACTGATTCCCAGATGGTGGAACAGAGTAGAAGGAAGGAGGTGGACTCCCCAAACTGTGCCTTGATCCCAAGTGTGCTAAACATGCATTTTCTTCCCTATATTTCCTAGTTATACATTACATTTTTAAAAATGAACTACACAATCACAATACCTTAATCAAGAGCAGAAATACATATACATATAGCAAAATTGGCCTTAAAATCCATACCAATGCAAATTATTCATACCTATATCATTTCCCCCTTTAAATGTAAAAGAACATTTATAAACAATATTTTGGGAACATGGGCGCAGTTTTTTCTTTCCAACCTGCTTTCTGCTGAATGTGGGCGCTGTTTATCAGATCTTTCATGGTATAACCTGTGTGCCAGGGTCATCTCAGTTGGCAGCTGAGTGAAGTAATTTTTTGAAGATATTCACAGCAACTTTTCGGGAGGTCGTGGTCTATCATACCAAATTGGGATAGAAGAAATCCACAGGGTCTGGTCCTCTGTGAAAACAAAAGAAGACCCTCTCCAAAGCATCATATCCTTAGACCCAAATTTTGAAATCATAATACCTTTATATCCATTCT
>NC_022012.1:15760400-15761893 GCF_000317375.1 Microtus ochrogaster
CAGCAACCACATGGTGGCTCACAACCATCTGTAATGAGGTCTGGTGCCCTCTTCTGGCCTGTAGGCATATACACAGACAGAATATGGTATACATAATAAATAAATATTTAAAAAAATCAAAATCTTGTTGATTTTAAAATCACAGAAGCCTTGTGCATGCTGACAGATCATTCTAGTTCTGGCCATCCGATAAACAGGTGAAGTGATGGGATGGTCAGAAGGTATCTTATTGGAAGCATGGCAGGTCATACCTGTCATCCTAGAACTTCAGAGGAGGAGGACAGAGGATCAGGAGTTCAAGACCATCCTCAGCTCCTTAAGAATTCCAGCCTGCCAGGTGTGGTGGCGCACATATTTAATACCAGCACTTGGGAGGCAGAGGCAGGTGGACTTTTGTGAGTTTTAGGGCACCTGGTCTACAGAGTGAGTTCCAGGATACCAAAGATACACAGAAAAAACCCTGTGCCGAAAAAAACAAAAAATAAAAGTATATTAAAAAGAATTTCATGCCCAGCAAAATTCTTCAAAGACCTCAAAAGAATGGTTCTCAACTTCATTTGGAAAAGCAAAAACCCAGGATAGCCAGAACAATCCTGTACAATAAAAGAACTTCTGGAGGCATCACAATCCCTGACTTCTACTGCAGAGCTACAGTACTGAAAACAGTCTGGTATTGGCATAAGAACAGACAGGAGGACCAGTGGAACTGAATAGAAGACCCTGATATCAATCCACACATCTTCAAACACCTGATCTTTGATAAAGAAGCAAAAAATATCAAATGGAAAAAAGAAAACATATTTAACAAGTGATATCTGGCATAACTGGATATCAACATGTAGAAAAATGAGAATAGACCCATTATCTATCACCATGCACAAAACTCAAGTCCAAATGGATCAAAGACCTCAACATAAAGCCAGCCACGCTGAACCTTATAGAAGAGAAAGTGGGAAGTATACTGGAACGCATTGGCACAGGGAACCACTTCCTAAATATAACCCCAGCAGCACAGACGCTGAGAGAAACAATTAATAAATGGGACCTCCTGAAACTGAAAAGCTTCTGTAAAGCAAAGGACATGGTCAACAAGACAAAACGACAGCCTATAGAATGGGAAAAGATCTTCACTAATCCCACATCAGACAGAGATCTGATCTCCAAAATATACAAAGAATTCAAGAAATTGGACACCAAAAGATCACATAATCCAATAAAAATATGGAGTACAAACCTAAACAGAGAACTCTCAACAGAGGAATCTAAAATGGCTGAAAGACACTTAAGAAAATGTTTAACATCCTTAGTCATCAGAGAAATGCAAATCAAAATAACTCTGAGATTCCGTCTTACACCTGTAAGAATGGCCAAGATCAAAAACACTGATGACAACTTATGCAGGAGAGACTGTGGGGAAAAGGGAACACTTCTGCATTGTTGGTGGGAGTGCAAGCTGGTGCAGCCCCTTTAGATATTAGTGTGGCGATTTCTCA
>NC_022012.1:15763704-15765721 GCF_000317375.1 Microtus ochrogaster
ATTTATTTATTTATTTATTATGTATACAGTATTCTCAGTACTCTGCCTGCAGGCCAGAAGAGGGCACAGATCTCATTACGGATGGTTGTGAGCCACCATGTGGTTGCTGGGAATTGAACTCAGGACCTTTGGAAGAGCAGGCAGTGCTCTTAACCACCAGCCATCTCTCCAGCCCCATCAGATCAGTTTTAAAGGAGGAGAACACAAGGCATTCCATTGAATTCAGTAGACTTGTCTGCAGTTACCCTGCTCCAGTCAGCTACTGCACATATGTAGACTCTTGCTTATGATCTTCCTGGTGGGTACCCATCCGGGGATGGGAAAGGCTCAATTTGCTGATGCAGAGTTGCCCAGTTAATAGCCAGGTAGCCTGGCCTCTCTTCATCCCTCTACCCCCATTTTTCTTTCTTGTTTATCTTTGAAGCATTCTCATACAGTTCAGGCTCACCTCAAGTCCACTCTGTAGCAGAGGCTGACTTTGTACTACTGATCTTCATGCCTGTAAATTCCTATTTCTGAGCCCACAGGCGTGTACCACGTGCTTAGTTTACTCAGTGTTGGTGATGGAATCCAGGGCTCCATGCATACTAGGCAAGCTCTACAAGCAAGAATTACACTCCTGGCCCATATGTGACACTTAAAAAGGTCTAGTATGGCCAGGCGGTGGTGGCACATGCCTTTAATCCCAGCACTTGGGAGGCAGAGGCAGGTGGATCTCTGTGAGTTCAAGGCCAGCCTGGTCTAGAAGAGCTAATTCCAGGACAGGAACCAAAAAGCTACGGAGAAACCCTGTCTTGAAAAAAAAAAATCTAGTATGGCTGGTAGTGCTGGCACAGGCCTTTAATCCCAGCACTCTGGAGACAAGGCGGGTGGATCTCTATGAATCTGAAGACATCCTGATCTACATTACAAGTCACAGGCCAGGCAAGGTTACATAGACCCTGTCTCAAACGAACAACCAACCAAATTCTAGTATGTAAAGTGAACACTTGTAATCCTAGTACTTGGGGGAAAGAGGCAGGAGGATCCTGAGTTGAAGGCCAGTTCAGTCTGTATAGCTAGACCCTGTCAAAAAACAAAAGCAAGCCTTACAGAGAACCACGGTTTAGTTCCCAGTGCCTGCATGGCAGGTCATACCACCTGGCTTCCTGGGTACTACCCATGCACATGCATGTGGTATACATACATGCAGGCAAAACAGTGATACACATTTTTCCCCCCCAGAGGGGCTTAGAGAGATGACTCAGTGGTTAGAAGTGTACTGTGTTGCAGAGGATCTGAATTTTCACACACACAGAACAAATAAAACTAAAAATTAGGGGGTTGGAGAGATGGCTCAGCAGTTAAGAGCACTGGCTGCTCTCCCTGAGGACCTGGGCAAATTCCCAGTACCCAGCTTACAACTGTCTCTAACTCCAGTTCTAGGGGATCTTACACCCTTACATATACGTAGGCAAAACACCAATGCACATAAAAATAAAAATTAATCACCAACAGTGGTGGCATACACCTTTAATCCCAGCAACTGGGAAGCAGAAGCAGGTGAATCTCTGTTTGAGCCAGCCTGGTCTACAGAGCAAGTTCCAGGACAGCCAGAGGGCTACACAGAGAAACCTGATCTTGAAAAACTTTAAAATAAATAAATAAAATTTGTGTGTCTGTCATCTGTAGGCTGAGTGTGTTTTATGCTGAGTGTGTGTGTGTGTGTGTGTGTGCACCTAAGGACGCCGGATTCCTTAGGACTGAATTCCTATTCAGTCTATAGGAATTGTGAGCCATTTGAGATGTTGGCTGGGAACAGAATTTGGGTCCTCTGTGCAAGCAAGTGCTCTTGACTGCTGAGCCATTTCACCAGTCATCGAAATATTTATTTTTGAGAAGAGTCTCATTATATAACCTTGACTGGCTTGGGACTCACTACGTGGATGACTAGGACACAACTCACAGACTGACCTGGTGAGATTAAGGGCAAATGTCACCAAGCCCCATCTCTCTCTTGCTTTTTTTTTTTTTTTTT
>NC_022012.1:15766086-15770464 GCF_000317375.1 Microtus ochrogaster
CAAGATTTATTTATTATATATACAGTGTTCTGTCTGCATGTATGCCTGTACACCAAAAGAGGGAACCAGATCTCATTACAGACGGCTGTGAGTCATCATGTGGTTGCTAGGAATTGAACTCAGGTCTTCTGGAAGAGCAGTCAGTGATCTTAACCTCTTAGCCATCTCTCTAGTTCAAGCCCCATTTTAAAATAAATCTTTTTTAAAAAAATTATTTTTAATTTTATGTGCACTTGTTTGCCTGCATTATCCGTATGAAGGTGTCGGATCAGTTGATACGGACTTACCGGCAGTTCTGAGCTGCCATGTGTGTCTGGGACTTGAACCCAGGTTCTCTGCAAGAGCAGCCAATGCTCTTAATTGCTGACTCATCTCTCCAGATCCTTAAATAAATTCAATACCATAGGCTGCCAGTCTTGGCGGCTTGGGAAGCAGTAGCCGGGGGATCACTGCCAGTGATTTCCTGACATAAAACATGGTGTTGTTGTCCTTTATTTATAGGAAAAGAAAAGAAAAAAAAGCTGCCTTTTTTTTTTTTTTTGTGGTTTTTCGAGACAGGGTTTCTCTGTGGTTTTGGAGCCTGTCCTGGAACTAGCTCTTGTAGACTAGGCTGGTCTCGAACTCACAGAGATCCGCCTGCCTCTGCCTCCCAAGTGCTGGGATTAAAGGCGTGTGTCACCACCGCCCGGCTGCCTTTTTGCTTGAATCCCTGGCTGTCCTGGAATTTGCTATGTAGGAGACCAAGTAGGGCCAGGTGGTGGTGGTACACACCTTTAATCCCAACACTCCGGGAGCAGAAGAAGGAGAATCTCTGAGTTGAAGGCCAGCCTGGTCTACACAGCAAGTTCCAGGACAACCAGGGCCTCACAGAGAAACCCTGTCTTGAAAAACAAAGCAAAAAAGGTTGGCATTAAACTCACAAAAATTCACTTGTCTCTGCCTTCCGAATGCTGGGATTAAAGGCGTGGGATACCATGCCTGATCACTACCAGATATTTTTTCTTTTTTTATTTTTTTTTTAAAAAATGTTTATTTATTATTATGTGTTCAACATTCTACCTCTATGTAGCCTGCATGCCAGAAGAGGGCACCAGATCTTATCACAGATTGCTGTGAGGAACCATGGTGGTTGCTGGGAATTGAACTCAGGACCTCTAAAAGGGCAGTCAGTGCTCTTAACCTCTGAAGCATTTCTCCAGCCCCAACCACCAAATATTTTTCAAACTCAAGTAGAGGCTTGGAATCTCTACACTTGCACCAAGTTCTACCCTCCTCCCTTCTTAGGAACGGGAAGGAAAATTGTGACCTGCTGTGCCCACCTCACACACTGCACATTTCACGCACTCATCCTGCTACCCACCGATTCTGAACCCGAGGGCGGCTAGGAGCTGATGGCAGCTCAATAAATATTTGGAAAGCTAAGTAATGGGCCTCAGCAGGTTCTGCAGGAAATGTGGCCAGGGCAGAGCCTTGCAGAGCAGTCAGGGCCACGCCAGCGCCAGGATCAAAGAGTTTCCCAAGCCTGCCCTTGGCCTCGCGTGGGCTCTGTACCGTCCTTGGGCAGTCTGACCGTTCCTCGGCTTCGGTTCCCACCCTGGGTGCTCATTTCCGAGCCTAAGGGCTCGCTTTTATCCCGCCTATCTCCCATCAGGACCACAAAGTCCCCTCCCCCACCTTGAGTCCTCGCCGCAGTGGTGCTCCCTTTGCGCATGCTCCCCGGGTTGAGGCCCAGTTTGGAGCTGTGCGCATGCGCAGAGCCGCCCAGCGCCCCAGCGTCAGGATCTTGTGCGGCTTCTGGACCCACCCACCCCCTCGCTTCCTCAGAGGACCGGCGCGCGTGCGCGCAGCGAACTCCTGCGCGTGCGCACAGGGAGCGGAAGGGTGGCCTGGCGCGCGCACGAGGCCGGGCGGGCGGCGGAAGCCGGAGTCGTGGACTGGGCAGGAGGGAGGCGGGCGCGCGCGTGGCAGGCGCGCGGGCTGCGTGTGTTGGGGGGCGGCCTGTCGGAGCTGAGCGGGCACGCGCGCGAGGCTCTCTCCTCGCTTGGTAGCGGCGGCGACGGCTTCTTTGTTTCGCGAGGAGAAGCGAGACGCCCACTCTGTGTCTGACCCCTCGAGGAGGGTTGGGGGAGGCGCCAGGAAGGATACGGCGCCGGTACCTCCGGGTAAGGAACGGAGACTCGCAGGCGAAACGAGGCGCCCGGGGCTTGGGGAAGACGGTTTGAATGAAGCCGAGGCGCCGGGAGGGGGAGGGGGCAGCCGGGCGACCCGAGCGGGGTCAGGGTACGGCGGCGCCCGAGGGTCAAGAAGCCTTGCGCGCGGCTCAGGCCGCAGTGCAGCGAGACCGTGGCCGCTTCCCGGCTCCGTGGCCGGCGAGGCGGGTGGCCCTGGGCCTCCTGGAGGCCGCGCGCGCGTTCTCGTGAGATCTTGGGACAAAGCTCCCTCCCTTTGGCGTTCCAGAGATTCAGATCTCTCAACTTCAGTTTCTGTGACCCCAACTTTCAACAATGGCTGGCTGTTTGGTCTTTTCTGTCCTGTTTGTAACGGGTGCGATCTTAATGCGCTGTGGTCGGGCGTCTGGAACAACATTTTACCTCAGATATTGATGTCCAGAGTGGCTTGGACGCAGTCAGGAACCCTCTTCGTTCCCAAGATATCTCTTGTTTTGACAAATTTTATTATTGAAGATCTTGAAGGAAAAGTAAATAACTTCTTCCGTTCCTTGCAGGTAGTGACTTTGAAATGTTTTCCTAAAAACTGAAAGATGCCTAGGAACGTTTGCTCACGGAGGCATTGTTTTTCTCTCTAGTCCCTTGGCCCTCCCTTCCCTGCTTTCCAGATAGGGCTTTTTATTTTAAAGCATCGAAGCCATCGACTTGATGCCCTCCCCACTTGCAGGGAGTCCAGCTGCTTCTCAGGATTTGGAAACAAGTTTAGTTTCAATTGACAGACTGGCTTTGAGTTTCAAGCCCCGCGCCGGTCTCCGCACCGTTGGTTTCCTCCTTTGTACAAGGGAAAAACTGGACAAATAGTTCCTGCATTATCATCATTATTATTGTGATTTCGGAGACAGGATCTCATAGAACCAAAGCTGACCTCCAACTCCTTAAGTAGCCCAGGCTGGCCTTGAATTCCTCCTCCTCCTGCCTCCACCTCCCAAGTGCTGGGATGAGAGGTGTTCAGCGAGTGTTCTTTTTTTTTTTTTTTTTTTTTTTAAAGATTTATTTATTTATTATGTATACAATATTCTCAGTACTCTGTCTGCAGGTCTGTCTGCAGGCCAGAAGAGGGCACCAGATCTCATTACAGATGGTTGTAAGCCACCATGTGGTTGCTGGGAATTGAACTCAGGACCTTTGGAAGAGCAGGTGGCGCTCTTAACCTCTGAGCCATCTCTCCAGCTCCATCAGCGAGTGTTCTTGCACTGTCCTTGACTGCTCCGCGGATAGTCAGTCCTTACTGTGTGACACATGTCTTCAGGGCAAGGGGCTGGAAATGAGAGGGCATTTTCCTTGGCCTGCAGATGTATTCATTCATTTTAAAAGTGCTTGGTTTGTTTTGACTTTTTTGTTTTCTATGGTCTCACTGTGTAGCCCTGGCTGTTCTGGAACTCTCCATGTGTCTGGCTGGCCTCAAACTGACACATATCTGCTTATCTCTGTTGTCTGAATGTGGGAACTAAAGGAGGGGCATCACCATGCCTTGTGGGCCTACTCGTGATTTATTTTTTATTTTTGGAGACTGGGGTTTCAACAGTCGTGGCTGGCATCAAACTCGCTCACTCCATAGACCTGAACTCACAGAGATCCTCCTGCTTTTGCTTCCCAAGTGCTGGGATTAAATGTGTGTGCTGCCACCACCAAGCTCGTAATATTTCTTTTCTTTTTTCTTGTTTTTTTTTTTTTTTTTTCTCTTTTCTTGTTTCTTTCTTTTTTGGCTTTTCGAGATGGGGTTTCTCTATAGTTTTGGAGCCTGTCCTGGAACTAGCATATAGACCGTGCTGGCCTCGAACTCCCAGAGATCCACCTGTCTTTGCCTCCCAAATGCTGGGATTAAAGGTGTGCGCCACCACTGCCCGGCTTGGGTGTTACTACTTTTTTTGAACTGAAAACATTTTTTTGTAGGCTGGAGAGTTGACTCCATAGTTAAGAGTACTTGTTGGTTAGGACCTGGGTTCAATTCCCAGCACCCATACGGATGTTCACTACCTCCTTAGGCAACAATCTTGATATACATGCACGCAAAACACTCATACACATAAAAGAGTAAAAATTAAAAAACAACTTGTTGCCGGGCGATGGTGGCGCACGCCTTTAATCCCAGCACTCGGGAGGCAGAGGCAGGTGGATCTCTGTGAGTTCGAGACCAGCCTGGTCTACAG
>NC_022012.1:15770564-15771139 GCF_000317375.1 Microtus ochrogaster
CAACTTGTTTAATTTTGTGTGATATGTGGAGGAGCAGATTTTTGCCCATGGGTCTTGGGGATTGAATTCCAGGTCATCAGATTGACAGCAAGTGCTTTTGCCTGGTGAGCAATCTTGCCACCAGGTAGTTCTTCAGAGCTCTAATTCATATGCAGACCCCTGAGTCTTGGCATTCATCCTGTGAAACAGGTGTGACCGGTGCCACCTTACCTGGTGATGGGCTTCAGTGAAATGACATTAAAAGTTAGTCTTCTGGTTTCATTGTTGTTATTTTATTTTGTGGTGTTGGGAACAACGCAGAGCTTACAGTGAAGGTGTGGTTTGAATGAGACTAGCCCCCAGAAGCTCATACATATTTGAAAGCTTGCTGGACCTGTTTTGGGGAAGGTTTAAGTTTTGTGACCTTTTTAGAGGAGGTGTTTCACTGTTGGTGGGCCTTGAGGCTCAAAAGCCCATGCCAGCCCTGGTCTCATTCACTCTCTTTCTTGTGTATTGAATGTAAATGAGTTTGAGGCCAGCCTGGTCTACAGAGTGAGTAGGGGGCCAGGACTGTTCTCTCTCTCTCTCTCTCTCTC
>NC_022012.1:15771384-15780611 GCF_000317375.1 Microtus ochrogaster
CTGGAACTCACTCTGTAGACCAGGCTGGTCTCGAACTCACAGAGATCCGCCTGCCTCTGCCTCCCGAGTGCTGGGATTAAAGGCGTGCACCACCACTGCCCAGCCTCATTTTTTTTTTATTTAAGAAAACCACCACCAAGATTTTATTCTTGAATAAATGCTCAGTCTACAGCCAGGTTAGATGACAGACAGGTGGGCAGAATGGCAGGAAGTGCATATCCAGGTGCCTCTTACTGTGGGTGCCATGAGAGGCAGGGTCAGCTGAGGAAGGCAAGCAGGTACACGAGCTGAAGGGGACAAACTGAACCACTTAGAGTCCACTCTGTACGCCAGGAAGAGCAGAAGGAACCATTTCCCCATAGTTTAAATGGTGGTGCCAGAGGGAGTGGTCCTGAGCTCCCAGGCCCCTCCCAGGTTCCCTGTGCCCCACACAAGGCATATGGAGTCCCAAAAGTACATGTCAGGGCCACCTGCTTGCCACCGTGTTTTCCTCACAGATCCGTCTGGGGAGCCTCTGCCTGCTGGGTCTGAGTCCTTTCTAGGTACACACTGGGCTCCTGAGCACCACAGGTAGCGATACCCTGGGCTACTAGGTGCCAGACTGCTGGCCAGGGGAGAAGGGAAGGAGGGTGGGCCTTCATGCTCCTTCACAGGCCAGGCTCAGTGCTGGCGCTCTGGTTCCGACCTCCCTAGGAATTCCCTCATATCCGTGGAAGCTCAGGGCTCTTGTAGATGTATTTATGTCTGTAACCAAGGTCTGAGTGAAAGGGGACATCCTCAGCATGCAAGATGAGCCGAGGACAGGAGATGGGCTTCACATTCCCTCATTTGCGAATTTAATTCCACTGCTTGTAATGGGGTCGAGGAAGAACCCGCCAAAGCCAGGGAAGTTCGATATATCACTGAAAATGGGTGACTTTGCTTCTTCACGGATATTTGTGAATGGAGACTCCAATATGAGGGCATCTGGCAGAGTCTCTCTCTCACAGGTGCCATACCAGATTCGTTGCCACTCCAGTGCCCAGTGAATGGCCCCAAATATACACAGGGTTGCCACCACTTCTTGCTTTGATCCAAAGACATGGAGCACATCATGCCTCATACCTCGCTCCAGTGGTGTTCCCACTGAGTCACCCCGGCCTCTGTAATCGAAGGTGATGGCCACTGGTAACCAAGGAAACTCAGCACCTTGTACAGCTCCACAGTGGTCGCCTCCTCTGGTGCCTGCATTCCCATGCAGGTATAGAATGATGGGGTGGTTAGAAGCCAAAGCATCCTCATATCACATCTGGTTCTTCCCTTGAGCATTTTTTCACCAGGTAGACGGGATGGTGTGCCAGACTCCAATAGTCACATCATCCTCTGGCTGGAGGTAGTAATTGTAGGTATGATTCAAACCTTGATCCTGTGGTTTTTTTCCAAGTCGGTGAAATAGGGGACCCTGACAAAATTCAAGAAAATTAGTTTGGCCTGTATCCCAGGACACAGTTTGACAAGAAAAGGAATGGCAATGTAGAACCCCAGAACACAGAGAATTATATTCCTCAGTCAGAAATACAGTCTCTTTCGTCTGCCCAGCGTCTGCTTCATGCCCGCATCACTCCCTTCCCGCCAGGTTCTGCTTCAAGCAGCAGTCGATGCTGCAGCCGCCAAGCCTGAGGAGGATGAGCCTGAGGCAGCGCAGCGCTCATGCTCCCAGGTGATGCGCTCTGTCAAAGCCTGCTTCCTCATCCTCCTGTCAGCCAAGCAGTCCTAGCAGACCTTGGTGCTGGTGCTCTCGCCGGGAGCCTACTGCCAGTCACTGGCCAGGACTGTTACATAGAGAAACTGTCTTGAAAAAAAAATTATTTCATAAAATGAGTGTAATGTGTGAAGAGTGTGTCACAGTGGCTTATGGAGGTCAGAGGACAATTCTGTGGAGTTGGTTCTTCCACATTTATGTGGGTTCTTATTTTTTGTTTGTTTGGTTGGTTGGTTGGTTGGTTTTTTTGTTTGTTTCGAGACAGGGTTTCTCTGTAGCTTTGGTGCCTGCCCTGGAACTAGCTCTTGTAGACCAGACTGGCCTCAAACTCACAGAGATGCACCTGCCTCTCTGCCTCTAGAGTACTATGGGTTCTTATTCTTATGTCACACTTTTACAGCTGAGCCATTTCTGTTTCATGAACTCTTTGGGTTTTTTTTTGTTTTTTGTTTTGTTTTTTTTTTAAGGACGTGGTTTCTCTGTGTAGATTTGGTGCCTGTCCTAGACTAGCTCTTGTAGAGCAGACTGGCCTTGAACTCAGAGAGATCCACCTGACTCTGAGTGCTGGGGTTAAAGGCCTGCACCACCACCTGGCTTGCTTTTTTTGGTTGTTGTTGTTTATTGTTGTTTTTTTGTTTGTTTTTGTTTTTTTTTTTGGGGGGGGAGGGATGTTTAAAAGCTCTGAATGAAAATGGCCGTATAATCTGGGATATGTCAAGACCAAGAGATCTTACTGATGTCATCTCTTAGAGGAAGTGTTTAGCTCATTAAGGTAACTAGTGATTTTGATGTTTCTTGTGTAACTGCAGCTGCTGCTGTGAAGGTTTCTGTTTGTACAGTTGAGTGGCATGTTAGGGGAAGGCTTTGTCTGGGGCTTGACTTTCCCACAGCTTCGTAAAAGGAAGGGGGCCCTCATTGGCTTCCCTTTGTTTCCCACCAGGAAGGCACTGTATTAGAAATAAGCAAGTGGATGTTAGCAGACAGATCAGCCTTGACACCTTCCTGTCCTTGCACCCCAAGATGTTTCTAGAACTTATGAAATAGACTCATATAGTTTAGGCTGGCCTCAAAATCATTACGTGGCCGGGTGATGGTGGCGCACGCCTTTAGTCCCAGCACTCGGGAGGCAGAGGCAGGCGGATCTCTGTGAGTTCGAGACCAGCCTGGTCTACAGAGTGAGTTCCAGGACAGGCTCCAAAACCACAGAGAAACCCTGTCTCAAAAAACCAAAAAAAAAAAAAAAAAATCATTATATGCCTGAGAGTGACCTTGACCTTGAACACCTTCCCTTGTTTCCCAAGTGGTGGGATTTTTGGGTGGGGTTGTGGGCTCTGTTTAGGTCTCATTATGTAGTCTAGCTGGCCTGGTACTTGAAGTGAAGCTCATGTCGATCTCCATGTTGAGGTCCTTCTGCCTCACCCTCCCAAGTACCAGGGTTATAGGTGTAAGCCACTGTGCCCAGCTAACAGTTCAGCTTTTGTTGCGTGTGTTCACCATTCAATGTGTGGTAAAGTTGCTGGAGGTGTAGCTTGGTTTGTAGAGTGCTTGAAGTCTGAGACTCCACCTCAAGCACTGTGTAAACAGTATGGTAGTGTATGCCTGTGACCCCAACACTTGGAAAGGAGAGGTGGGAGTATCAAAAGTACAAGCTCAAGCTGGGTGTGGTGGTGTTGCCTTTAATCCCAGCTCTCAGAAGCAAAGACAGGTGGAGATAGATGAACTTGAGGCCAGTCTGATCTACATAGTTCCAGGCCAGCTAGGGCTATCTGGTGAGACTGTCTCAAAAATACAAACAAAAGCATCAGATCCAACAACAGAAAAGCAAGCAATATGTGCCCATTTTTAACAGTATGGCTCTTTGTCAGTTTTAAGTTGTTTTGCCAGTTAGGTATGCTTCACTGGTTCAGGAAGCAGGTGGCTTCATGACAGTTGCTGTATCACCTGTGATAGTTGGGGGGGGTGTGTGTGTGGATCAGGGACATCTGATGTGTTTCTTGCCTGTCCTAAAAGTCTCAGGAGAGTTGCACTCTGAGCCATCTCACTGTGCCTTTGAAGTTGGACCTGGAATCCTGGTGGGCTATGTGTGATGCTGGTGGTAGCCACTGCTGTTCATTTTCCAGTGTCCTGTGCCTGGAGTCTCAGTGACCTGTTGTTCCTTGCTTCTCTGTCAACTACAGTCTTCTATGCCCCTGGTGGTAGCTTCCCCCCACCTATGTTATTTGTGAATACAGCAAGCTAGTGGGAACTAGTGAGAGGCCTAATGGGCTGGAACTAGTCTTAATCAAGAAAAGGGAGATGGAGCCGGGCGGTGGTGGCGCACGCCTTTAATCCATCCCAGCACTCCGGAGGCAGAGGCAGGCGGATCTCTGGGAGTTCGAGGCCAGCCTGGTCTACAAGAGCTAGTTCCGGGACAGGCACCAAAGCTACAGAGAAACCCTGTCTCGAAAAACCAAAAAAAAAAAAAAAAAAAAAAAAAAAAAAAAAAAAAAAAAAAAAAAAAAAAAAGAAAGAAAAGGGAGATGGACAGGACAGGTTTGTGTAACCTGCTGCAGATACTGCAAATTGGGGAGTGGGCACAGTCTGGCCAGTGGTGGCATGCCCATCCTGGGGTGGAGAGGTTAAGTGTCTGTGCTCCAGCCTTGTAGCCCCACTCCCACCCCTGCACTGTTCAATTCAGAGAACTCCCTGAGGACTGAGACCAATCTGACTCTCAGGGTGTTCATCTTAAGTGGCATTCAAGTGAGTGAAAATAGAAAGGATGTAAGAGCTTAGTACCACACACAGTTTCTTTTCTTTAAAGATTTATTTGTTATGTATATAGTGTTTGGGGCACCGGATCTCATTACAGATAGATGTGAGCCATCATGTGAGACCTGGGAATTGAACTCAGGATCTCTGGAAGAGCAGTCAGTGTTCTATGTGAATGCAAGTGTCCCAGAGGCCAGAAAAAGATATTTATTGGATCCCCTGGAGCTAGAGTTACATCCAACTCATGGATGCTAAGAATTTAACTTAGGTCCTCTGTAAGAGCTGCAATTAGGGTTTCTCTGTGTTTCTCTGGCTGTCCTGGAACTTGATCTGTAGACCAGGCTGGCCTTGAACTCACAGAGATCCTCCTGCCTCTGTCTCCTGAGTGTTGATATTAAAGTTTTGCTCCACCATTGCCTAGCTTAGCAAGTGTCCTTAATCACTGAACTCTCTCCAGCTCCTAACTTGCTCCTTGAAATAAGACTCTGTCTCAACCTGGAGTATGTTCATTCACTGGTTTAGACTGACTGGTGAGCCCAGGGTCCTGTCACTCCCCTGTGCTGGGATTACAGTTGTGGCACTGTCCACCTACATTTTTATTTATTTTTTTTATAGCTATGTCTACTTGCAGATGTGCAGGCACGTGTGTGTGGTGGCCCATGGTTGACATCTTCCTTAATTTCTGTCTGCCTTGTATTTTGAGCTTTTGAAACCAGACCTCACTGGGCTAGTCTTCTGAGCCCCTTTGCTATCGTGGACACACCTACCTAGTATTTACGTGAGTGTTTTCAGAGCAGCTGCTTTGCTCACTGAGCCGCCTTCCCAATCCCTCAGTTGCTTTCTTAGTGAGGTAGGCAGAGGCTGATTGCCCCTATCTTGATGCACTCATTTGGTTACTGTTCCCTGTGCAGAGCTTCCTTCCTTGTTCTTTCTCGGTGTTTGCAGGCTGGTTGACTGATGGTAGGTAGCTCTGTACACTTTCTACCTTTTCTGCAGCCCGATGTTTAGAGACAGCAGCTTGAGGAGCAAGTGCTGTTTTTATTTATAGATTGCATTTGTATGTGTATATATGTGTCATGTGTACAGGTACCCAAGGGTGCCAGAAGGATGTCAGATCCCCTGGAACAGGAGTTGTAGGATATTAGATATGTGTGTTAGGAACTGAACCCTGGCCTTCTTGAAGAGCAGTAAGTGCTCTTCACCACTGAGCCGTCTCTCTAGCCCTAAATGACACTTTCAAGAGCCTCTTGTACTTTCTGTGGTGGTTTAAATGAGTATGTTCCCCATAATCTGAAGCGTTGGAGGACTTGAGCCCCAGTTGGTGGTGCTGCCTGGGGAGGTTTAGGAGATGTAGCCTTGCTGGAGGAAGTAGATCAGTTGGGTAGTGATTTAAGAGTTCATAGTCCTACTCTTTCTGCTTTGTGTTTATGGTTGAAGACATGATTTCACAGCTCTGTGCTCCTGCTTTCATGCCCGTGCCCACCATGATGGACTCTTAGTCCGTTAGAACCATAAACCAGAATATATTCTCTTTGCCTTAAATTGCTTTTACAGTCATGGTATTTTTACCCCCACAATAATGAGTAACTAAAAGCTGGTCTTTCTTTCTTTGTTCTTTTCTTTTTCTTTTTTTCCCCTTGGGACAGGGTCTATGTTGCATTTGCTTTTCTGCACATATCTCAATGTGTAGACCAGGCTGACCTGGCCTCTTATCTCAGAGATCTGCCTACCTCTGCTCCAAGTGCTGGGATAAAAGGTGTGTGCTAACACGCCTGGCCCTCAAAGGGTGCTATTAAACTGGGTGCTGGTTTACCTGTGTAACCCTGTCAATGGGAGTTTAGGGCAGCAGAATCTAGAGCTCTAGCTTGGGCTACACAATGAAATAATGTCTCCAAAAAGAAAAAACAAAACAAAAACCCCAAAATGAAGTCTGTTTAGGAGTCACGTTGAGAGGCCGTAACAGTCAAACAGGCTTGCTCTCAGCTGATTGACAAAGGGAAGTTTGGCTTGTGCTGGGTTTGGGGTTGTAAGGAGATAGTGAGCTAGCATTTTCTGGTGCTGCTTGCAGGTTTGCCTCAGCTCTGTGTTGCTCCTCCAACTGCCTAGGAAATGGGGAAGCCCATAGGAGGAATGTTTTCTTTTTTTAAAATTTTATTTGCATTGGTATTTTCCCTGCATGTCTGTGTGTGGAGTCAGAGACAACTGTTAGCTGCCATATGGGTGCTGGGAACAGAACCCAGGTCCACGGAAGAGCAGCAGTCAGTGCTCTTTGTTTGTTGGTCCTAGGTTCCTAGTTGTCAGGACTTTTCTGTTTGTTTTTGTTTTTAAAGCTCCAGCCCTTATTTATTTATTTGTTTGTTTATTTATGGTTTTGTTTTCTGGCACAAGGTTTCTCTGTGTATCCCTGTCTGTCCGAACTCTGTGTCCTGGAACTTATTCTGTAGACCAGGCTTGCCTCAAACTTACTGGTATCCACCTGCCTCTACCACCACTCAGCCATCTTTTTTTTTTAATTCCTTGCATTATAGAACTAAATGGAAATATTCCACTCTTACATTGCCATAACAAACAGAATTTCATTAGCTTTCTCTACCTCCAGAAAAAGGGGGGGAGAAGCTTAGAAAACATGGATAACAAGTTAACAACAGGAAAAGGAATTAAAATGCTTTACTTAAAAAATCATGAGTGGAGGGGCTAAGGACACTGACTGCTCTTCCAGAGGTACTGAGTTCAATTCCCAGCAACCACATGATGGCTCACAACCATCTGCAATGAGATCTGGTGCCCTCTTCTGGCATACAGTCATACATGGAGGCAGAACACTGTATTGTATACATAAAAAATAAAATCTTAAAAAAAATCATGAGTGGACCGGCAGTGGTGGTGCACACCTTTTATCCTAGCACTTGGGAGGCAGAGGCAGGTGGATCTGTGTGAGTTCGAGACCAGCCTGGGCTACAGAGTGAGTTCCAGGACAGCCAGGGATACATGGAGAAACCCTGATACAAACAAACAAACAAAACATGAGTGGATGATAAAGTATGTAGAAGCTGAAAATTTGCAAACTATTTAAAACCTGGAACCTCTGTTCAGAAATGACACAGATGGATCATGGGTGGTACAGAACAGTAGAAAGGGATTATGAATCTGCACTCCTTGTGCCACATGTCTCCAAGAAAAAACCTGATACTGATTTAAAACTAAGCCAGGACAATGCTGGCAGCAGATCCAGCGAGGTAACCTGCTTGTCAGTAGATCCTTCCACTAGGTTGGAAAAATTTTGATCTGCACCCCAGATCTTATGAATCTCATTGATTTTTGACTACTTGACACACAATTATGCAGCCAATCAAATCATTTGGAGATTCATGAGAGGTAGTTTGAGCAGGTACACCCAAACCTGCGCTGAATCTGATATTGCCGTGAGTCATGGAAAAATGAGACTGTTACATTGCCATCTGGTGTAGCTTGGTAAAATCTAGCTGTGGAATGGCATATGTCCTTGAATGGTATAGGCCTGCAAAAACAAGGGCTTGCCGGGCGGTGGTGGCGCACGCCTTTAATCCCAGCACTCGGGAGGCAGAGATAGGCGGATCTCTGTGAGTTCGAGACCAGCCTGGTCTACAAGAGCTAGTTCCAGGACAGGCTCCAAAACCACAGAGAAACCCTGTCTCGAAAAACCACACAAAAAACAAACAAACAAACAAAAAAAACAAGGGCTTGTGCTGGCACAGGATGGTTACACCGTTGGTGGGAAGGGAATAGACAGTCTTCAACATGACCACAAAGATCTGTTTGTAACACTTAATGATGGATTTTAGAGGGCCAGCAAGAGTGATTGCCCCTCAGTTGAGTTGGAGCATATCCCCTGCCACCTGGACCTTAGTTAGCCCTTATACGCTTTTATTTTGCTACCGCCTTTTCTAAAGAGAGCCACACTGACTAGCAGGGACCACCAGCTGTAAGCTAACTTGAAGGTCTATGGGCAGCAGTGCTATTGGTTGTAGAGATGCTAATGACTTTTTCCAGTTTTTCAATGATTGTAGTAAAGGCTTTGATAATGGCATCAGTAGATCCAGCCAACGTGATAATTATCTCAGGACAATTTCCTTCTGAGATGTTGATATGTGTACCATTCTTCTCAAGAATCTTAACAGATTTTCTTTCCTTTCCAATGTCACTGCCAGCATCCTTTCCATGCACAAGTACCCTGATGGTGAGAGTGGCATTTTAATGCATCTTCAGTCATACTGGTGTTCCAGCAATTTGGGGAGCTGGACTTTGAGTGGCCAAATCTTTGGTCACTGGAGGCAAGAGTTGACTGAAGGGAAGAGGGGTGTTGGCAGGTGAAGGACTTGGTTCGAAGAAGAGGGGTCCTGCTGCTTCTGGTCTTTTGTTTAAGGCTACCCTTAAACTCCTATCCTCCAGCTTTAGCCTCTACAGTAGCTAGAGCTATGAATGTAGCTGTCACATCTGTTCTTTCCACAACCAGTTAGAGGATACTCTACTCTGCTTTTTCCTCTAGTTAGCCTGAAAACTGTTGGAACACTTGATCCTTTAACAAAAAACAAAACTTAAAACTGAATTAAACTTTGTGTGTGTGTGCACACGTGTGTGTGTGGGGGGGGAGAGCAAGAGGGCAGTCTTTTTTTGTCCTACCTGCCAGCTCCCAAATAACCATGGGGGGGAGGGAAGGAGGGAGGCAGGGAGAGAGAGAGAGAGAGAGAGAGAGAGAGAG
>NC_022012.1:15781711-15787580 GCF_000317375.1 Microtus ochrogaster
AGACCAGGCTGGTCTCGAACTCACAGAGATCCGCCTGCCTCTGCCTCCCAAGTGCTGGGATTAAAGGCGTGTGCCACCACCGCCCGGCGCCACCACCGCCCATTTTGTTTTGTTTTGTTTTTTTGAAGACAGTTTCCCAGACTGACTCTTTATTCTGAGACCTAAAATAAACCTGAACTACTGGTCTCTCACTGAACCTGAAGCTTGGTTTTTTTTTTTTTTAAGCTAATCAACTCGTCTTCATCTTCTAATGCTTTATTACTAATTTATTATCAATGTATTACAGGCATACACAGCCATGCCTAGCTTTTTACATAGGTGCTGTGGATTTGAACTCTGGTCCTCGTATTTGTACAGCCAATGGGGTTTTTTTTTTTTGTTTGTTTCTTTTTTTCTTGACAAACTCTCACTATGTAGCCCTGGCTGACCTTACAGAGCCATTCAAATTCCTGTGTTGAAGGCTTAATTAATAAAATCAGCCATAGGGAAATAAACTGTAGGAAAGCTGGCCTGTTATGTGCTGAGAAATGCTGTTTTGAAGGATACACCAGGAGGCCCTGGCAGCCGCCTTGCTGGCCTGTGCCTACTCATATCCCATGCACCTGAGGAGCCACCAGCCCTCTTCACTCCCAACCCTGTGGCTGACCCTGGGAAGTGTGATGGATTAATAGGCCTGTTCCACCATGCCCTACTTTCTGGTCTGATTTCTCTTCCTGAGATAGTGTTTTCTCCAACCAACTGAAGGCAGGGTTTGGGATCAAAGGACTTTTGATTCCCCCCCTCACTTCTCTAAGTGTCTGTGTTAAGACTGTATTGCTGTATCATCAGGAAAGGTGATTTAGACAAAAGAGAATTGTATCATTGTATCTCAGGTGCTGTCTCAAGTTGCAGAGTTGTTACAATAATGTTTTTGGTTGGGTGGCTACAAAGAAATTACTTTTCTCATGGCTTAAAAATTTTTTATTACACAGTGTAAAGGAGTATTTCACAAGATACATGACAGATTTTTCTGTGAAGCAGTAATTTTGAAGGAGTGAAGTGTTTGAAGATCACCTGATCTATCTAAAATATATCTCTGTTTGACCTTGAAAACATATCTAACATGACTAGGTTTGGTAGACTTATTAATCTGTATTTCTTTATTATCCTAAATAGCTTTTAGGGATTAAAAGTTTACATTTTAAAATGTGTTGTATAGGTACACTACCTTAAACAGGAGTAGACATACACAGTATAACCAAAATAATCTTAACTTTATATCAGTATACAAAAATTCATACCAGTGTAAAATATTTGAAACCAGTGGTTGTTCAAAAGTAGATTAACAACCCACCCTTTTATCCCATATTTTTATACTATATCCTCCTTTTTCCCCTCAGAAAGTGATCTCTGAAACTAATCTTTGTTAGCTTTTTCCCTAACCATGACCAGTAACAATTTGTAACCAACCCCCCATAAATGAGACAAACATCAATAAATCATTGGCTGACCTAAAACCATCCACCCCATGTCTTGGGAATGTGGGCATTGTGTTCTCTAGACTACTTCCTGTTGTTTGTGGGCAATGACATCATTGGGGGATCCTGAGAAAACTGAGTTAATTGTCAGGTCCTGGGAGAGCTAGATTTTGGCCAGTCTCAGTGTGTTGGGAAAATGTAGGGCTTATCTGAAGTCTGGCTGGAGAAGTCTGTGAGGCTGAACCATCTCAGCCAGCAGCTTTGAAGCTGTTCTGGATGTAGAACTCTGAGGAAAGTGCAACAGAGGCACTATGAGAGGCTGGATCCCCTGAGCCACCCATTTTCATAGGTGTCTGTTCCCCTTGCTCTGAAAACACAATCTTTCAAAGGTAACGTACATATGTGCGAACAGAATTTTTTGTTTTATGTTTGAGCAGGTAAATTATATATCACCTGTCTTGTAGGGTTTTTTTTTTTTTTTTAAGGTTTATTTCTTAGGTATGTAACCAGGATTTTCAGAGGGGGCTCTCCTGATCAAACCTGATCCTCTTTAACCGTGAACAAATCCACAGTGTTTCATTTTCTGTGGAAACAGAAGTATAACCTGTTTCTCAAAGCAATACAGTTTTTGACTTCTAAATTGAGGCATCCCTATAGTGTCTAGGCTGGTTTAGCGCAGCAGTCTCTTATACAACCCAGTGTGTCTCAGCAGGTGTGATTTCTTGTTCATTAGCTTTCAAAAAATTCAAAATTAACACAACACCGTATAGGATTTAGACACTGCATTTTTCATCTTTGCATGGCTTATGCTTTCTATATTATTTTCTTCTCTCTTTAAAGACTTTATCAGCTTTTCCCCCTATGGCTGTCTATACCCATTTTCTTTTCTTTAAGTCTACTCACAATTTTAAAAACATTGTAACCTGTTTAGGGTGTTCCCCTCCATCTGAATCTGTCCTTACTAAGCATCTGCAGTGTTCTTTGGTCACATGAGACAACTCTTAAATTGCTAGTCAGTCACCATTATGGCGGCTCAGCCCACAGGCAGCAGCAGGTAGCCACACCTTTATATGCCACTAAGCACCAGCCTACCTGAGAGACTGCAGGACTGTAGGACTAGGCTCTTTGTCCAGAAAAAATTTTTTTTCAAGACAGGGTTTCACTGTAGTTTTAGAACCTGTCCTGGAACTAGCTCCTGTAGACCAGGCTGGCCTCGAACTCAAAGAGATCTGCCTGCTTCTGCCAAGTGCTGGGGTTAAGGATTAAAGGCATGTGCCACCACCGCCCACCTTTTTTTTTTTCTTTCTCAGTCCCTATGTTTGAATAGTTGAGCCTCCATGTTAGATGTCATTTATAGACGGATATTTCTTTGGGCCTCCAGCTCACAAAAAATGACAAGGAGACTTAATATGAAAGCTCGGCCTATAGCTTAGGCTTATCCCATTAGCTCTTAAAACTTCAATTAACTCATTTCTACTCATCTGGGTCTTGCTACGTTACTCGTGGCTTTTACTTGTGCCTCTGCTGGCAATTCCTCCTTTCTTCTTCACAGAACTCTCTTCTCTGTCCCCAGAAGTCCCACCTAACCTCTTCCTGCCCAGCTAATGGCCATTAAACTCTTTACTTTTTTTTTTCAATTCTTTATTAAACCAGTCACTGTGATACATCTTCACACAGTGTAAAGGGATAGTCCACAACAGATGTAACCTTTCATTTAGGAACCAGGTCAGAGATCAGGGCACCTAAAATACTTGTGACATCTCTGTTTTGGCAAGGAGGAGGCTTTAAGGTGCCCAAAGACTTATGGCTTTTAGTCAAGAGAGAAACTCGTTACTTTATTTGGGGTCTTTTTATCATATATTGCTGGCCAAATTTTATCTCCTATTTTCATCATCACCCTTTGAAGAGGTAATGCTAACTGCTCTTATGAAATTGCAATGACAGCTCATCTGACATCCTCCAGGTGAATGGGGCTGGGAGTGGCTGGAGAGGTTGGCCAAATCCTGATTTAAGTCACAAGGAGGGAAGCAGGAAACCAAATGTTCAAATGGCAACCAACCACTGAAGTGCAATTGGCAAAAGGCTTTTTTTTTTTAATTACAGCTGTTTGATAACAGAGTTACAGAGGTTTTAGTTTACCAGAGAAGCCTGCTTTACACAGCACCAAGTTCAAGGTTATATAAAGCACAGCAGTATATTTGTCTTAAGAAAAGCAGATCTGAGGTTATGGAACATCATTTATGGTAACTGTTCTCTAGAAACTGAGGAAGGTTGCAGACATTCCTATGTTCCTTCTCATTTGTTGTCATTCCAAATTCTCTTGTCAAGAAAGATCAGCAGTAGATGTTCATGTGCCCATGTCACAAATTGATTATATCTCCCACATGACTTTATTTGAACCCCAATAGTGGCAGTCAGGGTACCCCAGTGGGTCTGCATCAGTGATCCCAGAAGTGCATTGGTAGTTTCACTTGTGTAACAGCCAAGTGTGTAGGGGAATATGTATACAATATTCTGTCTGTCTGTATGTCTACAGGCCAGAAGAGGGCACCAGACCTCATTACAGATGGTTGTAACCAGATGGTTTTACATGTGGTTGCTGGGAATTGAACTCAGAACCTTTGGAAGAGCAGGCAATGCTCTTAACCACTGAGCCATCTCTCCAGCCCGGGAAGGAAGTTCTTGACTGGTGCCTGGAGAAGGGTGAGGGAGGAGTGAAGACAAGAGCGATAGTGGGACAAGGCCAGACAGCCAGGAGGAGCCAGACTGAGGAGATTTATGCATATGAGTGTTTTGTCTATCTGCATGTATGTTTGTATACCATGTGCGTGCTGGTGCACAAGGAAGTCAGAGGAGGGCATCAGAGCCTCTGGAACTTGGTTAGGGATGATTAAGAACTTCCATTGAGGGCTGGAGAGATGGCTCTCAGAGGTTAAGAGAACTGACCGCTGTTCTGGAGGTTCTGAGTTCAATTCCCAGCAACCACATGATAGCTCACACCCATTATAATGAGATCTGAGACCTGGTGCCCAGAACACTTACATAATAAATAAATAAATACATACATACATACATACATACATACATACATACATACATACATACATACATACTTCTATTGAGCCGGGTGGTGGTGCACGCCTTTAATCCCAGCACTAGGAAGGCAGAGAGAGAGGCAAGTGGATCTGTGTGAGTTTGAGGTTAGCCTGGTCTACAAGGGACTGGACAGCCAGGACTGTTACACAAAGAAACCCTGTTTAAAAAACAAAGCAAAACAAACAAAAAAAACTTCCATTGGGTGCTGGGAATCAAACTCTAGTCTTCTGTAAGAGAACAAGTACTCTAAACTTGAGCCATCTCTCCTGCTCCCTATTAGACTCTCGGTCAATCTCAATCTCTCAATCTCTCTCTCTCTCTCTCTCTCTCTCTCTCTCTCTCTCTCTCTCTCTCTCTCTTTTCCCAAGACGGTTTCTCTGTAGTTTTGGGTCCTGTCCTGGAACTTGCTCTGTCGACCAGGCTGGCTTCAAACTCACAGAGATCTGCCTGCCTCTGCCACCCGAGTGCTGGGATTAATGGCTTGCGCCAACGCCACCTGGCCTATTAGAATCTTTTACTTTATGGGCTCCCAATAGCCTGCTCCCAGTTTTTCTGTGGTCTCTAAGATATCTCTCGAGTGATGAACTGAAGATAAGCTTTCAGGCACTTTGATAGCTGTGTGTGATGTTCTTCCTAGATGGCTTCTAGAGAGGGAGAGGGAAGTTTAGTCATCATTTAACTTTTAGGTTAAAATAGCAGCCAACCTGTCTCTCGCGGCTGTAGGTAGGTGTTTTAGTGAGCCAAGGTCTGAAGTCTTATATCTGGGCAGCATTTTTCTTTTTCTTTTTTCTTTTCTTCCTCTTCCTGCAACTGCTGTTGCTGCTATTATTGTTTGAAACAGGATCACTATGTCACCCTGGCTGGTCTGGAACTGTGTAGACCAGGCTGGCCTCAAACTCAGAGATATCCACCTGTCTCTGCTTCCTGAGTGCTGGAAATAAAGCCGTGGGCCCTGTGGGCCGTGTGGCTCTTTGCTTGAAAGTATAGAGGGAATTTTCCTTTTGTGCTGACTGCTCTTCTCTGTGGGCTGGATGGTGGTTAGAGCTCATTGATGGTGTGTATTTGTCTTTCTTTCTGTTTGTGTTTCTGTCTGTCTCTATGACCTCCCTGAGTAAGAGAACAGATGATGCCCCAGATAGTCTCCTGGGACCCAGTTGATCTTTGATGCGAGGGGAGGATATTCTCCTTCTGACCACATCAGTGTAACCTCTAAGTGTAGTTATTGATCACACCCAGATCAGATTCATCAGTCTGTTTCTTGTTTTGTTTTGTTTTTTGTTTTTTATTTTTATTTTATTTTTTTTATTTTTTTATTT
>NC_022012.1:15788960-15806262 GCF_000317375.1 Microtus ochrogaster
TTCGAGACAGGGTTTCTCTGTGGTTTTGGAGCCTGTCCTGGAACTAGCTCTTGTAGACCAGGCTGGTCTCGAACTCACAGAGATCCCCCTGCCTCTTGGACTTGAGTTTTGTGCATGGAGATAGATATGGGTCTCTTTTTATTCTTCTACATGTTGATGACCAGTTATGGCAGCACCATTTGTTAAATATGCTTTCTTTTTTCCATTTGATAATTTTTGCTGCTTTGTCAAAAATCAGGTGTTTGAAGGTGTGTGGATTGATATTCGGGTCTTCTATTCAGTTCATTGGTCCTCCTGTCGTTTGTTTGTTTTTTTCCCCTGAGACAGGGTTTCTCTGTAGCTTTGGAGCCTGTCCTGGAGCTAGCTCTTGTAGTCCAGGTTGGCCTCAAACTCACAGATATCCACCTGCTTCTGCCTCCCAAGTGCTGGGATTAAAGGTGTGCGCCACTACCGCCTGGCCCTCCTGTCTGTTCTTTAACCATCATGTGATATTTAGATAAAGCTGGTACAGTACCCACACTACTTGCCCTGGATGACTGACCCACTTGTTATGTAGACCAGAGATCCTCTGCCTTCCTATTGCTGGGGAGATGAACCTGCAGCATCATGTCCTCCTTTCTGATCTGATTTCTCTTCCTGAGATACAGTGCTTTCTCCAAAAGCAATAGAAGAAGGATTTGGAACAGAGGTTTGGATAGGGCTTGCAGGGTGGGGCACTGCGGACTGGTTGGTTCTGGCTGGCCTCTGGGCCCTTCTTTGCTGTTCTTGACCTACTGAACTGATGTCCCAGATCCCAGGATGACCAGGATTTCTTTCCAGCAGGAGACTACTGCCTACAGCTCTTGTGAAGATGTCCACTCCAGACCCGCCCCTGGGTGGAACTCCTCGGCCTGGCCCTTCACCAGGCCCTGGCCCCTCACCTGGTGCAATGCTAGGCCCTAGCCCTGGCCCTTCACCAGGCTCTGCCCACAGTATGATGGGGCCTAGCCCAGGACCCCCTTCAGCAGGACATCCCATGCCTACCCAGGGGCCTGGAGGATACCCTCAGGACAACATGCATCAGATGCATAAGGTAGGCATGCTGTGCTCTCATTTGTTCTCGAGACTTGCCTGAGCTTGGGACCTTGGTGTTCCTGCGGGAGCCTCCCCTGCAGGCTAGAAGGGACAGATTTTTGTGGAGGTAACTTGGCTTGGTTCAGATTCCCACCCTGTCTGCTCCTGTGAACAAAGGGATCAGACTGTTGTCCTGAGCCAGGAGGCTGAGCTGCCATCCCACCCTACATTTCCCATACTTGTTAGGGAACAGTGTGCCAGAGCTTTCTTTTGTTAATAAAGGGATTCCCAGATCTTTAGAGGAGGCTTAGGCTTTCCTCCTCTTCCTTCTTTTTTTTAAAGCCAGAGTTTCTTTGTAGCTTTGGCTCCTGTCCTGGAACTGGCTTTGAACTCACAGAGATCCGCCTGCCTCTGCCTATGTAGTGCTGGGATTAAAGGTGTGTGCCATCACCGCCCGGCTGAGGCTTCTCTCCTGACTGCACTGGTAGCCTGCATGCTTGAAGCAGTGCTGAGTGCTCAACCTGCTACTGAATTTAGGCTCTGGACTGCCTTCTTCCCACTTTGTAAATTTGCCAGCAAGGCTGCCAAGTAACTCTCTGTCCTGCTACCTGGTCCTCCTCTTAGAGCTGGCTGCGAGTAATAGTCTGGGCCCATGGAGGCGAGGGTGTGAGAAGATAAAGTTGAAGCTACACTAGGCTTCACCATGGCAGCTTTGTCAACTGCTCTGCCTCCCTGCAGGGTCTTCCTTGTGTTTGCTTACACCTCTGCAACTCGGTTTGGGTTGATCCCTATCCACAAATGAGGAAGGCCCTCCCTTGCCTGTCTCATCCCTCTATTTGGGTTGTCCTTGTGTGCTAACTGTGCTCTGCTTCCAATACATCCCCTTCTCTGGCTCCCTATTTTCCAGATTGTTCTGTTGTCTTAGTAGTATAGCATTTGCCTTGCCCTTTTCCTTCTGTGAAGGAAGCTGTGGGTCATATGCACAATCCAACTTTCTGGTTTATGGACTTCTGCAGCATGTCAGCCACATCCCCTCTCCCTATCTTTCTTCTCCTAGCATTGCTCACATGTTCTACTACCTCTGACAGGTGCCTTTTGGATACCTATCATATGTCCAGAAACCTGCTAGGTACTGGAGTCCTGGATGACAGCACCTCATCGACACAGAGCTCCTCCTATGCTGGAGCAAGGCTGTTGTTCAACATGAACAGTCTTGGGGGCCTGCCTATGGCCTTGGGGTGTGTACCTATGGACCCATAGGAAGCTGCCCCCATGTCCCTGTCCCAGCTTCCTTTGTTACAGCTGTACTGAACAGTGGTTTTGTGTCACTCTGCTTCATCACATGTTCGTCTGTGAGTTTTTTGCAGAGCAGGATGCTTGTTAACCAGGCCCAGTTCACAGAGGGTTCTTAAGCAATGCCCCTCTATAACCGGCTGCTGTAGCCATTTCCCTGGGAGGCATGCCCACTCCCAAAGGTGCCATGTGTCAGCCTCCCCTATACAATGCAAGGATCCTGTTTTATTGTGCTTTGCTCAGTGGCAGGATACCTCTGCAATAGCTTCTTTCCAAGCTGGCAGGCAGCTATTGAGGACATTGGAGCATCTGGTATCTCACTGTTGTCCAGTCTGTGTGCAGACCTGTTCATATGTCCCTTTGATTTATAGTCTCCAAGGATGAGGACTTTAGCCCTAGGTTTGCAGCCATGCTTCTTGGCACAGGGAATAATGAGCCAGGACAATTCCTGCTGGGAGCTGTGGCATGAATCCTTTCTTTGTGGTTCTCACTGGTTTAGAAGAGAGCTCCATGCCTCTGCTGTCCCATTGCCTAAGTAGTCACCTTCTCCAACAGCTTGATTTTTGTCTCTCTTGTCCTGACACCCAGAAGCTTTGGTGTCTGTGCCTCAGAGCTAGCCTTATGGCCCCCCTTAGGTCGACCTCTGTGTGGTCTTCCTGATGGTACTTTGCTCGGCTGTCTCTTGCTGTACTTGACTGACCTGTGTCCTTGCACTTCTCATAGCCTATGGAGTCGATGCATGAGAAGGGCATGCCTGATGACCCACGATACAACCAGATGAAAGGGATGGGCATGCGGTCAGGGGCCCACACAGGTATGGGACCCCCACCTAGTCCCATGGACCAGCATTCCCAAGGTACAGTCTGTCTAGGTCCCTGCTTCCTGTTGTTCATACACCTGCAGCCCACAGTGTACTTTCTTCCGTGGGAGGAATTTCGATAACAGCTAGGACAGCTGAGCTGTGGGGAGGGCTTGCCTGGGGCCTCCTAGGTGAGGTGCTCTGTGTAGTCTCTTGCCTTAAGCAGGCCTCGAAGACTGAACTGGTGGAACAGAGATGGCCGATCAGCATGGTATTTGAGATCAGGGCTTAGCATGGTGGGGCCTGCGGGCTAGCAACTCCAGTGTTGCCTCAGGACCTTGTCTTAGACAAGCTGACTTTTTTTTTTTTAAACTTTATTTAACTTTATTTCATGCGCATTGGTATAATGATGTCAGATTCTCTTGAACTGGAGCTACAGACAGCTGTGAGCTGCCATGTGGGTGCTGGGAATTGAACCCGGGTCCTCTGGAGGAGCAGTGCTCTTAACCACTGAGCCATCCCACCAGCCCCCCGCAAGCTGACTTTTCTACATGAGGAGATTGTAGTAGGTGACTTGTGGAGTACTCCATGTTCCAGGGGGAGCAAGCAAGGTACTGGGTCCTGGGGCCTCATAGGAATGGCCAGGTAGTTTGCCTGGCCAGAAGGTAGGCTTGATGGAGCTTGGTTTGCAGGTCTTATCTTTGCATTGATCATCTGTATCCTACTGAAACATCCAAGCTTACAGCTACATTGGCTGCTGGACTGAGGCTATAATTTAGCCACCACCCTCTAGGTGCTGCTTGACTCAGGAGAGTGGTGTTGCCTGGCTACTATGTCTAGGAATGCCGGGTGGTGTGGATGTGATTTAGCAATCATAGGTATATGTGCTGCCAAGTGACCACTGAATTAGTCTTCTTTCCCTACAGGTTACCCTTCACCCCTGGGTGGCTCTGAACATGCCTCCAGTCCCGTCCCAGCCAGTGGCCCATCTTCAGGCCCTCAGATGTCCTCTGGGCCAGGAGGGGCCCCATTAGATGGTTCTGACCCCCAGGCCTTGGGGCAGCAAAACCGAGGCCCAACCCCATTTAACCAGAACCAGCTACATCAACTCAGAGCTCAGATAATGGCTTACAAGATGTTGGCCAGAGGCCAGCCATTGCCTGACCACCTGCAGATGGCCGTGCAAGGCAAGCGGCCAATGCCTGGAATGCAGCAGCAGATGCCAACACTACCTCCACCCTCAGTGTCTGCTACAGGACCTGGGCCTGGATCTGGCCCTGGCCCTGGGCCTGGCCCAGGACCAGCCCCTCCAAATTACAGTAGACCCCATGGTAAGGCCTACATCCCTGCCTCTGGAATGGGGAGGGTGTTGAGTGTGGATGATAATGGCAGGCATCCCTGCCTCCCAGATATTGTTATCTGGGACTACTGAGATAGATAGGGTTATGTCGAGATAAATATGCTTTGTCCCTCTCTCGGACCTTATTTGTGGTGTGTTCCCTGAGCTAACATGAGCAGGTTTAAACACAGTGGCCTTTATGGTGCTTTGTTTTCTTGAATGTAGGTATGGGAGGGCCCAACATGCCTCCTCCAGGACCCTCAGGTGTGCCCCCTGGGATGCCTGGTCAGCCCCCTGGAGGACCTCCCAAGCCATGGCCTGAAGGTGAGTTTCTTTTCTCTTGGTGGCATGTCCCACCTCCTGTAATGAGCCTGAGCTATACTGGACCCCAGAGATGGGCTCCATTCCTTTTCCCCAGAAGTGGCTTCGGATTTTTCTGTGGGGTTCAGTTGGGGTCTGCAGAGGACTTGCCCTGTGGGTGGAGGTTGTCCTGTATTCTCCTTAGTTTAGCAGAGGAGGAAGGCAGGGAATGTGTCTACTATGGGACTCAAGAAGAATGGCTGGCTTTAATTGTGACAACAGGCAAGCTTGCTCAAGACAGGATGCTTCTGAGCTTAGGGGAGGAGAGTGTCTAGCATGGCTTCCTTCTCTGTAGAGCAATCCCAGTGGAGGATGTGTCTGCTGATGGTGTGTGCCCTTGGCCCTGTCCTCTCATAAGTGTCTTTGAAAAGTTGAGTTGGATATTTCAGGGTCTATATTTGGGTTGGGACAGTGGACCCTGCCTGCTCTCTTGGGGTCCATGGTGGATCATTGTATATTAAAATCTGGTTTGTTTGGATGTGGAATAGAGCCATTCTCTTCATCTGAGAGAAAAGCTATCCAAGACTCAGTGGATACTTGATGGGCAAATAGCAGCAAACCCCATGTATACTGTGTATTTTCTTTAAACACTCCCTGTGATGAAGTTTCATTCATTAAACAGTAAATGATAAAACACATCAGTCTTAGAGTAAGCAGGAACGCACTCAGGACAATGTATGCTGAACTTGCCTCTATGATGGTGTTGTGAGGAAGCGGTAAATGATGGAGAAGTAGAATTTGGGTGTAGCTCTTTAGAACAGCATGCAATTGATATCTCGCAATCATTAATTCCTGGAGTTTTCCACTTAATATTTTTAGACTGCCATTGACCAAGGATAATTGAAATGGCAGAGACAAAGCTTCTAAAAGGGAGGAGTGAACTACTTTAGAGGAAAGACAGGCATGGTGTCCCTGTGAAGCCAAGCACAGAAAAACCAAACACTGGGTGTTTGGGGTCTGAGGTGTGGGAGAACTTGGCTGGAGGATGGGCTTGTCCAGGTTCTGGCCCAGTAAGAAGTAGGAGGGCTGAAAGAGCAGTCCTTCAGCCCCAGAGTTCAAGCAGCATATCTCGCTTGCCTCTCCAGGACCCATGGCCAATGCTGCTGCCCCCACAAGCACCCCACAGAAGCTGATTCCCCCCCAACCAACAGGCCGCCCGTCACCTGCACCTCCTGCTGTCCCACCTGCTGCCTCACCTGTGATGCCACCACAAACACAGTCCCCAGGGCAGCCGGCCCAGCCTGCTCCATTGGTGCCCCTGCACCAGAAGCAGAGCCGCATCACCCCTATCCAGAAGCCCCGGGGCCTGGACCCTGTGGAGATCCTACAGGAGCGAGAGTACAGGTGAGTACCCAGTGACTGCACTGCCAGTGTTGATTGCCAGGTACCAGAGAATGTTCTTTCATCTCTTTCTTAGGCTCATTCTTGTCCCACAGGCTGTGCACTTCTTCTGGCCATCCAGACCTCACTGCTGAGCAACCTGGTTCTGCTCCCTTTCTTCCTTGCACTTAGTGCTCTGACATTGCTGGAGTGCTTACTGCTTTATTCCTTTATAGCCATTCTTCTAATGAGACTGAGCCACAAGAGAACAGGCAACATTTTGACCTCTGTTCAATGCTAATATTCTGCCCTGGCACATAGGTGTTCTATAAATAAGAACATAGAGTAGGGGACTTTTCCCACACAGGGTTACTAGGAGGGGGTGGTATCTTCTTAAGCTGTACACAAAACATTGATGCCCGTGGGCTATATAGATCCCAATGCCCTGTGTCTCATGCTGGGGCTGGATTGCCTGATGTTACAGCTCTCATTGCTCACATGGGATTAGCACCTAGCTAAGTCATTGTTCTAATTTGCTTTTCTATTGCTGTGATAAAATACTGACCATAGCAATTTGGAAAGGAAAAGAGTTTATTTCACCATAGTCTTCCAGGTAACAGTCTATTACTGCAGGAAATCAGGGCAAGAACGCAAACAGGACTTGAAGCAAAGACTGTGGAGTAACACTGCTTGGTCTCTAGCACATAGTTTCTTATATAGCTCAGACCTACTTTCTAGGACTCAAGCCTCCCACAGTGGGCTGGCCCATCTGATCAAGGCAATTGTGCAGTTGAGGGTCCCTCTTCCCAGGTGATTCAAGCTTGTGTCAACTTGGCATTCAAAACCAGTGAGTACAGTCACCATCAGGTCCTGGGCTTGTTGTGATCCCAGCAGGCCTGTTTCCAAGAGCACTCTGAGACTGCTTGCATCTGTTCTGTGTTGTAAATGTTGTCCTTTTCTGAGGCATCATCTCTTACAGCTGGGCTGGGTCTGCCTCCTTTGAGGGACAGATCCTTATAGTCTCTAGCTTTAAAGACCAGGTGACTTCCTTCAGACAAATAGTCCTCACCACTTGTCCTTTTCCTGTCTCTGCCCAGGCTGCAGGCTCGAATTGCACACCGAATTCAGGAACTTGAAAATCTTCCTGGGTCCCTGGCTGGGGACCTGCGAACCAAAGCAACCATTGAACTCAAGGCCCTTAGGTTGCTGAATTTTCAGAGGCAGGTGGGTCTGATGGCCTCAACTCTGGGCTTATGCAGCCTTTTCTGACAGTGGGGATGCTGGGTTCCGAGAGTGCTTGGAAGGATATTACCTGGGATACCTGTGTGGTTGGGGCTATTAGGATCTCAGGGGAGTTAGTTCACTGTCATGGCGCACACTGCGGCAAGACCTGGCTGTGTATACCCTGTGGATACACAGGTGTGGGCTCCTGAGGTTGCAGTTGTCAGCTGGAAGGCAGGATGCCTGGCGCGTCTCTTCCTGAGGTTTACACATCCCCCAGGAACTGTATGTGTGGCTGTGAAAAAGTCCAGATTGCTCATGATCTGCTCTTTGCTTGTCTCACCTGTGGTACCTCCCAGGTGTCCTGCATTCTGGCAGTTTGTTGCAATATCATCTGCCTAGCATGTGGTCATCCCTTGTAAGCATCACCACAGGCATTATAAACCCATCATGCCTGATGCTAGTGTCTCCTTTTCTACCCTAAAGCTGCGCCAGGAGGTGGTGGTGTGCATGCGCAGAGATACAGCTTTAGAGACAGCCCTCAATGCGAAGGCCTACAAACGCAGCAAACGACAGTCACTGCGGGAGGCCCGCATCACTGAGAAGCTGGAGAAGCAGCAGAAGATTGAACAGGAGCGAAAGCGCCGCCAGAAACACCAGGTTTGTTTGCCACAGGGCCTTTGGAGTGCACTCTTTCTAGTCAGTTTTCCTATGACTTAGCATAAGAGTGCTCTGGTTACAGCAGTGTGCCAATACACAAGCCAAACAAAAAGAGAAGATGAGCAGTGGTCACTCTGGACAGATGAGAGGTGGGAAAGGAGGAGTAAGGACAGAGAAGAAGGAGCTACCTAAGGTGAAAGGGTATCATTGGGGTTTTCATGAGGGGAGACAGCAGGCTTGAGTGAGAGTGCCAGACTGAGGAGGGGCAGTGGGTACTAGAACATGCTTCCCTGTTTCATCTTGAATCAAGGATCGGGGTAGCTAGCAAAGTGAGCCATAGGGCGTAGTGGATAAAGTGAGTGAGGGTCCTGTGCGGTATGGAGTATTTGGACTTTTGCTCTGAGCAGGGAAGGGGAAACCACAAGAGACTGAATAACTTCAGTTATTACAAAGTCCATCAAGGAAATGAAAATCTACAGTCAAGCCGGGCGGTGGTGGCGCATGCCTTTAATCCCAGCACTTGGGAGGCAGAGGCAGGTGGATCTCTGTAAGTTCGAGACCAGCCTGGTCTACAAGAGCTAGTTCCAGGACAGGCTCCAAAACCACAGAGAAACCCTGTCTCGAAAAACCAAAATCAATCAATCAATCAATCAATCAATCAATCAATCAATCTACAGTCACGTAGGTTTATGGATGAATCCAGTCTGCTTATTTGTTTTCTTGTGTATTTATTTTTAAATAGATTTAGGTTTATTTTATGCATTTTTTATTTTATATTTATTTATTTATTATGTATACAATATTCTGTCTGTGTGTATATCTGCAGGCCAGAAGAGGGCACCAGACCTCATTACAGATGGTTGTGAGCCACCATGTGGTTGCTGGGAATTGAACTTAGGACCTTTGGAAGAGCAGGCAATGCTCTTAACCACTTGAGCCATCTCTCCAGCCCTATTTTATGCATTTTTTAAATTTATTTATTCTGTATCCAATATTCTGTCTACATGTATGCCTGCAGGCCAGAAGAGGGCACCAGACCTCATTACAGATGGTTGTGAGCCACCATGTGGTTGTTGGGAATTGAACTCAGGACCTTTGGAAGAGCAGGCAATGCTCTTAACCTCTGAGCCATTTCTCCAGCCCCTATGCATATTTATTTTGCCTGCATATATGTACATCACATACATGCCAAGTACCCAAGGAGGTCCCATCATATGCCTGAGAATTAGAGTTACAGATGTTTGTTAGCCACCATGTGGGTTCTGGGAATTGAACCTAGGTCCTCTGCAAGACCAACAAGTGCTCCTAACCACTGAGTCATCTTTCAGCTTTGTTTATTTATTTTTGAGACAGAGTCTTGCTTTGTAGCCCTGACTATCATACTCTCTATGTAACCCAGACTGGCCTCAGACTTAACAATCCTGCCTCAGCTTCCTGTGGTTTCTTATTCATAGTTGCTACATTTTTAAAATAATAACTATTTATTCCAGGATGACCATGGTGTAAGTAATCTTTATACCCAGGAACTAAGGTAGAAGTATCACAGATTTTAGGGCAACCTGAGCCCAGGTGTATCTCTTTAATAGAGTGTTTGCCCAGCACACACCACATGGCCATAGGTTCAGTTTCCAGCACTGCATGTAAGAAAATTTAAAATCCGTACTCAGTATTAATTATGGTTAACATTTTGTTATTTATGATTGTATCTATGTGTGTATGTGTGTGCCTGTGTATTAATGAGAAGTTTAAGTACCTGTGTATGTGTATTAATGAGAAGTTAAGTACCTGGGTTGTTGAGATGGCTCAGTGGATAAAAGTTAACTACTTACCCTTTCAGTAGAATTTAGATAAAATGATCTGTACTCCATCTATCGAATATTGCCCAGTTTTCCTATAAATTTTGTCACCGAATCCCTATTTGGAACACAGAGCAAAACATTTGCCTTCTTGAGTTAGGTTCTTTTAGCCCAGATGCCTTGGAACTCAGTGATCCTCTTGTCTCTACCTCCCAAGTGCTGGTACTATAGGTGTGTACCACACTACACTCAGATGTGTGTCTAACTTTTTACATTTCAGAGTTAAAAGGTGCCCTGGCAGTCTTGGAGTATTGCTATATCAGGATAAGTTCCTTGAAGGGGCACAACTGAGTAAAAGGTGGGAACATGTTTGGAAATTGATTTACAATGTCAAGTTGCCCTTGGCAAGAGTTTTACTTGGGCCAGGTGTAGTGGTATATGCCGGTGATCCCAGCACTCAGGAGGCAGAGGAAAGTTGTTCTCTGAATTCAAAGCTATGCTGGTCCACATAGTGAGTTCCAGGACAGGCAGGGCTATGTAGTAGACCCTGTCTCTACCCCCTCCCTCACAAAAAGAGAGATGGGGGTGAGTGTTCACTTGATACACTCAACTGTTGTGTCTAAGGGCCCCTGTTATTGTTGCACAAGGGCCAGCAGCAAATTTTGTCACAAGCAGAACTGAACATAGTAGCCTTATTATGTGGATGGTACCCCCCCCTCCATTTTCTTTGATATGCTAGTGATGGAACCCAAAACTCTATGTATGCAAGAGAAGCGCTCTGCCACTGAGCCAGTTCTAGATACTCCTTTGTCTTTAAACAAGCTGTAGGTACAATTGAGCCTTACTGAACTAGAACTTAGCCACCCCTCCATGATGTTTTTCTGCAGGAGTACCTCAACAGCATCTTGCAGCATGCAAAGGACTTCAGGGAATATCACAGATCAGTCACAGGCAAACTCCAGAAACTCACCAAGGCTGTGGCCACCTACCATGCAAATACTGAGCGGGAGCAGAAGAAAGAAAATGAGCGTATCGAGAAGGAGCGGATGCGGAGACTTATGGTATACACCTGTTTTCTTGATTTTGGTCACCTGCAGGCCCTGGGTATAGCAAATTCTGGGCGTAGTCACCCAGGATTATGCTTAGATTCTCTGTGGCTTAGTGTATAGAATTAGAGCTGAAGGAAGAGCCACATGGATGTGGGAGGCAGAGGTGTGGGCCTTCACCTTTATTCCTTCTGACTGTTAGGGCAGGATAGCTCTGAGTTCTCTGCCTCCTGCTCTAAGCCTCTTGAGAGACATGAAAGGTACAATGAAGACTCTACACCCAGATGAATCTAGCCGATGTTTCATCATGGTGTAGCTGCTAACTGGACAGATACTGTTACCTGCTCTAGGGACATAGAAGGGAGCAGAATAATTTCTATTGGATTCATGTTTGCCCTGGAAAGGAACAGAATAGACAGAGTAGAGACAGTTGGGGTAGAACTGGGCTGGGCAGCTGTGAGACAGACTTGGAGCAGAGGTTGAGGGTCGGGTCCAGTGTACAGTGCAAAGCACTATGGAGAAGAAGAAAGAGTCCAAGGACGAGACGAGAAGGGCAAGGAAGCAGGACATCAAACACAAGGTGCAGCTACAGGCAGTTGCCACTGGGGCCCTGGAACCTCATGGTGTTAAAATGGGACACAGGGTCCAAAAGCTTGCAAAGTTGATCATGTGAGATTTGCAGGCCATTGGGAAGAAATAGATTAATAGAAGGAATACCCAGGGAATGTTAACTGCTATATAGTACTTTCTGTTTTATTTGAGACAGGGTTTCATTATAAGCCTGTCTAGCCTCCTTTATATAAACCAGGCTAGGCTTGAACTCAGACCCACCTACCTGCTGCTGCCTCCTAAGTGCTGGGATTACAGGCATGTCATTGTGCCCAGCTTCTGCTCTTGTTCATTCATAAAAAGATATGTAAAGGTCAAGGCTGAGATTTGTGGAGATCTAGATCAGGTAGAGAAAAGATGGTTTGAGAGTCATGGCGATAGAACCCAGATCAGATAAGAAGGTTGGGGTTTGTGATTTATTTTTTGGACAGGGAGCCTAAAATTCATTTATGCCCTCTGTGAAGGGTTCATGGCAGGACCTGTGTTGTTTGACAGGTCCCTTGAGGTTCAGTATGGAACTGGGGTGGGTGCAGCAGCCCTCCTAAATCCTCAGGCGTGCACCCTTACAGGCCTGTGTTCTATCCTGTCTTGGCTTTACAGGCTGAAGATGAGGAGGGCTACCGGAAGCTCATTGACCAGAAGAAGGACAAACGCCTGGCCTACCTCCTGCAGCAGACAGACGAATATGTGGCCAACCTCACAGAGTTGGTGCGGCAGCACAAAGCCGCCCAGGTTGCCAAAGAGAAGAAGAAGAAAAAGAAAAAGAAGGTTTGCTGGGCCTGACTAGGAATGGGCACCCTTTAGTTGGCCTGGCTGTATGCTTAGTGGCCTGGGCCTCCAGGGTCAGGCTGACCTTGTCTCCTTATTTGCAGAAGGTGGAAAATGCTGAAGGACAGACACCTGCTATTGGACCAGATGGCGAGGTGAGAAGTGGGGCTTTCTTACAGAAATGCTAGCTAACCCTGTGATATGTGTCTCTTTTAGTTTGTTTGTTTAAAAATGTTTGAAATCACATTTTTATTATTTCTTTAGTGGGGTGATAGTGGTGTAGGTTTTCTCCTTCCTCCTTGTGAGTTCCTGGAGTAGAGCTCAGGTCGTCAGGCTCTCATGGCAGAAACTGAGTCATCTTGCTCACGCAGGGCTGACCTTGCACTTTTGATTGTCTTCCTTTCATTTAGTTCTTTTTTTTTTTTTTAATACTTCAAAGTTTTCTAAGCCAGGTGGTGGTGGTACACACTTTTAATCCAGCACTTGGGTGACAGAAGCAGTTGAATCTCTGGTTTGAGACCAGTCTGGTCTACAGATCGAGTTCCAGGACAGCCAGGGCTACAGAGAAACCCTGTCTTGAAAAACAAAGCAAAATGAAGAAACCGTTTTTTAAAGATTACATTTATTACTATGCATTTGTGCACATACCTGCCCTCAAATGTGCGTCAGGAATTTCCTGGCAGCTTGGACTCCAGGCATGTGCTGTTGTGCCCAGAAGATACATTCATTTCTGACCCAATTGCTCTTCTGCCTTCTTTTCTAAAATCAGTAGTTCCATTCCTATCAGCCGTCATGGGTTTAATGTATTTGTCTAGTTCTACCACGCACAGAATATCCATCGATTCTGACTACCTGTTAGGAAGTCTCATCTGCTAGACCGGCCTTTGTTTTCAATTGGTTGGGGAGTGTGTTTTGAGGTTTATTGTTTTGACTCTCCTTGGAATTCACTCAGTTTGCGTATGCACTTAGTGTGTGGTTCTAGGAAGTCAGCAGACAGCATTGTCTGCTTTGAGAGAGGGGATGCTGTCCACACCATTCCCATTCAAAGGCAGGTAGTCTCATTCATGCATCTATGGTGTGTGTTAGGGGGTAGGGTGGCTATGGATCAAACCCATCGCCTGTGCAGAGTAGGGAATCTGTCTACCAGTGAGCTCATTCCAGTACTCTGTGTTTGGAGGAAAAGGAGTGAGAGAAGAAACAGCCCAGAAGGTAGACGTTGTGTTGCCTGCCTGTGAGTCCAATGTGTGTGTGGCCAAAGTGAACGATCACCATAAGGTCAAAACCTTGGGCTATATACTATCCTGTTTTATAAAAAGAAATTAGAAAAGTTTAATTATGTGAAAGCAACCTCTCAGTCTTTCCCAGATGGAAACCCGGCCTCACAACTAGGCTGTTGCCTCTCCTGGGAGTTTTCTATGCAAGCCCCAGGCTCTCTGCCAGTTCCTGCCTGGCTGACATCTTTTCAAGTCAGGTCACACACATGCCCCTTGTTCTGTCTAAAGCCTCCTGAAAAGTAGCTACTCCCCCTCATTTGAAAGGCGTGTGTCTGGTGGAAAAATTCCAGGTACTCTCCAGGAAAGCACACTTATGATACATGCAAGCATGCAGGGCTCTGTGACCTTCCCAGTCATCAAAGTAATGCAGCAATCAAAAAGACTGTTAGGCTCAACATGACTCAGCCAGTGTTGGTTCATACTTCATAACCCAAGTGGTTTATTTTAGGCGTATTTAAGTATAGCAAAATTACAGCTTATTCTTGTAACGATTAACTCAATCCTGCATGTACAGCAAATCATGCATAAATCTCTTTGAGGAACAAATTAAACCTAATACAGATCAGATATGACTGCATTAAAACTACTTGTAGCCGGGCTGTGATGGCAGAGGCAGGTGGATCTCTCTGAGTTTGAGGCCAACCTGGTCTACAAGAGCTTAGTTCCAGGACAGGCTCCAAAGCTATAGAGAAACCCTGCCTCAAAACACCCCATTCCCCCAAACAAACAACCAAAAAAGCCTACTTGTAAAGTCCATAAAGATAGGTTTTGTGGATTGACTGAGAAAAACAAGTTTCTGACAAGGATCTGGGGGTGGGAAGGTTGGAGGGCCCATCTAGATGCTAGAAAAGTCTCTAGTCACAGCAGATAGCATAAAAAGGTCATCAGGCTAGAAAGAGTATCTGTTCCAGCTTTTGGGTCAGAAAGGAGGTTTTTAATCCCTTCCTTCGAAGGGGGACAACCCTGTATGCTAGAGAGTCCAGATTTCACTAGAGCAATGGATCTCAACCTTCCTAATCTGCAACCTTTTAATACAGTTCTTCATGTTGTGGTGACCCCCAACCATAAAATTACTTTCATTGCTACTCCATAACTGTAATTTTGCTGTTTTACAAATTTTACATTTCGTAAATATCTGTGTTTTCCAATGGTCTTAGGCAAACCCTGTGAAAGGTTCATTTGACCCTCAAAGGGGGATGCAATCCACAGGTTGAAAACTGCTGCCCTAGTGCATGTTTGTGAGCACAAAAACACATTTGGATGCTTTCCATTCCACGGGTGTTTGGGCAAGCTCTCTGTGAGATATATTTATTGCAAGGATCTTTTAGATGGGCAGTGATGGTTCAATAGGTGAATCTCTGTGAGTTTGAGGCCAGCCTCATCTACAGAGCTAGTTCTGGAACAGCCAAGGCTACGCAAAGAAACTCTGTCCCAAAAAACAAAAAAGGGGGGGGGACCTTTTCTTTCATTGTGTTTGCATGTTTGAAGTAGTGACAGGCTAATTTTAGGTCACTTATCATTCTTGTTTGTGTTTTGTTTTTCGGGACAGGGTTTTTTTTTTTTGTTTGTTTTTTTTTGGTGTAACCGCTCAGACTATCCTGTAGACCAGGATGGCCTTGAAATTACAGAGATCTGCCTCTGCCTCCTGAGTGCTGGCATTAAGGTGTGTACCACCATGCCTGGCGGTCATTTATCTCTTGAAGCTGTTACTTGAAACCTCACTGCATTTCTGCATCACGTTTATCACACGCATGTATTGTGAATTAGTGTGTTTGCAGGTGTATATACATGTGTAGGCCAAAAGGCAGCTTTGCGTGTCATCGTAAGAAGCCCTACCCATTCCTTTGAGACAGGGTTTCTTATTGACTGAGAACTCAGCAGTTAGGGTATTCCCTGGGATCCTCCTGTGTCTGCCTCCCAGTGCTGGCATTCTTAAGCTTGTGTGACTCCCCAGTCCCCTTGTTTTCTTCTGTTGAGGCTGGGTCTCATCTAGCCCAGGCTCACCTTGAAATCTGTGTGGCCAAAGATGATCTTGAACTTCCAATCTTCAACTCCAGAGTTATGGCAGGAGAGATATGGACCACTATATTATTACTTTTATGATTTTTTAAAAATGCTGGCAAGTCCCAAGCATCTTGCTGCAGGGTGGGCTGGTTCTGGTGACAGTGAGGTTCCCTTACCGGGAGAGCCGTGCAGACCCAGCCATGCAGCGAGTAGCTGGGCAGGCGACAGTGAGTCCCTGGAAGACACAGGTTCCCAGTGGCAAGCGGGTGGGAGACACGTGGACAGATATATCGTACAGAATAGAATTGGTATTTATTGCTTAGAGGAGGGAGGAAGAAGGAGAAGAGGAGGGGGGGAGGGGGGTGGAAAAGTGGGGAGAAGCAGAAGCAAAGCTGCCTCTCCAAGAGGAAGTGGGAAAAGAGAGTGAGCTCAGGCTGGAAGCTGAAGATCAGCCTGCCTCAGCAGATGGGGGAGGGAGGGAGTGTGGCTTGTCTCTTAAGGAGACGAAAATCATAATATTCCCAGCTCTTTTTTATAATAAAAAGTGGGAGATTAGACACCACAGTTTGACGGAATTGGGACGGCGGATTCTCAAGACTCCTTCCAGCTTATTTGTGGATGTCATCTTTCGGGGGGGGGGGAGCAGGGGACCTGAGAAGGCTGGGTGCTGGCCACATCCTGGCATACCTGGTCTCTTTGTTCCTGTCCGGTGTTTGTGCCATGGAAATATCTGGTGTCTCTTTACCTGTTTAAGGTATTGACAGAACAAAGAACAAAGTTAAATTAAGGAAAAAAAATTTTTTTTTTTTTAAGGACCAGGGAATTGAGGGAGTATCTGATCTGTTTAAGGTGGATTCTTTAATTTGGCTACATGGAACTCACAAGAATTTCTTGGGTTTGTGAAAACAGAAGTTTTAGACATATACATTGTATAATGATTGTGACATATTTTTGTACAATGAAAAGTATTTTTAAGACTATGGAAGGCAGCATAAGAGAGAAATTTTAAAACTGGCAAAACTTCTCAGCTATCAAACTGTCAGATCTTTGAGAAGAATAAGATTTTACTTGAGTTACTGATTAAAAAATGACAGAGAACTTACTTGGTTGGCACCTAGAGCTACTCTTTTTGGGTCCTCCATGGTCGCTGAAGGTTGTACTTGACCTTTGCTGTTTAGCACAGGGCCTGCCAGGCTCCAGAAGACCCTGTAGGCTAAGAAATCAGTAGAAAGACAGGCCTACCTTGACCTGAGCAGCTAGGCTGTCGATTCTAGCGATTCTGTCCACGTCAGGAGATCTTTAGTTTAGATGAAAGGCAGTTTTGCTCAATGGTCAGCACTTGGCACTTGAAGTGAACCGTGGATGGACGTTGTTGTATGTCCATTTGTCTTCTATCTTCTTTGGAGGAGATAGCGTGCTGCTGCTAGAAGCCAACCTGTCTTTTTTTGTTACGAAAAAATTTTTTTTAATAGTTACATGTTTAAATATCACATTCCCCAGATCTCTGAGCAGTTGAGGGCTGTTTATTAGGTATAGCTGCAGTATAGAATCTGCCTGGAAGGCTGAGTGTGAGTCTGACTGTACTGGCTCTTAACAGATAAGATTTATACTCGTAAAAAGACAGAAAGAAGAAACTGTTTGTAATATAAGGTTAAAGACAGAACTGACGGGGCTGGAGAGATGGCTCAGTGGTTAAGAGCATTGCCTGCTCTTCCAAAGGTCCTGAGTTCAATTCCCAGCAACCACATGGTGGCTCACAA